>NW_005187536.1:1270521-1290598 GCF_000239375.1 Pundamilia nyererei | reverse complement strand
TTATATATATATATATATGTATATATATATATATATATATAAACTACCATTTGATTCTTTAGAATAACAGACAGTCTGCATGCAGAACTTTATTTCATATATAACTGCAAACATCACGTGACGCTGCAGGCGAAACACATCGTGTGTGTAAGTGTTACACATGTTGGCAGAATAGTTAATCAGGTATTTATTAGCTGCCTCAATAACAAACACGAGTTTATATTGAAGCTCTGCTATGTGGAATTTGCACGTTGTGCATCAAATGTGTGTTTACTGCACAAATAAAGAAGGTGCAGATATCAGCCCAACGACACCGTGCTGTGTTACTTTTTATCCTTATTTTTATGATCGTTCAATCATTTCAGTAACTGGAAATTAAATAGTTGTTGAATAATTATTGATGGACAGGTATTGGCCAGAGATATCAGAACACACACAGTCCATTCATAAAATTCACAACATTTCATATGCCTTCAAAATTAATGATGAACTTTTTAAAAAATGTGGTTCAACAAAAGGAATAAACGAGCCACCCACCAGTGGGTCTCCTCAGGTTTTTGTCCAGCATCACTCTGCGCAGTGAGCCATCCATGGCTGATTCCTCGATCTGAGAATGATCACCGATCACGCTCCAGTACATCATTCTGCGAACAAATATGCATTTATTTTACAGATACATGCTCAGTATCACAGCTACTGCAACCAGCACGTTTCTGTGTTGACGTCATGTTTTACAGTTATAATAATATTAAAAAGTAAACAGGTTATTTTTTAACACAGCGTCAGGAGCTGAGACGATGAGGAAAACCAAAGACTCGTTAGCAGAGCGACGTGTCACAGCTTTGTCGTTGTTGTAACACCTTTGTTGGAGCAGGTCTGGCGAGTTTAAGTGATGTAAGAGGAAATGTAACCGATTACTCTGCCGAGCGGAGCAGCTGAGTAATTAATAACATGCTACTGAGGATTATGTAATGTGAAATTGATTACGTTTTCGAAAACAGCGGCTCGTTACAGGATTAAATAATGGTGCTCTGGCAGAAACATCTGTGAAGTTGAATATTGTGTGATGTGTACTTACCCCCTGGTGGGGTTGACGGCGATGGCGTACGGCTCTCCAGATATATCAGTAATCAGGCGGGTGCAGTTCGGTCCTTTAAGTTGGCCCACATTTATGGAATATCGTAATTTAGTCCAGTGGGCTGTGTAATAACTAAACCAGTGCATCCGGGAGTGATCGGTCCAATAAATGTTTCCTGTAATCCAGTCAGCAGAAATATCTCGGGGTCGCCGGAAGTCTGAGCACTGCAACCGATAAGAGTCACACCGTCAGGCGCTCGTGCACATGCTGATTCAAAGTGAGACGTGGCGGTGCAGTATGTGAAACTAAAACACGGATTATTTTTAAACACTTTTTCTTCCTAATAAGCACAAAATTAAAATACACTAAAAAATACTCACAATATTTCTGACATTTGTTTTGCTCTGACTTCTTTCCAAATTGTCTTTGTAAAAAATCCCACCAGGGTTGAACTGGGTCGCCCAGATAAACTTTTGGTGGTGAAACAGAACATCCATCCCAATGATTCGGGCGTTGTCCTCAATGTGCGTGGGCAGCCTGTATCCGAGGCTCTGGTTAAAGGGATACAGGAAGCTGCGGATCTCGGTGTCGTTGGACACGTAGAACACTCGTTCCTCTGGTCCTGCCGGTGAGTCGTTCACGTGTTAAAAGGTAAAAGCATTCATTAAAACGACTCACGTCCACAGAGAGGTCACCACAGTGGATACACTGAGTTTTCTTAGCATACCTCTTGCTACACAGTTGCCGTTGATCTCCTTAAAATTCCGGTCACATGAGCATTTATAGGACCCTTTAGTGTTCGCGCAGTAATGAGGACAAGCGTCAAACTGCAGACACTCATTTATCTCTGCAAAGAAGTACAGCCTCGTTTATGATGCTGCAAATGTAGTTTTCCACATAACTGTGTGCATGTACGACATTTACAAACACGTTATAAAGTCACAGCAATCGTTTCCATTAAGACCGTTTATTTCCCCAGTTTTACTGAGGTTTGACTCACAAACTCACCTGTTGACACCTGGCAGGTTTTATCAGGACTAAACTCGCTCAAAATGAACAACAGGCACCAGCCAGCTTCCTCTAAACTAACTGAAGGAACAGATACGTAATAAGTAAATATGTAAAATGCTCTGAAGTTTATTTTTATAGCACATTTCAGTCAGTTTCATGTAAAACGCCACTAAATTAAATAAAATGCACAACAATGATGCAGTAAAATATAGAAAAACAAATAAGTCAATAAAAACAACAACGGCTAAGGCCGTCAGTGTGTGTTAAAAGCCAGACCATAGAAACTACATGACACACGGTTACCTTCACACTGGCCCGTCTTCTGATTCCTCTTGAAGCCAGGTTTGCACTGACATATAGAATTAGCATTTGTCTGGTTGCAGACGGCGTCCTCTCCACACGGATTGGTTTTCTTTCCACATACATCTCCGCTGGAAACTACAAATAAAGGCAGATTACACATCAGCCCTGCTGGGCTCCTCCTTTCATGTGCAAAAGCCAAAGGAGCATCTCCACCTTGTACAAAGCACACTGCAGGCGCGGGCGCACATGTATTAGCATAAATAACAAAACAAAGCGAGGATAGCTTCGCTTTCTGATAACGCCGCGCTAACATTTGGTACTTTTCATCTCACCGACGGCTCCTTTGACGTGTCCGCTGAAGTCAGCTTGTGCCGTACTTACATGCCTTGCAGTCTTGCTCATCTGAGCCGCCATCCCCGCAGTCGCTGAACAGGTCGCACTGCAGCTGGATCGGGACGCAGCGGCGGTTACTGCAGGAAAACTCGGTCTTCCCACAGGGCCGAGGTCTTCCAGCCACGACCTCTGCTTCAGTGCACACAGACCGAGAGCCGACATCAGCTCATGAGAAACAGCCTGTCCAGTTATCTGCGCTTGAATTAGCTGAACACTTTGAAATCATCATGAAGTCCGTTTAGTGTTTACTACTTTGAAGCGACGTCCCGGAGTCTCTTTATCTGCCGGCAGGTCGTTTTGCGAGTGTTTGAAATAAATCAGAGAAAGAGCTTTTTGACTGTATCTGTTAATTATTCTAACTAAAAACTGTTGAGGTGTTTCACGCGTTTTGCTTTTGTTTAAATTAACGGTTTCGTCCTCAGAGAACATAAGCAAAAGTTTGCCATCCTCCTCCAGTAACAGACAGAGATAAAGAATATCACACAGCGATGAAGCCGCGGATGAAGAGATTATTAGGATTAAGCTCAGATTGAACAGAAGGATAGAAGCGGAAGCACAGAATTCTTAGAGGTAATGAAGTGATGGAGGAGATGGATCAGTGATGGAAGCAGAGAGGGAGATGAGAGAGCGATGGAGGAGAGCAGAGATGCGTCCTCTCCTTCCTGTCTGGGATTATTCACACAAAGCTGTGTGGAGGAAACAGGCTGGGAGCGCTCGTGTGTTTGAAAAGCATTTTCACTTTCACCACAAAAATCTGCAGGAACAAATTGTAAACTGTGTTAAGTGCACCAAACGTGGCTCCTGTTTAACATGCAGTCACAGTCCTCTTTCTGCCTTTCAGATTCCTGTGCAGCACATTTAGACTCCTGGTACTCGAGCTAAAGTTCAAAACCTGTGTTTGCAGGTCTGCAGTGCACGAGCACACAGCCTCACACGGTGTAGGACCAACAAGCCTCCTGCTCTGCAGAATGTTCAACGTTCGGTTATTTTAGTTAAACAGCATAAGAGAGAAAAAGAAATCTCTGTCATTCAACAACTAAGCAGACGCTGCTTCATTGTTGGTGCTTCTTTTTCTCCCAACTCCAATTATCATCCTCACAGAACGAAACAAGGACGGCTGCATCAGGGGCGCTTTTAACCTTCTGCACTTAATTTGATGAATAAAGAGTCGTTGAACTTTCACACTAATGCCGCTCGAGGCATCGTTAGACCCGTGCTGGTGCGGTTTGCGCTCACCACACTCTTCTTCGTCCGAGTTGTCGCCGCAGTCGTCCACTTTGTTGCAGACCTGGTCCGTGCGCAGACACACGTGATCGTTTCGACAGCGGAACGGCCTCGTGGGGGGGCAGGGAAGCTTCGCTGGAGGACAAAAGACACAAACGGCTAATGGAGGTGTCCTTCAGTGGAACTATAAATAAATTAATAAGAGCATCAAATCTTTTATGAAAAGACAACGAAACGTTCCCTCTCGGGAGATCGAAAAGCAGAGGTCTATAAAATATGCATCGTCTGCTTCAAAGGAAATTCTTGTGAGTGACAATCTCAACCCACCACACATGTCCGCGTCCTCGTCAGAGTTGTCTCCGCAATCATCCTTGCCGTCGCACACCCACGTGTGGAGTTTGCATAAGGTGTTGTTGCAAATGAATTCATCAGCTCGGCAGAAGAAGGCTGCTGCAATCGAAGAGTGCAACGAGACTTTTAGCGCCGCGAACACGCCAACGGTAAAAACAGTGCATTCAAAGGAGAACAGGAGTCACCAATGGCCCATTACAGGATTCTAGTAACAGATGCTTCTACATGATGATCCTGACAATGTGGATCATTCCCACCAACACCAGCAGAACCTGCTTCTCCTCCCGTCTCAGAGTCGTCTTCCTCTCTGCTGTTTCGGCCCTTTTATCATTAAATGCTGTGCAGCCGCTCAAATCAATTCTCTGTTCAGTTATACAAATGAGACTTTTTTACCTTCAGACATCACGCTGACACCTACCCTGGCCGCAGTTTTCTTCATCGCTGTGGTCCATGCAGTCCAGCACGTCGTCGCAGCGCCAGCGCCGAGGGATGCAGTGGGCCCGATTCAGACACAGGAACTCGTCTTCTCTGCACTCCTTCACACAGCCGATCTGTTAGCAAAGACGCAGGCGTTCTCATCAACACAAAGACGCCACAAAGGGAGCAGCACTGCAGAACCATGAAGGTTTATGTCACCGCAGCCACGCGAGCACAAAAGATGCTAAATGTTTTTAGTTCAGGAGCCTTTTTATCTCGAGGACCTCGACCCAACATATGCACAACTCTGCATAGAATCACATCTCTTAGTACGTGCTCCTCAATGAGCGCAACAGACCCTCAAGGATGAGATGGGAAAAGGTCATGAGAGCGTTTATGCCATCTGGCTGCAGACTGCACAGTAACACAGACGGACATATTAAAGGCTTCAATCATTTCACTCCAGAACAAAGAAGTAAAAGAGTTAAACATAAAAATACAGTTTTAGTCTCTCTCTGCTGCAAAACTCATGAAGACACCATTCACTCCTTTTCTCTGCTCGTATTTTCATCTTCACGGCCACAAACTGGGAGACTGTACAATTCAAATTTAAAAACAGAGTCCAATGATTTGAAAATTATGTTGTTGCAACAGTACAACATGTGTTTTCTTTTTTAATTTGATGGCAGTAAAAAGCTTCAGTAAAGCTGAAACTGCACATTTTTCAAATGTTTGTGAGCAACACTTCGGCTAAACCATCGTCCTGCTTTGTCCTGAGATGAGTTGAGCTCATCTCACGCAAACACAAACCATCAAGTCTAGAAAAAGCACCGATTGGTCCTCGGTTCATGCATGAAAAGCAGCTTTCTGATTACTTAGTACTGCAACACTATGTTACTACAGTTTAAGGGGGATTCTCTGACCTCATCCGAGCCGTCCAGGCAGTTGTCGTGTCCGTCGCAGCGCAGGCTGGCCGACACGCAGCCGCCGCTGGTGCACACGTACTCGTTGACCGAGCAGGACGGCACAACTGCAGAAGAGAAGAGTGTTACAGGGGGATGTGTGAGACTGTGGTTGGTTGGAGACAGCAGTGACCTCACAGAGTACACTCTGAGCTATTCACAGTGGACAAAAAGAAAATGTTTCTTTGACCTACAAAAGAATAATAACTATAAATTGAATTCTTCACACTTGCAATACAAACAATGTTGTGGACAACAAAGGTTGCACAAAGGAGGACGGCTCTGTGGTTCAGAGTGTGGTGGGAGCTTTCTTCACCTGTTTCCTGGCAGCTTTTTTCATCTTCACCCATCTTGCAGTCTTCCTGCCCGTCACACAGCCACTTCATCGAGATGCACAGGTTGTTGTGACAGCGAAACTGGTCGTCTGAGCAGTGTGCCTCACAGCCTTTCTGCAATTAAACACAGCGAAAAACATCAAGGACACGTCCAGCGTCCAGCAGCCGGACTGTTTCCTGCTCCGCCCCCCTGCTGGGCGGAAACAGAAGACGACATCATACATAGTAAAACAGCTCACGCAGAGGAGTTTGACACAATCGGTCACAATGAAGGAACGCAGCGAAGGGCTGACAAACGTTCACATGAACGCAACCGTTGTTCTAACACAAGCCGACCTACACTGCTGGAACCGCGCAGCGCCCCCGCCGCCACGTGCACGCTGTGGCTCAGGAGGCGAAGCGCGTCTTCCATCTGTGTCTGTGAGCACAGAGTGAGGACTACACGTGTGGTTTCAGAGAAGAGCTGTTTAAATGTGCATGTGGTTTATAGTGCAGAGCACTTTAAGTGATCGATACGAATACAAAGCTGTATAAATGCAGTCCATTACAAGCTAACGATGTAGCCGCTGTTAAATACTATTTCCAGAGCAAAGTCTGGTGCTCAGTGAGGCTTGAAAGGGACCAACAGGTGACGAGGTTTTTAGAAAGTATTTCAAATAGCGTTTAAAAATGATTTACATTGATTCCAAAGCAGCCGGCAGCCTCTCCGAATGAGAAATAAATAAAAACAGAAATCAAGCCTCAGAGTTTTATCCCGATGGGACTGAAAATAGATGCATGCTCTTTTCTTAAAAGCAGCTAAACTTCACGATGCATTGAATCCAGCATGAATGCAGCCAGCATTGCTCTTCTACGTAAACACAGGTGGCTCCTGTGAATGACTGACTTTAATAATAACTGCTGATTGAAGGGAAACTTTCTCTCCTCAAACTATTTGACTGCACTGACCCACAAAGCTGGCGCCGGGGAGCCACATAATAAAGGGTTAATTAGGGTTGCACTGGTTTGCATGGAGGAGGATTATATGTAAAAATTGCTGTGCAAATGTTGAACAGAGCAATAAATTAACACGAATAATGAATGGTAATAACAAGGCTTTGTCCTTGAATTATGCATCGTTATCACTGATGGAGCATTTTTATATGAATCCCACAAAAATCTCTTTACGCCATGAAATGCCAGATAAAGCCACATTTAAGTTCTTCACACATTACAAGAGTGTAAAATTCTGACAGAAATTTGAGGCTTTGAAGCATCTTTATGGACAAAACAGGCCGTCTCTGTGCTGCTGAAAGGCACGGGGAGGATTAGGATTTACAAAAGGAAACGAATACGAGGCTTTTCACGCACTAATGTACTTGAAGGTGCAACAATTCATCGTGGCGATGCTTCCTGTCCAGCATTGTTTTGGAATATAGCGACCATGACGAGGAGATTTGGATCAGCGCGGTGAATTATGCCCACAATGGGATTATTTTCTTTGCAGGCGCCAATATAGCCATCTAATTCCAGTTCTCTTTTCCAATTTGGATATTTAATGCGTGCTTGTGCTGCACGCTCAGATAGTGACAGACATTTTCCAGACTAAATGACACTATCCATATGCTATAATTTGGCTCATGTACACTGTGATTTGGACGCGTTAAGCCTCTGTGTCTACAATAGCACATTTATGTGACCTGTAATTTTTATGTTATTATTGACCCGCATCATTTGACAGCATTAGCACTGATATGATGCGTAGGGACCACTCATGCCTTGTTAGCAGCTCAATTTATAATAACTGTTATACATGAACTGATAATTAATTCAAATTCAGTGTGTTCATATTTTACTATATTTACAAACAATGAACTGATAATTAATAATGCCTGGTGTAATTACACTATTAAGGTAAATAATACAGTAAACGTGTGTTTATTGATTTCAGTGGTTTTTGTGCTAAAACTACGTTTGATGCATGGCTGACTAGCACGCTCTGAAGGCGCACGTACTCCATATATGTGGTTAATAATTAATGACTACCAGATGTTATTGCTGCGTAATAATAAAGGTTTCACTGGTGGCATCCGTTTAGAGTCACAGCAGTAAACCAGGCGGCAAACAAAACTACAGCTGGAAATAAAAGTGAACAGAGGATCAGTCCTCATACGCTCGCACCTTAAAAGTCCATTAAAACAAATGATATAAACTTCTAGTAACTTTATAAATATGTAACTGACCGATGCAGTTTAGCCTAAAACAGCCAAACACGTGATTATTCATTATTGACACATTAGTCCGTTTCTAATGTCGAGAGCGGCGGGACAGGGATGGGTTCACGTCTCCCAACGACCGGCTTCATCTGACTCAGCGTTTTGAGTTTTTACATATTTTGATGTTTATGGTTTATGTTTAATTTCTATTATGCCGAGGTTGCTGTTACGGGTCATTGTTTCTTAGACGTGTTTCATGTCTGCGTGTCTTATGTTGTCATGTCTGTATCTCATTACGTTTCCTGTTTTATTTTGAAGAGGTCTGGTGTCCCATGTTCGTGGTGTTTAGTTTCACTCCCCTGTGGCGTCATTATGTTTGTTCTAATCAGCTGTTTCCCTTCATCACCTCCTGTGTGTGTTTACACTCGTTCCTCGCTCGATCGCCTGCTTTGTTCCCGGGTTTACAGACACATGTCAGGTCTTCAGGTTTCTAGGTTCCTGTTCTTGTTCTAGAGTTTTTATATTTAGCTTATTTTAGGTTATTGTTTACCTGCTGCTTTCAGTTAATATTAAGTCTGTTTGCACGCTTTGTTTCATCTGCATTTGGATCTGAACATCCAGCCTTCTGTGCTAAAAGTGAGCTTTTCCATCTTTGCTGAGATACAATCAAAGTATAGTTGTGATTAGTGTGTTAAATGTAGATGCGTTTGTGTGTGTAGATGCGGACCAAGTTTGACCTTGATGTGTGTGGGTGGCCACAGGAATGTGTCAACAGCCCATGGTTTAGGTTTGTATATATATAGGTTTGAATGGTTAAATTCATAATTAATATGTGACTGTGCTGACAGTTAATTATGCTTAATACTGATCAGAATATAACCAGGTGTATCAGCGTTGCACTGCCTGCTGGGCAACACCCACAGCATCAGGGTTAGCACTTTTTTAACAGCTGATCCTGACTTCCTGTATTAGGTTGTTGGTCGCGCAGAATAAAACCAATGTCTGTTGTTTCCTCATTTTATGAACAACAAAAAGAAAAACAAACTAAATACATGAATGTTTCATAGCATAAGGTTAATATGAACCTCATCTGAATTATCCAAGCAGTCGTAGTCTCCGTCGCAGCGGAATCGGGAGGAGATGCAGTCTCCGTTGGCACAGGCAAAGTCCTTGTGGTTACAGGTGACGGGCTCTGAGTAGGAAGAAGACACAAAATCAACCATGTGATTCTTTCCCAGCGTCACTCTCAGCAAACTGTCATCAGCCAAACGCTGCGTGTTTAGGATCACACGCTAATGCCTCGGCAAAACCGCCGTTTTATCTAATTAGAGCCATTTTGTATTAGAAGTGGATGAACTGGCTGATCAAGATGTAAATGCATTCACTTCTACGCTGACAACAAGCGGAGCAGCTCTCTGAAGCCAACAAGCTTGTATTTGCCGTTTAGTGCAAGTCTGTCCCCGAGGACGATATTAGGACGCAGCTAAACAGCTGCATCACATCCTCCGCCTGGGCCTCCCCCCGTTATCGTGGACTCTTAGCTAACTCTGGTGTGTGTTACGAGCTGTGCTGTAACCCAGACTCCCAGCAGGCATTGCAGCAAAATCTGATTTGCAGCCTCTCTATTGTCTCCGAGTCCACCTGTTTAACTCTGCACCGTCCAACACTTGACTGGCTTTTATTTGCATTTTAAGTGACATTAATAGGTTTGGAGAATAAGCATCTAATAAATCGCACACATTATGCACACTCAGCAAAGGCGCACGTCTAATGTGCAGACAAAAGCCTTCCCCTCACACCAGGAGATTTAACAAGCTGGGTTTCCGGCATCATTTCAAACGGAAATAAAAAGTTTTCTCCCAAAAGTGATGATGAATATCCAAACAAGTTCACAGAGAAACAGCACAGAGCTTTCCTCAGACGGGCCTGGATGGTTTGCATGTGTGTGTTGGAGAGAGGTGTGGCTGAGTCGCCGGGAGCAGCAGTCAGCTGTCCTCAGAGAACTGCATTTCTTCTGACCCTCTGGGATTCAAACGACCTCTGACTAGGGCTGCTCAATTAATCGAATTGTAATCTCGATTACGATCTGGGCTTTCAACGATCATTAAAAAGGACTGAGCCGATTATTAGCCCCTCCCTCGTGCTTTACTCTCGCGCTGCTCCGTGTGGCAAATCGAGCGCACCTCTCTGCATTTCGAACACGCGTCACAACAATTAAGAGCAGCGGTCTCCAACCTTTTTTGTGCCACGGACGATTTATGCCCGACAATATTTTCATGGACCGGCCTTTAAGGTGTGGCGGATAAATACAACAAGATAAAACTAGTACCGGTACCGAAAAAAAGAAGATTTATTCATAACACACGTGAAAAGACCACGAAAACCGAGTAAACGATAAAAACGACAACAAAATAACAAAATAACGCTGAAAACCGATAAAAACCTGAAAACCAGACATTTCACACCTGAGCCTCAACTCTCGCGGCCCGGTACCAAACGACTCACGGACCGGTACCGGTCCGAGGCCCGGGGGTTGGGGACCGCTGATTAAGAGGACCCGAGGGAAGCTCGGAAAGCTCAGCAGAAGTTATTTGGAGAGGAGAGTGACTGCTGTTGGTTGAAAAGAGGGAAAAAACTTGAGTGGTGTGGAAACATTATGGGTTCAGTCAGACGTGGATCAAGTAGACACAGTGTGTAAACTTTGCTACAGTGTAGCTGCACCACAGAGCAACACTGCAAAGCTCACTAAACAGATGTTTACATTTCATTTGTTTCTTATATTGCAAACATTTGCACTGTTATCAGTATTTGCACTATTTTATATTATTTTTTGACAATCTTTAAAGTCATTATTCAACACATTGTTATTGTTAAATAAATATCGTCAAATAATCGAGATCTCAATTTCAGTGAAAATAATCGTGATGATCATTTTTGCCATAATCGAGCCGCCCTACCTCTGACCTCACATGAGGCTCCAGTACAGACAGCTGGTACTGGTGTACTGGTCCCAAATAGCTCTCTACAGGTGTCACTGCCCCAGTTACCCTCAGGATATATAGCCCTGCCTTTTCTTTGTGCTTGGTTGCATTCTCTGCATGTGCTGCTTGGTGTTTGTGCAAGTCTCTGTGCCTTTCTTTGGATTTGATCCCAGGCTGTGAGAGTTTACTCTTTCTGGATTATAATGTTTATTGTGTTTTTGGACTTTGTGCTTCTGGGACTTTTGTGAGCGCTGAGTTCTCTGCCTCCTGCGTCTGGATCCTCTAAATCTACGATCCACACAGCGAAGGATGAGGACAGGTCGTTCCACGACATCTCGGGTTAAGGTCAAGCCCCTGTGGCAGCTGGATGGGTGACCAGCTCTCGTGTCATTAAGTTCACCTTGATAATAAAAAATAAAAAGCGTGCTCTCACCCTCAGAGAAATGTAGTCTTAGATTACAGACAGAAGCATTTCTCTGAGTGCAGAAGGAGATCGATGAACCTGCACAGCTGACTGTGAGAGCACAACGTCCTCAACAACGTCCTCAACAACGTCCTCAACAACGTCCTCAACAACGTCCTCAACACATTTCCATTTTGCAATTTAAAACAAAGCTCTAAAACCGCTGCTGGTGATGGATGACCTCTGAGAGATGTGCGGGGTCCGTCCGCTCAGCGTCCTGCTCATTCGAGTCGCTCCTCTCGTGGATTACAAAACTCCTTCAAGCTTCTCGATGATCGTAACATTTCCAGGTCATCAGGAAGCAAAGCTGCCCACAAACCTGCTCCACAGGTCAGATTTGATTATTTGTGCGGCGTTTTCTTTGTTTTAAACTTTAATCGCAGCTTCCTGTGTGACCTGCCTGAAGAACACTGCCTCTCCAGCTCCGTCCTTTTGGGAACTTTAGATGTGCCTGAGGTTCCTTCATGGCTCTGTCGTTTCCTTTATTGTTTCCTCATAACGGGATAAAGATTTAATACCTGTAGAACTGTCTGCAGGTATTCTGATGTTTCTCTTGATGTCTTTCTCACAAGTTTCCAGCGTGCATGTTGTGCTGTCGGTATGATCTTTGCAGGCAGCCTGCTACTAGCGAGAGTGCTCCTGAAACTCTGCCATGAGGAGACAGTTGGAGCTAATATGGATTGATGAACACTCGGGTCTTTAGAAATGCTTCTGTAGGCTTTTCCAGCATCGCCATAATTCTTCTTCTGACATCCAAAAAAAGTAGTTGACATCAAAGCCATGATTTATACCAACACGGAGCAGACTGAGTAACCACACAGTCATGCTTTCATTCAAAGGAGGGGACATCTTTGCATTGCACGCTTTCATTTTGATCTCTGGCACACCTGAAAGCTCAGCTGTTAGCGTTCAGGCTCACTTAGCTTCTCAGTTATTTCTGCTGCGTTCAACAAGGAGTCAGAGCTACAGCTTTAACATTAAGTTACTATTCTGTAAATGTTCACGATCTTAGCTGTGAAACTGTAGAAGAACTGTAGTCAGGTACTCACTGCAGTTCTCCTCGTCCGAGTTGTCTCCACAGTCGTTCTGGCTGTCGCACCTCCAGTGGTCGGGGATGCAGTTGTTATTCTCGCAGCGGAATTCATGAGGTCCGCAGGTCTTTTCATCTTTTCCATCAGGAGCAAACAAACACTAAGATGAAAATGGCTTCAAAGAGCATGAATATTAATACTGCGCTCGCTATCACATTTTCAACCTGCAATCACGGCTTCCTCAGGGTTTCCCGACGCCGAGTTCAAAACACGGTGTACACTCAAGAGGCGAGCGTCCCCGACTGTGCCACCGATCCCAACAAACGTGTGACAGGAAGTTGGCAAAACCGAACGTTCTGTGAGAAAACACCGGCGACAGCTGCCGAACGACGCGGCTTTAGTCGGAAACCGAACTCGCCGTGTTTCACTTCCTCTGAGACGTAACGCGAGCCACGACTAACTCTGATATGTTTGTATCTGTCAGAAGCTTCGACAGATACAAACACTCGTTTCACCAGAGCAGGAAACGGATCCACGGGTTGTCGTCACCAAACGTCTCAGCAGGCAGTCGCTGAAATATTCAAAGATAGGGAAGCAGTTCAGAGGTGTAGGCTTAAAATGCCTCCCACACATGCAATAAACAGCCTTTGAGAGTTTAACCGAGTGTCGACTCTTCTTTCATTTACTTTTTTGTTGGTTTTTGGGACGACTGTGTGCGTTCGTCGATATGAACGGCAGCTCGCAGTTCAGAAACGATGGAGGGCCGAGAGTTTGAGCCTGAAATGAAAGCAGACGTCTCGCCGTTAAACCTTAATGGCCAGAGCAAAAATTACTCAAAATAGCTGCATTTATTTTTAAAAGAGGAACAGATGCGCTGACATTTCCTCCACTGATGCTTCCTCAGAACGGCTTTCCAAAGTCAAACCGAGAGCTCCTTTTTAAAAAGTCATTTCTGTGCAGACACCATCAGGGATAATGGCCAAGGTAACGCTGTTATCAGTTAGGGAAGAGATGTGTCAAAAGAGGAGGGTGGCACATTCTGCCTGGATCTCTTTCCAACACGACAGCAGGAGGAGAGAACCAGGAGGGAAAGCTGAGTGCAGCAGCAGAGGGCACGAGGCAGACATTCATTAGGAAGCGGCTCAGTCACTTACAGCATATAAAAGATGTGACACCAGGAAAAGAAGCAATATTTCCTTGTTAAGTCGGAGCTCATTACCAAGTTAACAAGCAAAACTTCCTTAAAAAGTCTCAGTAATTCAAAGTGAAATTACATTAGCTGCTGAGTAGGATGATGCCCACCGCGCTCCGAAGTGGTGAAAAGTGCTCAGATGCCACCGAGGAGGCTGAGAGGCTAAAGCCATCAGTGACGTATACAAAGTGGCAAAACATTAATTGGGCGTTACTTCAGGTGCCTCAAGCTGACGTGAAAAGCAGGGAAGCTGGAAATGAAACAAAGTGTAATTACAATCTGCTGCGGAGACGTTTGAGGCGTCGCGACGAAGAGGAGGATAAGCAGAGCGCTGCTCACTCTCATCCAGGACGATCACCTGTGTCATCGCAGGGCGACGGCACCTGATGACGACTAACGCAGGAAATGATGCAACGCGCAGCGTTTCAGAGCTGCAGCCAGAGGCAGATGGTGCAGTTTTATTTAACCTGTATATGTATGCAGCCACGAGCGAAGCATCTCTGCTGTGTGTGCTGCTGAGCTTTGTAGCAGGCTGCTGTCATTTGCACATAATTTAATAAAGGTAAACACAGACGGTTGTGCGTAACGACACCGAGGCCCTGCTACAATCAGATGGCCCGATGGACGCTGCTGCAGCAGTGAATGAGAAGCTTTTCATGCATCACAAAGCAGCTGTGCAGGAATTTATAGATCATCACAGACAATTCCTCCTCTCACATATTTTTACAGTGAAACCAAAGTGAATACTGGCTGATAGGTGAACAAGTTAGATGGAGAATTTGCATTTTAGGCATTGCTCCAAGTAGTGACGCACTATTGTCAGCACAAAGCCATCCTGAATGAGCACAAAACTCCAGCAGCGTGAACGCAGGTCACCGTAAATCCCCTGTAACGCTCTGCAGACAGCAGCAACGGCTGTTTCATGAGGTCACCGTGAGGTCTGGAAAATATCACAGCGTTTACAGGGAACTGTTCCCAGGACGGCATTTGACAGATTGACAGTAGCTCAATTTCAAGTTTATAGGACAGCAAAGATTTTATTTTGTCGTTTTATTGACGTCTATTATTCGCTCGCGGTTTAAAGCGGAACACAACGCCGTCCTTTCAGATCTGCAAATTAAATTAGAAGCTTGATGAGAACTGATTATCATTTCCCTCAAAAGGGAGACGAGTCGTGATTGATTAAGATTCAGAGACAAAAGCGATGAGATGAATAAGAAAGATGCATTGGAGTGCAGACAAAACGCGGCTAAAAGAGCAGCTGTCAGCTTTCATCATCTGTCACGAGGAAGCAAATGTTTAATCTTCGATAATTTCAGAAGCACCGTTTCTGGTTTTTCATTTATTTCCTCTTTTCAAAGGCACGTCATGCAGATTTCACAGCGCTGCTTTTACCTGCCCCGGCCCTGCCCTGGGCTTCCAGCGCGCCACTGACAACACACCCACTTTGATTTTGTAATTGTGAGCTGATATTCACGCGTAACGTCGGCACGCCGAGGTCGTGAAGCTCAGCTCTTACTAACAACGGGGGCGGCGTCTTTCTCGCTCGGCCCGAGTTAAAAAACAACTAGAAGCAGCGAGTGAGAGCGAGCGAGGCCGAGTGAAAAACTGCGGTTAACTCACCGCAGTCCGCCTCGTCCGACCCATCTGCACAGTCAGGGTCCTCGTCACAAACCCACAGTTTGGAAATGCAGTGCATGGAGGCTTTGCACTGGAACTGGTCTGGGGAGCAGGTGCTTTCAGCTACGGAGGGAATGAAGTCGTGTGAAAAGGAGAAAGTAATCCAGACATCTTATGACATTATATTTGTAGAAGAAGCTGCAGAAAAGGAAAAAAATGTAGTGCTTCAATAACATCTCCTTCACACACATTTTGAATCTAGCGAGGTAGCAGCCGCCTCTTGTTACAGAGCCTGACATTGTTTCAAACGGCATTTTAATATCGGCGGTGTCACGTTCCTCACAAAAGAGTATTCAAAACCACATCCAATCACGCTGGAAGTCTAAGGCCTGAAAGTAATTAGCTTCACTTTCATTAAGTCTCTCTTTCTCCTCCTGACTTTCGTGCATTTCTCCCCCCTCCACCCCCTCCTGCAATCACATGCAAGACAAATGTGGCAATCTGAAAGAGTTGAATAGGGTATGATATTCTGATGAGTTACATCACTGCAGAGAAAATCTCTTCTTATCCTCTGCGTGATTCAATATCTAATCTCTTTCCACAGAAACAGGTCATAACAAGGGTTGTCTGTGGAATACTTAATGAAGACTGTGTAAAGTTAACGGCTTCAAATATTCTGTCCAAGCACAGAAACGCACTAACTGCACTGGAAAAAGTGATTTTTTTAATCAGTTAGATTATACCTCTAAACCAGAGACGCCAAAATCCTTAAAGCGTCTTGTTTTTCAGCTTGTTTCTGCAGCGTTAGGACGCTGGTCAAGTGAGGGATGCGTGTAAGCTTCCCCCAGTCTAACATCCTGATTAAGCCATTCAAGACAATGAGTCTAAACGTAACGACGCTCACGGCAGTCTGTCTCGTCCTCTCCGTCGCCGCAGTCGTCCTGGCCGTTGCAGCGCAGGTTAAGAGGGATGCACTTCTGCTTGCCCGTGCACTTGAACTGGCCCGACAGGCAGATGTACGTCTCTGAATTAGAGCAAAGAAAGAAGCAAGAAGTCAGTTTCAGACTGAGTGGCAGTAACTCAGCAGACAACAGGTCAGTTTATCAAAACAGCTTTAATTATGAAGACTTTGAAGTGCTGCCGTAAAAGTGATTTTATTAATGATTACGTCTATAAAACGACACGAGCTGATGGTGACAGTTTGTCAACAATGAAAAACACAAACATTTACAAAAGTAAGAAAAACAACTGTGAGGCTGAACGCAGCAGAGGCCTGGAAGTGCTGCTAACGAATAACGAGTGATTTATCACAACACGTTTAGCTCATTTTCTGGTGACCGACTAAACTAATCGCCTGATTAAGTCATTATTTCAGTGCTAATAAGTAGCAGCCAAACACACAAAGGAAACAATGCTGCCAGGTAACGAGCGACACGGGAGCGCCGTTTCCATCCTCACCACAGTTGGCTTCGTCCGTGTTGTCGCCGCAGTCGTTCTCGCCGTCACAGATGAAGGGTGGAAGAGCACAAAGGCCGGTGCCGCACTGAAAACGCCCAGGCTGACATTTGAATTCAGCTGTTGAGGAAACACGGTTCAGTCTATACACAGTAGCAGCTTCACTGTAGCAGGCTCTGTGACCCGAGTGTCCTTACGCCCAAATCAATGTTGCTATTGCTCAAAGCTCACTAAAATAATGAGGCTGGCTTCCTCTGGTTTAGTGCGGCTCTAAAGCAACCTTGAACAGCACGGCACTCACGGCAGTCGGCGGGCTCGTCGGAGCCGTCCCCACAGTCGTCCACGGTGTCGCACTTCCACCAGAAAGGGATGCACTCGTCTGTGCCGCAGCGGAACTTTCAAAAGCAAAACACAGAGTTTAAAGTCAGCGCGAACAGTCGGCGCTTCAAAGCAATCAATGCGCAGACGTTTCCTCGGCCCCGCGGTGCACGTTTGAAGAGGGAAGCTTACGACGCTCAAGCAATTTGTCTTCAGGGGAAAATCCTGATCAGGACAGAAGGAGGAGGGGGGAAGAGTAACGCTCACCTGACTGGACGTGCAGTTGGAGAGGCAGGTTTTGTTGTCGGCCGCCAAATAAAAATTCGTGGGACAGGCACATTTGTGTTCCCCGCCGGGGGACAGGAGACACAGGTGGCTGCATCCTCCATTCGCAATCTGACACTGGTGCTTGGGAACTACACAGAAGACAGAAGCACGTGAGCGAGTTCAAACCGGAGACCACACGGACGCCGCTCGGCACCGGAGGACAGAACGAACACGAGCGCCAGATGGACTTCATACCTTCGGGCTGGCGCAGGGAGTGGTAGACCTTGATGGATTTGATGGCTTGCCAGGAGTTGAGGAGCTCGATCCCTTGAGCGCCGGTTGTCTTGTGAGCACGTCGCAGAGATTTGGACTTCCCGTCAGTCCAGTAGACAAAGTCCTCAAACAAAGTCAGCGCCATTACTCCCTGGATGTGATCGTAGGACACTGGAACGGGACGAACAACCACAGCGGACCTCAATTACACTCTGTCCTACTCTGCATAGCAACCGCGGTGCCGCTAATCCTGTAACAGCTGCACTCATGTTACACAGTGTGAATAATGATCACATACCAGTGAAAACAATCTCCTCATTTAACTTTCATTGAGAAGATAAGCAGCTGTTCTTTAACCGAGCGACACCTTCGTCTCACCTTTGCGTCTCTGGGCGCCATCCATGGTGGCAAACAGGATGTGGTTGTCGTCGGCCCAGTAGAGCCTCTTGTTGGTGTAATCGATGGTGAGAGCTGTGGGGCTGTAGATCTCTGTGTCAATGATAACCGTCTGCCCTCGGCCGTCCATGCCGATGCGCCCGATGTGAGGAGGATCGCAGCAGTCTACCCAGAAGATGTACCTGGTCAGAAGGAGAGCACGGTTCAAAGAGCTGCTGTCATGAGGCAGCAGCTTCTATTGGCGTGGTAGCGTAGCGCACACGGTGATGAATGACGGCCATAAAAGGGTTTTACAAAGATTCAGGTAAAGAATAATCAATAATTCAACTTATTCAACCAATTTCAACTTAATGTGAGATCATGAAAGAGCCTAACTGAAAACGTGAGAGCTGATCTCTGTGAAGCTGCGACGATCCTTCTAAGCAGGGACGCATTAAAGTGCAGCCACCACATGCTTACCCCGTCTGGGGGTCCAGAGCGAGATCTGTCGGGTTCTTGAGGCCCGAGCTGATCAGCACCGTAGGGTAGAGCCCGTTGGCTTTGGACACTTCCATCGTTTTCTTTTCTGCGTCGCACCAGTACAGATTTTTTCCGATCCAGTCCACGGCTAAGGCACTGGGAACCGCTGTTCTGTGGACTATCTGGGAGCAGAGATTGAGAAAAATTAATTTCGGTGCATAGGTTTGTCCGGCGCATATCTTAGAAGTCATTAACATTTTCTTTCATGGATGAATGTCAAGAAATATATTGGATTTCAGCTGAACTGGCGCGCACTATTGATAGGTCGGTGCTGTCAGATTTAATAGAAATAGAAAGAAGAATCGTGCCACTAAGAAGCCATTTCCTAAATCCCTCACACGCCCTTCCACAATAGGGAGATATTTGCCCTCAGAAAGGCTTCATCCTCCTCTTCTTCAGGACACATTAAACTGTTCTATTGTATTTAACAACTGTACACATCCAGAAGTAAAATTAGTGCTATTGTGGTTAGTAGGACAGATTTGTTTGAGTGTTTGACTGAGAAATGCAGCATCATTAACGGGCAGCAGAATCTGAGTTTAATGAACAAAACAGAAAGTGCATATCTGCAGCTACAGAACACTGATGGGCTTTTAAATGACCTGCACATACATCACTGCATTCATTTCAGAAGGTGATAGAATCTGCAAAATTAGGACATCCAGCAAGTATGATGGCTTTAAAACGTGCTTCCTTTATTATGGCCTTGATGAGTTCACAGCCCGGCTTTGTGTTTGTTCAGAGAACAGTGTACTCGGTGTACTCGGTGTACTCGGTGTACTCGGTGTACTCGGTGTACTCGGTGTACCTAACGGTTGCATATTTAATGGGGCTGGGGGTCCTGGTATCACCTGCTCTGCACCACATCACCTCCCATAGACTGTGTGAAACTAGTGCTTCTTAAGAAAGCCACAGTAGTTGATATAAATCTTCACGGTGTGTGAGCTGTGTGAGGAAAATCATGCCTGATGTTAAACTGCGGCATATCTACAGATGTTTTATTGAGTCAGTACTGCAGTGTGTAACAGGGCGCAACACTGTTAAAAGCAGTTCAGCAGTGATGACTTGCTCTACTTATGCTATAGGAGGTGAATGCAGAGAAATGATCCTTCAACTCTATGCAAACCAACAATTAATGTCACAGCTGCACTTTTCTATTTGCCATCAAATGCATGCATGTGTAAGTGCAGCAGCAGCAGCAGCAGCAGTAGCATGCAGCAGCATGCAGCATACAGCAGCAGCAGCATGCAGCAGCAGCATGCAGCAGCAGCATGCAGCAGCAGCATGCAGCAG
>NW_005187536.1:1250336-1270454 GCF_000239375.1 Pundamilia nyererei | reverse complement strand
AAAGCAATGCAAACATCTCTGAAAAGCAGAGAAAACCACAGAAAAAGCTTCTGCTCAACAGTCTCGCCCTCCTCGTGTGACCAACCGTTACTATGAGGACTGGATATCAGTGGCTCTTTTAATTAACCTGATGTGAGACGCTCCTGTATCTGTGTCTCAGACACTTTGTCCTCTTGCTAAACGATGGCAGTGGCTCAAGCTCACAGAGTGAAAGTAATTGAGCTGAATAAGCCTAATGCCCCACGCAGTTATTTTAATGAGAAGTGGCACGGGGCGCTCAGCGGGTGTTCTGCTTAAATCCCAGTGTCCATTGTGCGGACTTCAATCTCGTGGCCCGCGCGAAACCTCGGCCATGACACAAAAAACTCCATTGTATCATTACGCCCGCTGCATTCATCTAAAAGCCACTGATGATATTCCCATTATCACTAACATGCATTAATTTCTGTTAAGCAAACAGGTCATCGAGTGCTGACAGAAAAAGAAAAACGCTGCTAAGGATAAAAAATAACCAGCATCATCTTAGCAGTGATAATGAGCCACTTAAGCAACATGCAATGACTCATCTTCCAAATAGAGAAAGGTTGCTGTTGAACTGCAGCTTGATGGCTTAAATGGATCATCGAGAGAGAACTCGGCACAGCAGAAAGAGAGAAAAAGAAGTTAACAAAGGGTTGGAGCAGGTGGAGCAAATGGATGTTTGACAGGGTGCTACGAGGCGCTGCGTGGCACAGTCAGCACCGGAGGTCCGCGGTACCTTCAGGTCGCTCCCGTTCAGGCGCATCCTGTTGATCTTTCGACCACTCGGCCTGGTTGAGTCCACCCAGTAGATAAATTCTTTCTTGTAATCAAAATCCAGATGGATGATGTTGTGGAGGCCCTGAGAATCACACAAAGACAGGAAATGAGGTTTCGTTTACCGAGAACGGCTCAGCTTGAAATGCTCGATTTCTCCAGCATCGATGTGATTTTACTGTGGTATTGATTTATGTTCCCATAGGTTCCAGTACTTTCAACCACACAAAGCTTTGGATAAGTGAGTCGAGACCACGTTGCAGTCTATCAAAACAGAAGATGGAAGTGCTCTCCTCCTCTGTCACGCTCACAGGACCCCTCTGTCAGTCACACAGCGCTGCTCGCCAAACGAGGGCCCCCACCCCGCTGTCTCACACTGTGGGTGCTGAGGAAAGATGTCAGACAATCTGACAGAAGAAACGAGACATCTTCATCAGACCATCAACACCCTCACAGACAGGTGCCAAAGCGTCCTGGGGGGACCTTTCTCACTCTAAACACCAGCTATAGAGATGAAGCCTGCACGCCCCTTTATCAGCGCTTCCACCGCCGCTGCATTTTCCCTCCGTTTCCCTGCAGACGCTGCAGAATCCAGCACTCGTAATGGATTCTTCGAACATGAAATAAAACTTTAAAGATGACTCTTTCATTCTGTTCCACGATTGTTGATGAATTTGAGGGAAAACATAACTGAAAGCGAATGTACAACATGACTGTATAAAACTGCTTAAAACTCGTCTGAGCAAAATTATGTTGCATCAATTTTGCAGCAAATGGAGTATTTTCACAGAGCTCAGAGGTTTAGTGTTAACCACAGACCGTTTGTGAGCTTGAATAGTTTTATGTGTGTTGTGAGAGCAGACTTGCACACAGTTAAACATGTATGGATTATATAATGTCCGATTCTGAATACTGTTTGGTAAATAAGGGGATTTGATATCATGGGGAAATAATCCTGCTGCTTTTCCAGCATAAACATTGTGTAGACACGGAGACATTCATGAAAACTTTTCTTATTTCAGATATATTTAGATTTTCAAAATAAAAATGAGTCTGATTACTTATGAGATAATGCTTCTGGGGTTATTATTAGTGAGTCCAACACAAATGAACATGACTCCACAGGTGAAGCAAAACTAAACACGCTGAACATGGAAACAAGACTTTCAAAATAAAACAGGAAACATGGAGAGACGTAAACTGGGACATGCAAGCTTGACACAAGAGACAGAGAGGATGAGGGACACAGAGAAGAGAGACACAAGGGGAACCTACAAAGACAAGGAGACATCGGAGACAGAAACTAGACGAACACTAAACCCAGACCAGGCCCCCTGACTCTCTCTGCAGACGTATCTCCTCTGCCAACGACAAAAACTGGTAAATATCCAACTGTAAATATAACAAATTAGTGTTGTTTTACTTCTGCTGTTTAGGTTTTAACTCAGGCTCGATGTAGCCTCTTGAATTTTTCTGACAGAGAACAGTGACTCATCCTGAATTAAGCAGGCCTGCCAATAATCCTGCGGGTTGTTCAAATATTGAATAAAGCAGAGCTCCTGTAACCACACAGTGCAAAGAGGGGCAGACCTGTGACAATTGCACTATATTAATTAGATTATTCTCTATGCAACACAGTACTATAACATTTATTATACTGTACTATTAATATGATTTATTTCACTATACATGTACAATAACAGGAAATGTTTTTTTGTATTGTCATTTAATTGTGTTGTTTAGATGTTTTACAAATGATCAGATTTTACAAAACACGGATGTAAAAAAAAAAACATTTTTATAAAATCCGGGTACGTGAGGGTGTGGTGAAGTGAAATCAGGTCAGCTGCCGATAACAGGCTGTGATTAAAGCGAGCCGTGGCTAATGAGAACAGCAGTGCAATCAGCAGAATGCAGCGAGTCAAGAGGTTAATATGAGCGTGACAGCAGACCCTCGGACGGCTGTCAGGTGATTTACAGTGAATCACAGTTAAACATTTGTGATGCTCAACAGTCAGATTCAAGCTTCGCCTGAAGCTGCAGAGATGAGACCTCAGCATGACTGAAATAGTGTTTCCTCCGGTCCCCTGGGCGATTTCTCTCATTGCCAATCAGAACTACCAACTGTCCTCTGCCTTTATGGGAGGTTGGAAGGTCAAGGTGGACACCAAATACCGTACATGCATAGAGAAAATAAGTTAGAGAGGTTTGTGCATCATGTGTAGGTTTGATGCTAAAGGTCAGAGAATAAAGTTTCACCTGTGCACAAACTCAATCTGGTTCAACCAGGTGACACAAAAGTGTTCAGAATAAATCATCAAACTGTGTTAATGCACATATTAGATCATTAAACGTTACCAGTGTCATTGCAGCTGTAGAACATTACACAGCAGCAGACAGTTTCAATCTTATTATGTAAAATAATGCACGATGGGGCAACAGCGTTACAGGGTCATTAGGGTGCAACCCCCGGACAGCACAGACTGATTAAAGGCAAACAAAGCACCAAAAATAATTTCTATTGTGTTACTACGGACTTCTCTCTGTAAAGGTATCAGTCCAACAGGGTTAGCGGACATTCAAGCACAAAAAAGAACAGGATGATTATCTGTAGCCTGCCTCTAATATCTAACGATCCTCTATCCAAGAGTAACATGCACGTATCACTTACCTGTTTCAGGATGGTGTAATTTGAGCCATCCACACTCAATTTGCGGATCTCGTGGTGGTCTGCCATAATGAGAAAGGGCTCTTCGGCTAAAATGAGGAACATGCATCGTTAGAGGGCTTCTGCACGCTGAGCAAACCTGAGAAACTTTACAAAGATCAGACTTACCTGACAGAGCCTTGCACGTGTTAGGATTACGCTCCAAGGCTTCGTAGCCATCCACACACAGGCATTTGTAGGAGCCGTACGTGTTTATGCAGCGCTGGCTGCAAGGAAGCGTCGTGGAGCACTCGTCAACATCCACACAAGTCCTGCCATCGTCCTTCAGATAGAAACCAGGCCAGCATTTACACTGATCACAAAAGCAGAAACAAAGAGTTTTGATGATGAGCGCAGGAAACAAAAAGCCTCAGTCGAGCTGTCGCGACGCTTCCTCTGCTGCAGTCAGACAAATTATTAACATGTTAACTTGTGTCAGAGAGACAGCTTTGTTATTAAAGCAACATCAAAGCAATTTTAGAGCAGCTGGCAGTAACAAACCATGTATCTCTGGGCCTCAGTGTAATGCAGGTCAGCAAAAAGCACCCAAACCAAGCACCAAACAGAAGTTGGCATCTAAGCCATGATTTAGACGTACTGTTCCTCAGCTTAAAAACTGCACTCCAGTGACCGAGGACCCCACAAAATAACTGAAAGTGCTTGAATCAGCTGCTCTGGAGCCGCTGCAAATCCCTTTCTTATCCAAAGTTATAACCTTGAGGGCCTTTCTGCTGATCTTCCTGTTCAGGCCACAAATGGATGAGCTAAGGGTCCGCATCGACGTGCAGCTCTGCCCCTGCTGCGATCAGGAGATGCTTCCTGTGCTTCCAGCCTCTTTGTAAACCACCATCACGAGGAAGAGCAGGAGAAGAAAATTCAGAGAGGAAGCGATAAAACCGCCACAGAACAACAACGGGCAAAGGCACCAAAACACTCCGGGGTTGTGGCCTTGAACTTTGACCCCCGCACCATTGCCAGGTACCGTAGAACCGCAGAGCGCAGCGAGGGAGCAGGTGTTGGCAAATCATTAAGCTCACCTTACAGTTTTCAAGGTTATTCAAAAAGTGAGAGGCAGCGTGTGCTGTATATACTCCCACCCATCTTTATCTGTGTAATGAAGTGCAAAGTTAGCCTTGATTTATTATCGGCCATTAATCATTCAGGTCCACCACTGCTAATATCAGCTCCATATTTCACCTGCTGCTGAATTGGAATTTATGCAAGTGCTTAAAATGTAGGTCACAGTGTTTGGCACCTTATAGCGTGACTCATGGTTCCAGATGCAGATGAAACCCTGAGACTCATTTTTAGGCTGCTTTGCATGAATTGCAAACTGATTTTGGTTTGCTGGTCTTTATCATCGGTGATGCCCACTGGACACTTACCTTATAGCCTACAGGAAGGTCCTGGCAGTCCTGCGTACACCTGCTGACTCTGCGGTTCAAGCATTCGTTCACATTGCAGTTCCTCTCGTCCGATCGGTCCCCGCAGTCGTCTTTGCCATCGCAAAGGTTCCCCTGAGAAATGCAGCGTCCGTTGGAACACATGAAGAAGGAGCCATTGCACAAGCTTCCTGAAAAGAGCAAGACATGGGTGTGAAGGCAGAGCGCCCTGCAATCCCTCCGTGAAGGCGAGGAATGACTTGAACCTGGGATCCTGGGAGATTAATCCCTTTAAGTAAATCTCTCCGGGGTGCAGCGCCGTTTTTGTTTGCAGCATATATACGCACCAGCTTCCTGGGTGATTGGTGCTGCTGATGGCACTGACGAGAGTCCAGCTGAGAGCCAAACAGCAGTCTTACCTGCAGCCAGACATTTAAGGTTCAGAGGCAGTTCGTCAGAGTGGTCGGGACAGTCCGCGTAGCCATCGCACTCCCACTGAGAGCTGAGAAGACAGCGCCCGTCCCCACAGCGAAATTCCTCTGACCCACAGGAACGATAGACTGAAGAAAGAGAAAGACAGCCGCTCTCTTACTGCAGGTGGCAGCGACATCGTTTCAGATTAGGGCGCATCTTTAGCTGAATCCAAATCAGTTCTGTCAAATCAAGCTGCAAAAGCGAGATTTCCACGACTATGGTTCATAATGTCATTAGCATGGTGATCTGGAGGCGTAATGGCATTCAGCTGCGTTGGCCAACATCTCTACACTAAATGCACACGTTTCATCAGCCGGTAATCATAAACCACGGCTGCCACAGAGAACCCCCCCTCTGCGAGACAAACAGTCAAAGCTGCAGTGAAGCTAATAAACACAGGACGTCGTGCACGTGTTTGAAAGCAGCCCAACATACAAGGACAGGATGTGATTCACAGGCCGACGCTGACTGTCTGCTCGCTGCCTTTGGGCCTTTTGTAAACTTCCTGCTACTTTACATTAATAAGACGGTCACTCAGACGCCTTGCTGAAATACAGTAAGTGGTTTGGTGATGATAAACAGTGCAGTGTAGTTACAAGTATCACATCAACACAACTGCTGCATTACAAAAGAATCAATTCAGTTTTATTTGTGTAGCACCAAACGACACCAAGTGTAGGTTTCCTGCGAATGGAGCCGCAGCTTAAATAGACAACAGTCCTCGATGTCGTTTCTTTAAAGTCCAAACAGGTCCACAGCAACAGAACTCCAAATTATGCAAACGTAAAGCTCAATTCAAAATGGATGAAGAGAGATTTCGAGGTCAAAAAACTACGTGGCGCCACTGTCCCCCAACTTCCTGTTTCTGCTGCACTATCAAAATAAAAGCATGCATTTCAAATTAAACTGCATGCAGGCTCCTACACCAAGAGTCGCCTCAAGTTGCTTCATCCTGAAAAGACCCTGCTGTAATCTTACAGAGTCTGAGCTGGCCCCGCCCCTCCCTGAGCCTGGTACTGCTGGAGGTTTCTTCCTGTTAAAAGGGAGTTTTTCCTTCCCACTGTCGCCAAAGTGCTGCTCATAGAGGGTCATTTGATTGTTGGGTTTTTCTCTGTATGTGTTATTGTAGGGTCGACCTTACAATATAAAGCTCCTTGAGGCGACTGTTGTTGTGATTTGATGCTGTGTAAATGAAACTATTAATATTTATTCTTTTACATTATTCATATAACACATTTAATCTATAAAATACTGTTATGGAACTTGCCTGGTGCAGCTTTCAGCACGAGCGCTGTGACACTGAATATAAGAAAAATGAAAAACAAGATAAATCTACTTGCCACATTCCACCGACTCATCAGATCCGTCTCCACAGTCGTTATCGTGGTCACAGACGAATCGCTGGGGGATGCACGCTTTGTTGCGGCAGCGAAACGAGCTGTCATCGCATGTGTTGTTGGGTGCTGATGCATTAAAAGAAATTAGTTAAATTGCAAATCTGTGGATAAACACTGTAAAACCAAACATGCAGCACTCTGAGCAGATGACATCACGTCTGGGGCTAATCAAACGTCTGAATGCAGATAAAACAGGCTGAAACTGAACAATCCTAATCTATTAACTACTGCTTCACATGTTTGCTCTGAACATAAATGTTACGCAGAGATTAGCAGTGGGCGTTTGGTTGGTGGGTTCTTTAATTTGCTGTGGGACAAAATAAGTTGCAACAAAATGACAGCGTGCAAACACGCGTCGACTTGAAGCTTCGTTCTTTGAAATAATTAGTTCGGAAGAATTTACCACAGCCAGCAGCGGAAAGTTCGTCACTCCCATCAGGACAGTCTCTCTCCCCGTCACACAGCCAGCGTTTTGGAACACAGGCGTAAGACCCGGGGCAGCTGAACAGCCCCGGAGCACACGTCACCGTGCCTGAGAGCAAAACACAGACGCACTTTCAAAAGAGTGCATCCAATCAGAAGCGCACGTCTTAGGTTTAGTTTGGATGTTACCTTGGAAACGCTTTCAACTGATACTCAGTTCTGACCCCAGTAAACTCGACCCATCGCTGTGCAGAAACAACATCCTGACTGTGCTTTGGTGCATAAATGATGCACGTCAGCAATGAGACAAAGGTAAATACAGTCGTTCAATTAGCCGCGCACAGCTGAATGCAGATCTTGCTTTGGACAGTAATTGTAAGTGAGGAGCCTGTGGACCGTTTCTTCCTTGACACTCCATTACAACCAAATTATACAACCGGTGCTCACAGCAATTCCTGTCTCTTTATTGCGGTAGTATTCGTTTCATTTTATTGTAAAATTCATTACATACACATCTCATTTGCCCATTGAAATAGTTATGTCTCCGGGGCCTCAGTGATGAAAAATCTCTTTGCCTCAGTGCTCGCTCGAATTATCAGAAACGCCCGCAGTCTCATTTGTTGCCTCATTAAGATTGTTTCATTCTCTACATTCATTTCCAGCTCGGCTACAGGAGCACGTGAAGCCACGGCGCTGTAATGCGATACGGCGAATGTGACCTTTTATAGCGACATCAGACTTTGCACGACAGCTGAAAGGGCACTAACCACAGATCTGCACGCTCTCATCCAGGCCGTCCTCACAGTCGTTCTCGCCGTCGCACAGCCACTGCTTGGCAATGCACTTGTTCTTGGAGCAGGCGAACTGGTTCCACAAGCAGGACGAGTCTGCAGAGGGCAGTGGACGAGGAATTTCAGTGCCATAAATCACACAAAGTGAGGAGGAAACAACAACAAATGTGCCGTAGCCTACAGAGGGAGCAGAGCATTTTTAATCAAAACTCAGAAAGTGGGCTGACTCCTACTTGCCCCTTGGCTTGCTTGTTTTTCAGCTCAGCAGCACACATACGTGCACATAGCTGCCACACTGCCCGTTGCAAACAGCACTTTTCCCAAAGGAATGATGGATTGTAGTTACAGGGCAATAAAATCAAATAAATCACTTGAATATTGATTCAAATCAGTTTTGCTCGGAAACCAAGGATGCATTCTGCTGATTACCGTGTGCAGAAGGAAGAATTTGTGTCACTGAGGCACCTCGTTTCCCCGGCAAGATGTTCTGTGGTCTCATTCTCTCTGATGTCAGGCCCAGCAAAGTCTGCCAGAGCTTTGATAAGATACTGGGAGGAGGATACGGGATGCGCGCACCAGGTCAGACCGCAGCACGAGCAAATATGGATACGACTGAGGGTGGGGGGTGTCTCACGCTGGGCTGCTTCCTTTCTGTCAGACTTTGCACTAACTTTATGTGTTCTGATACCACGATGGAAGATAAGGACGAGATAAACATTAAACAGCTAAATCTGGAAACCACGATTATCCAGACTTTCCGTGTGCGATACCAAATTTGCACTTCAAATGCAAACAGCTGCTTCCTGTGTATGACAGAACTGCAGGTCTACAGCACGATAAACGTATCAAAGAAAGTCTTTCATGTCTCATTCTCAATAGTGTTTTGCACAGTGGAAAAGTGCACTGTGAATCGTGACGAGACAAACGAGTGTTTGGTCTAATCAGCCGTGGAATTTCACATTTCTGAAACGTAATAACGTTTTCCTCAAAGCACATTCCCGGTGCAGTTAGATTATCAGTGGACGGGGCTTTTTATATGATAATTAACTCAGAGGGATGGGAATATTGTCTATTTGTCCCGGAAAAGCTATTCAGAACTTCTCAAAGAATTCTGGCGTAATTCATATCAGCTCTGACAGAAGCACATTCGAAGCACGGGGACGTTATCGTTTCACACAAAACCACATTTCCAGTTAAAGGAATGGAAATGGTGTTGTGTGTTATGCATCTGCTACAACGTTCGCAGGCAATTTACAAAATAAATCTGATAACTCGGAAATGCATTAAACTTGAAAATTGCACTGAACTCCCTCTTCTATTGTTTGTGGCTGAGGTCCTCGGTAATTACACAGGAAGAAAGGCCACATTTGTGTTATCGCAGAGAAATGCTTTCAAAGACATGCACTTAAGTCCTTTGCTCGCATTTTATTTGTGTTTGTCTTAATTATGTAAGCTGCTGCCGAGCTGCTCCTTTAAAAATAAATCGCTGAGGCTGTACTCTGAATGACACGTGGGTGCTAAATGCTAACTGTGTAGCTACTTTTGGCATCATGATCTCAGTTTAGCATGTCAGCATGCTAACATGAAGCTGTTTGGTTCTGCAAAGGTCATGTGTCACAGGAAGTAGAGTGATTACAAAGATCAAGGAATCATAGAAGTCACAGGATGCCTTTCATCAGTCGCAGAAACAGCTGAATTAGATGCTAATGTTCAACGATGTGATGCTGATGCTCTGATGTGCAGAGCTGGAGTAACTGCAGAGGATGCAGCTGATCAGCTGCTGAAGCTAGGACAGGAAGAGAGGTGACGATGAGCAGCAGGTGGCTTCATGCTGAGAAAGAGCTCCTCAGATGCGAGGTTTGATTTGAGCGTGCTGATGGAGACGTTGAGAGGAGGTCAGAGCTTCACTCTGTCTCTCAGAGAAAGCAGATGATTGGCTGAGGTGTGCAGCAGGAGCAGAGGTGGGTAGAATTAGAAAGTAGAATTTTCTGTACTTTACTGGAGTATTTTTAAACACTAGTATCTGTACTTCAGACAGGCTGTACTTTTGCCACCTTTGAGTAGGCGTGACAGGTGGGTACAAGGTGGGGGTGGGATACAGGATGACTGCCTTCTTGTTTGCAGTGATGACGGAGAGGCGGAGTCTCTCGTGTTTACAGGTGACACTGTGATTTTTAGAGCAGGTGGAGGAATCCCCTGCAGAGGGTAGCAATGAAAGCCAGTAGAAACAAAACAGAGTACTCGTGTGCACGAGGGGAGACGGGAGGAGAACATGTAAGGAGCCTGGAGGTGGGCGTCACAACTGGAGGGGATCAGGCGCGACACGAGCAGAGATGAGGGAGGGAGGATGAAGATGGCGCTGCCAAGCAAGAGGAAACGAGGAGGTTTGTGGAGATGCAGATGGTTGGTGCGACAGAGGAGGATGCTGGGAGGAGAAGTAGCTGAGGCGGACCTGTGAGTGTGAAAGTGCTCGTTTACCTCACAGAGAAGGCGGAGCTGAGCACAGCCGACTGCTTAGCGACTCCGCCCACAGGCCACGCAGCCTGAGACAATGCAATGAACTGACAGCGCCAATCAAGTCAGCAACGGTTTCCACGCTGCGTGTGTGTGCGCATAACTTCATCAGGTCCAATTACCTACGACGCCGCGAACCACCACCCGCATTAAAGCACCCGGCTCGTTTTTCCCTGACGCCAGAAGCACTGACACGTGAACGGACGTGTGTACAAGCTCCTCATTTTGTGGGCAAATTACGTTAATCCATACCACGACTTAACTACGGTCCTCCTGTTTAATTGGAGAGATCTCGAGTTTGCATTAAGTTCTGAACACATTAGCATGCACGAAAGCAGAAGAATAAACGCTCTCGCAGCCTCTGGTGAGGGAAGCAGAGGAGTGGCATTGTACTGTGTAATCCTTTCATATGTCACCGCTTTCCAGTGAACCCATATTTCCATCTTCAGTGTAACCGCTTCAGTGAGTGACGGCTCATTAATTAATTGTTACACTGGAAGGGCTGTATATTATAATTCAAAGAGAGCAGGGGAAAATGGTGCGTCTACCACCGCCTCGCTCTGAATTCAGGGTCAGAATTAGACTTTCAAACAAGCAGCAACACCCACTTGAGAAATCTCAAACGCACAATCAGGCTAAGCAAAACAAAGTGAGAAGGAATTGCCTCATGGTGCGATAAACAATCATCTCTTGTCTTTCTGCCTCCTATTTATATATTTAACGTGATATTTGTTGCAGGCCTGGATCTATTTAAATGACAAAAACATTACAACAAATAGCTTCTAGTTAACAGAAAATAAATATCCTTGCAAGCACTGACAGCGTTGTGTGCGGGAATAAAATACCTCATCTATTATTTCAGTTTATTCTGGGGAAGCTCTTCTGAGAGGGCGAAGATTTGTTGGCCTACCGCATTGGAATTCATCTGCTCCGTCTTCACAGTCCTTTTGGCCGTCGCACAGCCACACGCTGGAAATGCAGTTCCCGCTTGGACACGCAAAGTGTCCCTCCTCACACTTCTGCCCATGGGAAACTGGCACAAGCAACAAAACCAAGTCAGTGCGCTGGGCTTTAGCAGCGATTGAGATCATTATCTTTCCTAAGCTCTCTCTGGAGCTCTCATTCCTCTGTCATAATCGTCTCTGAGAACCAGATCTGTCTTAAGTCTTTTCTAATTGATGCCGGCTTCTTCGATCTGCCTGCGGACGAAGAGGCAAAATGTGTGTCTTTGTGCGTGCCTGCGCTCACCCTGGCAGTTGGTCTCGTCAGCGTAGTCGCCGCAATCATTGGCGCCATCGCAGATCCACGAGGCATGGATGCACAGCGAGGTGGAGTTGCAGCTGATGAAATCTTTTTCTTTCACTCCCAGCTTGTAAAAGTGAGAGCAGTCGGTGTGGTCTGAATACAAAACACAGAAGCACAACTCGTCACAATGCCACTGCTGTGTGTGTCTGTGTGTGTTTAACTGCGATGGAGGACTTACTGCAGTTTTTCTCGTCCGAGGCGTCGGCGCAGTCAATGACCTGGTTGCACCACGCTGAGCTGGGCACACAGCTCCCGTCTTTGCACGACGACTCTGATGAGCCGCACGTGACATCTACGGTAGAAGATCAGCATTTCAAAGAGAGACGGGAACAAAAGCAGCACTCGTGCAGCTTGGAGCAATACTTGGACTCATCTGTGCAGGTGGAGTGCTAACAGCTACCTGAATGCCATGACCTTGTGTGCGCTTCAGTTTTCTTCCCATGTCCATTTCATTTTTCTGCATCATCAATCTGCCATTTTCTGCTATTTTGATTATGTAAAAAAGTTTTTGTTTCATGTCCCATGAAAAGAAAACGCTGATGAAGGTACAACATCAGGTAAACTCAGCTCTGTTATAAAGCTGCTAGCGTCTGCTCAGGCAGCTTGATATAAACACCTCAGTATGTTTCTGCCTTTAAACGAAATACTCACATTAAATAAAATCACTGCGCTCTGTTGGAATAAAGAAAACACCGTACAGGCTCCCAGAATCAGCTTTTGGGGTAAGATTCTTTGAATTTTTGCACTCGCGATGATCTCGTGGCTCATTGGAGAGCAAAGGCTCAGCACAGCATGGGGTCCAGCGTGAAACACTGACAGAAGCAGTAGTGTGGATGGGAGGATGGATGGCCCAGCAGATCACAGGGCTGTAACTTACTGCTACACAATGCTTCGTCGGAGTTATCCCCGCAGTCATCGATCCCGTCGCAGAAGCGGTTGGTGGCCACGCACCGCTGGTTGTAGCAGGGCCGAAAACCCTTCCGGCAGCTCCGGTTGTCTAAACAAATAGAATTGCATGTATGTGTTAAACTCCAGTATGGTGACATTTAGCTCCTATAAGAACTCCAGACCAAGCTAACGTGCTTTTTGAGGCTCTTACCGCAGTACTGCATCTTCTCATCTGATTTATCTTTGCAGTGGGCAATTCCATCACAGGTCAGCTGGAAGTCGATGCATTCTCCATTCCCACACTCATACTCAGTGTAGATGTTGCAGGAGGAATTCTCTGCTGCAAAGGAAGAGTGTGGAAATATTATTGCACAACTGTGTTCCAGCACGGAGCGACATTTACATTCGGTCAGTATGAAAACGCTGCGTTCAGTAACACGCTTTCAGTCGGCCGGCTGCGAATTGTGGAGAATATCATGATGCTGCACTGATGGTCGATTTGGTGTACAGCGCCATAACATGAAATGCCAACATGAGTGATTTTCTCCAGGCATGAATTAAAATTCCAGCAACTTTCACAGACTTTGATCAGCCGTCCTGTGAACTGCTACTTGCAGCTTTGCAAGTCAAAAATGCCAAACTTCCTCCTAATGAGTCAGACTGGAGTGTGGGTAAGAAGCCTGCCATCGTCTGCCATGACATCCAAGCGATCGTCCAGCTCCGAGTCACTTGCCACGTTCAGACTGGCCAAACTTTCCTCGTTTGAACAGCTCCACCCACCATATGGTCTACCATCACTGCATTTCATATTCAAGCAGCAATGTCACATTAGCCTCGTGACTCGACGTTATACGTGGAAAACAACCTGCTCCTCTCGACTTTTCTGATACTCAAATATTGTGCACGGCAACATGCAGTAGCTCATGCTGAACCTCTGCACGTGCTGTAAAAGCACAGCTGTTTGATAGTGTGTAGTTATGTAGCGAGGACGGAGTTCAAAAATGTCCGTTTATGTAAAGAGACGGGCAGAGGCCGGGTTGCACCGAGCTCGTAAATGTAGGCAAAGTAATCCTGATGACTTACACACACATCTGTTGTCGTCTAAAAGCACACGCTCTCCACGGCAAGTGCAATTGACCCTCCCGTACGGGGTCAGCAGGCAAAGGTCGCCGCAGCCTCCGTTCATGTGTCTGCATGGGGACAGCTGACCTTCAATAAGAATCAAACAGAAGCAAGTCCGGCTTTTAAAGCAGTCACAGTGATGTTGTTTTAAAGTACAATCCTAAAGTCCAGTGGCTTACCTTCACTGACATCAGCAACAACATGACTTATTTCAAAACGGCTTCCAGAGCAGCTTCTTTCCCCTGTACTGTCTGAAGGTCTCTATCAATATCTATACCAGATGTGATCATCATGTTGCTTAGCAGCTGCCTAACAATATGGCTGACAGCATTTATGCAGCATTTCAGAATTACCCACAACATCTTATAAAGGCATGCATGTTTTATATCTAATGACAACATCTATGTTATATCAGAAAACTTCAACTTTGGATGACTTTGCATATTATGACACATCATCTGGTTGCTTGGCAACTACCTAGCAATGGGATGAAAGTACCTTTTTGCCAATTATTTGGTATCTAATTTATATAAACAAAAAGTTAATTATTCATGACATACCATAACATCCTTGTGTTGAGCAGCAACCACATAGTGATGCTAGGTTGCTAATATTTATAGATTGTTTTCGCATATATACACATACAGCTTAAAACATACTTAAAAAAGGAACAACCTGCCTGATGCTGTCGCATGCAGCAGGAATCACGACGTGTTGTTCGCAGGATTTTGTCCAAAATAAGTCAAGAATGAAATGTTACTTTGTGAGTCCGAGGTCCTGGCACTGAATATTCCAGAGTTAAGTGTAATTATAACTAAGTGGAAGCGATTGGGAACAACAGCAGCTTAGACTGGCCTGCACAGAGTCCTGACCTCAACCTGACAGGACGTCAGACGTGGCCTTCCTGTCCGACATCAGGGTCTGAGATCACAAATGTGCTTCTTAATTGTTAAAGGATTCCCATAAACACTCCTAAACCTTATGGAAAGCTTTCCCAGAAGAACTGAAAAACTCTTATAGCTGCGAAGGTTCATAATAAATCATATTAAACTGTGTGGATTAAGGATGGCGTGTCGAGCTCGTGTGACGGCAGACGAGCCGTTACTTCTGTCAGTACAGTGTGTGCGCGTGACTGGACATCGTCCTGCTGTGAGTACGTCAATATTTAAAGTTGACAACACTCATCTGTTGTGTAACTTAGCTAAATATGTAATTATTTATAAAGAGGATATATGTAAAGACAAAAAAGTATAAAGTGAGTTTTAAATTCCTTAAATTTCAACCTAAATCTGCAAGTCCAGCCAATGGGGCGCACTCACACCCACATCCCTCTGCCCTACTTGGAAATTAAACTTTTTATGACACTTAAGAGACTCCCTTTATAACAAAAGTCACTTTTTATATTAATTACCTCTGAGGCTTAAGTTTCTAGCTGCTCTAAATAAGACCACTTTCATTTATCAGCCCTGGTGTTTTCTGCATTAAATTAAGATTCACTTTTACATATATGTTTTCTGTTGGGTATCTTCTATATACACACATCTGGGGAGAACACACGTGAAATGTGTAACTGTTGATTATGGATGTAATGTGATCAAACATTGAGACTGATCAGGATTGGTCTAAATGTTACTGAAGTGAAACAAACGTCAGTGTGGGAAGAAACTGTATCGAGAACAGACACAGACGCGCTCCGACTACATTTACCAGCCTCGTCTTTCAGTCAATGATCCAAAACAACATTAATGTGTCTAATATCCGGCCAAAAACACGCCACGGCTCGTGCAAACACACAACACACAAATATTTGCAGAAACGACTCTGCATACAGTGGCTATGAAATTCGCCGTGTCCCAGATGTTCAAACACTCACAGTTGTTGGTATCCTTGGCCACAGCGATAATTCCCATTGGCTGGTGGGGAATATCTGCTCTAAGTACTTTGGTGTCGCCGCCTGTGTACTTGTTTGATCGCAGCACAGACCTGCGGGCCCAGTCTGACCAGTAGATGAAGTCTGCATAGATGGCGAGCCCGTAGAAGTTTCCAGGTCCTGATTTAATTATGACCTAAAAACGTAAAGAAAACACGGCTGTTAGATCGGTGACGTCACCCCTGCCGCCCACTTGACTGCTTAACCCAGATGTTGGGGAGTAAATGACAGCGCCACTGGCAGAAAGGCAAGAATCCATCAGACGACACCCTCGGGGACTCTCCAGGCTCGTGGAGGGCCGAGGGGTGCGGGTGGTCGTGGTGGGGAAGCAGCTCTGTAGTCTCAGCCATTAGCAGGACAGGCTTGTAAGTGACATCACATTAGCCCTCTGCCATAGTGGGATTAACAGGACAGGTGTTGATTAAAGCAGCGCAGCGTGCGGAAGCAACAACTGGCCATCAGGTAAGTGAGAGACAGAGAGAAGAGGGGGAACCGCCAGATGGGGCGGGTAGAACATATTGACAGGAAATTAGATTTGGGAGTCGTTCGCTTTACGGCCAGAAACGCATTCGTTTTGTGCCGAAAATGAGAATATTTCATAGCTTCTTATCAGATTCTCTTCATTCAACAATATTCAAATATAACGCTTTCATTGTCACGTCAGCCAACTCCCAGCTGATTACTTTAACAGGCCTCAGATTTACGAACGCTGCTGAAGTAAAACGACACAAACTGCTTCCATGGACGTTCGCTCTCCCGGGGGTAAAAGGGCATCTTGGTCTTTTTCAGCTAAACATGCTGACATACCCCCTCATCGTGTACCCGCTGCCCTTTGTGAAGCATTGCCTCCGTTAATGTCCCCACTCTCAAAATGGCACGGAGCACAAAGCTCTGCAACTGATCTCGTTCTCGCCAACCGCTCTGCCAGCATGTGATGGCACTGCTGCCGTAAAACTAGTCGTACCCTCAAGGATACTCTGCTGCCATCAAAGTTTGCATGCATGCGAGTCACAACCAAACTGGCGCTTTGCAGAGTGTTTCACACTAGTTCTGGGACCTGTGCTGTTTTAATTCTGTGAATCCACACAGATTTGTTCTGCTGTTGATTTAAACACTGGTGCAAAAAATCTTTCTTTTGTTTATTAAGTTTCCTTTAAAATCGTCGGCTTCATGTGTGCTGTCTTCATGCTGTCTTCATGCTGTCTTCATGCTTTCTCTTCCATAACAACAGTCTGGATAAGCGCTGAAGTCGACAGTCAGCTATCTTTGTTTAATTTACACTTTTTAATTGGAATGGAGTACCTGCTCCCCGAGCAGTATCACTGCAAAGCCTTCATTAGCAGGAGCACACTGCAGCAGGGGCAGGTGGGGTCCCACAGGTGAAGACTTCCTCAGCCTGGTGACCTGGCTCATCAAACATATGGGTGACTAATTGAGATGGGCTAAAGTGCTGAGCAGCAGAGGTCATATTAAGGCGAACCTTAAACCCACAGCCTTACTGTAACGCTCTGCACACCTCGGACAGGCCGGTTCTCTCCAGCTTCTATTATATGCATCAAATTTTTATGGACACAACGTGAACTCTTTTCACAGACTTTTATTTACTCTGGCGAAGAACAACTTTATCGGCGCCATCGGAGACGAGTGACAAAGAAAGATAAAAGTTCGGCTGGAATCTGAGAGTTTCATTTCAGAACTTTCCGTCCATGAATCCTTCCTCACACAAACTTCCAGGTGGAATATTTGAAGCACAGCTGTGTCTGTGGTCACTGTTGGGATCGGACAAACACTACGGGGGTATTAGAGACGGCGATAATCGCAGCCAATAACATTGATTCTTTCACTCCCTTTAAGCACAGAGGCTCTAACCATCACCATGCACGGGCAGTTTTTGTTCCTCTGATGTTCACGCATTAAAATTACAAATGATTTCAAATATGGAGGTGATCGTGCTTTTTCTTACAAAAACAGTTTATTTGTGATATCACACATTATCAGTTCAACATCACTGAAGTGGCAAAAGACACAAACTGAACAGAGAACTGCTGTTGTCCTTTATATCTTTAAATGTCAGTATTTTGCTTGTAAAAATCAGTTTTTGGAGGCAGGCAGGTAGCTTGTTTCATAAATGTGACCATCAGCCTTCTGTTTCTGGATGCATGCAAAGCTGAGTGTGACCTGTGCTGTAATTTCAGATATGAAACCTCTCAGACTTTTAAAGAAGAAGATGGAGCACATGGTCACTGACCCAGGTAACAGCTGTGGATGGAGAAAATGTGAGGTGACCGACAGGAGTGGACGGTCCTCAGGGTGAAATGAACGAAAGGATTAACTCAACTATAGTTTTCATTCGTCTGTGTGCTGCTTTCACTGCGTCAGTATCCAGAGTTGCTGTTGATTTGCAGTATAAACAGACGAATAATTAGACACTACGAAAAGCTCGATTTGTGCACAAGGATGGATTTTGGCTGCTTTGCCAGTGGCTCTGTCGTGCATAATAGCAGCTTGAAAATGTGCAAATTCAATCCTGTTAGAGGAGCAAATGGAATGAAAGCAGCGGCCTTAATATTGCCATAAAGACACTCCTTAAAGTGAAGACCTGTTGTCGAGTCTACCTGACTAATGTGGATGACAGAGCTGGGGGTCGCTCATTAATGTGGATGAAAAAACATCCACCTGTTTGTGTACAAAGGTGAGAAAGTCATCTCTTCCCTGCATATGTGAAAACATGCACGCCTGGGCCGACAGCATCAAGCCCCAGAGGTCTTCATTAGTTTTAAGTAGACTTTTTTTTTGGCTGCGTGACAAAAAAAATCCAAAATTAAAATAATAAATAAGACAAAATACAGAAAAAGAATAAAAAAGGACAATATATACTAGATATATATTAGAACAAAAGGCATCAGGCCCTGCTGTTACATGCTGCGTGACAGTCGGGGAGGCGTGCGCTCATTCATGGCACTGAATGGCAGCGTGCAGCTGGACTGCATTGTACCACCCTGCAGCAGTGCAGCGGTGTCAGTGACTCTCTTTTATAAAGCACTGTGTGAGTTACAGGGATTTGAAATGATGCCAGAATGAAATTTGATTAAAACAGTTGCTCATTTTTTGGACAACGATAAAAATATTATAATGAAAAATGAAATTAAGGGAGAGGCTCCATAAACAAGCACACGGTGCTCCACACAATGACACAGAGGCACTACTCACTGTAAATGTAGAGTACAGCGAAAAAACTCATCTCTTTATGTTTTACACAGAAGTTTTTGTCCTTTTTGAAGTAATCGTGACAAAAAGCTTCATGAAGGTCTTTCAGACTTTGCCTCTGGCTGCTGCTTCACTCGCTCTTCGCTCCTCGGACCGTTTTCAGAGGAAAGCTTTTCTTTTTCGTGTTAAGCCTTAAAACGGCCCCTTGAACCTTTCAAGTGTAAAAACAGCATAAAAGCAGTCGACTAAATGAATGAACCAGTGTCATGTCCACACAGTTTCTCAAAAAAACAACTATGTATTACACATTACGCCTTCATCTTCTAAAAAGTAATGCAGCATTTGCATAATTACTTGTTGTACCCAATTATCAGTTAATTCTGTAAACCTGTGGCTACAGTCCCGTACACTCTATCATAATGAAGATGCATCTTTCTTTACGGTTTTATGTATGATCGCAAAACTGACAGCAAGATCAGCCCAAAGACTCGCCACAGTGCTTCTACTTGAGAAACACGGCGTCCACGGTAAGTCTGACCGCTCATCAGGCTCTGGCTGCTGGGCTCGGTTCAGCAGGCACTCACTACAATCTCAGTTCCTCACCAGCTCTGTGTTAGCATGCTGTCTGTGCAGACGCTTCTGTCCTGGATGCAGTTTGCATCACGCTCTTCTACTTTGGTGCAAAGCCAACAATTAGAGCCTATTTGCTGTTTTTTTTTTAACCTATCTACACTGATCATCAATGATCATCTTTGAAATTTGGCTGAGTTATGCCAAATGACACAAGAGTCTGTGGCAGATTATACAGAGACAAACAGAACGAGGGTGATGGATGGCACAGTGCTGTATGTAAATGACACGTCTCATGAGAAACAAAGGTTTTGCGTGCTTTACACAGCTACTGAACCTTTACTTACTCTTTGAACCTGATCTCAGCCCTGACTAGGGATGGGTATCGTTTAGGTTTTATCCAATACCAGTACCAAACCGGTACTTTTGAAACGGTGCCGGTGCTCAAACGGTGCTCAAACCGATGCTTAAAGAATGGAGAACACAAAATTGGTCCAAAAACCTCTCATGTTCAGCTGTTTTTTTGTAAAAAGATAACAATGTTAGCCTTTTCTGCAGCTATGGGGCATATATGGTATCACTCTTGGCTGGAAGCAGTGCTTAAACAATGGAA
>NW_005187536.1:1248193-1249817 GCF_000239375.1 Pundamilia nyererei | reverse complement strand
CCTTGGACATTTTTAATCTGTAGCTCTGCTCTAAAAGAACGCACGTACCTGGACCCGCCTACTATCCTCGGAAACGTAAAATGATTGGCTAGAAGTGTATCACAGCTCAGGAAAAAAAAGCACCGAAATGTGCGCTGCTTTTCGGTCTGGTTACTACCGTTTATGTCAGATCGGATACCGGTGCCCATCCCTAGCCCTGACCATTTGAGTTTGTTGCTCAGTGGGATCGTACTCACGTATCTGCTGGATCCATCATAGTCGCATCGTTCAATCTTGCCAAGGGTCCCATCTGAGAAGTAGAGCTTCTCTGCTTTGTGGTCAATGGTCAGTCCATTGGGCGTTAAGATGTCAGAGCTGATGACGATCCTTATGTTTTTGCCAGTTAAGGTGGATCTCATGATGCTTGGCCTCTGCTCATTCCAGTTGGTCCAAAACATCAGGCTGAAAGATATGAAACACAAAACCAAACGAAGCTTTTTAACATCAGCAAGCAAACCTCAGTGTTCTCTTCCACAATTAAAAACAGTGGAGTAATTTCATCAGGGACTTCCTCCCTCTCCAAAAGATGCACTACCTCTCACACTCATTTAAAAATTCACACCACCTCAGCAAGAACGCAAAACAAATGTGTCACCTGAAGCTTCAGACGGGCTTAGAAATAACAGCTTTTTATAGAAGGTGGTGCAGAAGACTGTGCTGCAGAGGATCTGATGCCGTGCACAGACACGTGCACAGGACAAACCCTCTTTAGTAAATAGCTGGAGGTTTATGCAGTCGTGTCAGTCAATGATCAGCATCACTCCACAGCTGCCAAATCCTCATCAGCTTCTCCTTTTTGCCCTGAAGAGCGCAGCTCTGTTTCAATTAGATAAACTGGATTAGCATCAGAAATTCTAAGATAAAGGTCATTTATTCATGCTCTGTGATAATTAACAGTTATTTACAGGGAAGTAAATCAAAATAAATTACATATTGGTCTTTATAGGATTAGCTGTATGAGCCATGCAGCAAAGTCACAACCAGATAAAATGCTTTCAAATAGGAGAACGCGGTTTGCAAAGTCTGGCTTCTCTCTTCTCGCTGTAATGAAGTCATGGAAGTCCTCTCCAGTGCGATAATAAAGATTCAGGTCAGAAGTCACAACCAGGGGCTACTAATTAATCATCAGTGTTTGAATTCTAATTATCAGACAGTGATTCTAGAGTGGGATGGATACGGTGCCAAACTGCCAACCAAGGATAGTCTGAGGTCAAGAAATTAATTTAGTTAGTATAAAGGAGAGAGAGCTGTGCTCACTCTGTGCAGCTGTGCAGCTTTTATATGCATGAAATGCAGGTTTTAAACACAACTTACAACAGAGGAGGAATATTTACACGTTACTTTTTGGAAACAGAAGATGCACCTGAATCTTTTCAAAAGCTAAGAGTTAAAGATGAGATTTCAGTGCTGCTGCACTATGCACAAAACAACTGAAGGCTAACCGTGCTCGACGGAACGATCCGGAAGATCTGCTGCTGCAGAAACACCAGCATTCAGAGAGTTTCACCATCAGGAGGGAAAACAAGAGGAGCACCGACAACTACAGCAGTACCACAGCAGTACCACAGCAGTACTATAGTAGTAC
>NW_005187536.1:1246937-1248060 GCF_000239375.1 Pundamilia nyererei | reverse complement strand
ACAGCAGTACCACAGCAGAGCTGAGGCAGCACATCAGTGTTGTAGTGCAAAGATCCAGGAAGCGACCGTTTGTGTGACCGCAGGTCTTCATGGCGAGCAGCAGCAGCACTCTGTGGATTTCAGACTCTGTTTTCGGCACATCTTGGCACCATGTCAAGAGTCACCTCCATGCATAGATTTATAGACAAGAACGGGGGTCATAAAATGTGTCCTACAACTAATAGGATGGCAGTATATGGATTTTAAAACAGCAGTAATATGATCTAGTTAAAACTGGCAACAGCCTTCTGAATCAAGTGTAATTTATTTACAGACTTTCTGGAGAAACCTGAGCGCGATGCATTATAGTTGTCAGCTGTACTTCTAATGAAAATGTGTAACAGGCAGCGCCGGCATGATGGCGCAATGCATGACTGTACTAACTCACTAACCACATAACAGTTACGATTCTGTCATGACTTGCATTACAAAGGCTCTTCAATTATGATGATCGATGGATTGAAGAAAATCATCAATAATTCTTTTCCTTGTACAGTAATCAGCTGACTTCAGCTCGTCGACGTGGAAAAAGGTTCAGGTGTACTGTGATGTGGAAAAGTTTCCCCCCTTCCTGATGTCTTCGTTTCCTTTGTTTGTTTTTCGTATTTGTCACACTCACACACTTGTTTCAGATCATCAACACATTATGTTGTAATCTGCTGAGAAACAAGTCGCTGGTATCTATCAGTCTGGACAAGGTTACAGAGGCTTTGTGTCTCCACTGAGCCACAGTGAGAGTCTTTATCCACACATGGAGAGAACCTGGAACAGTGCTGAAGCTTTCCGGGAGCAGCCGGCCTACCAAAATGACTCCAAGAGTCCATCAACGACTCATCCAGGAGGTCACAGAAGAACCCAGAACAGAGACCTGCAGGCCTCAGAGTTCAGGGTTCAATGTTAACAAAGAGCAGAAATGACATCTAGCTGCCAAGAGCGAAACAACCAGTTATAATGTTTATTGGGTCATTACTTTTTCACATAGGCAGGTTTAATCAGCTTTTTAAAATTAATCAATGAAATTATTTATCAATAGAAAATCATATTTTTTAAACCATTATGTAAAAACTCCATTTTGTATTTACTG
>NW_005187536.1:1231994-1246398 GCF_000239375.1 Pundamilia nyererei | reverse complement strand
AACAGGAAGGGGCATGTACTTCTGAGCAGTGAGTTTATTGCACAAAAGGGCAAAACTCTGCAGAAACAGCTGCCCACTGCTCCTAATTCAACATCAGGCCTTTACAACCACCTGTAAAGATGAGTGATGTTGAAACAGAGCGCAGGCCGAGCACAGCCAAGGACTCACTGCCTGAGTCACAGCTCACAGTATTACACATAACATGTAACATAAGTAAGAGGTTATGTGGAACGCATAACTAGATGGTTGAGGTGCTGCACTGCAATAATTAAACTAGAATTGCTCACCCCCATTAAATACTCATGACTGGTTTATGTTGTTATATACGCTCTTGAACCATGAAATAGAACTGGGAGCGTGATAATGTGACTGGAATGCCGCGCGTGGCATGACAAGAGCAAAACTGTCCTTGAGAACAATCACCTTTGTGGTGATCAAACTTGGAGCACCTCAAATACCAAGCAGATAATATTCTGAGCTAAAGTCCCACATGTAAGTAACGGATCCATGAGCATGGTGATGAATGGTGAAAAGTGCATTATGAGAACGACGACTGACCTTTGACACTCATCCAGGGCCAGGACGTGTGGGTGGTCCTCCTCTGAAAGCGTCACCACAGCTTGCCTACTGATGGCGCCGGCTTGACTCTGGTCCACAGTTTGTCTGGTGATGGTGGATGTAGTGGAGCTGGTCCAGTACAGAGTGTCCCAACCTTTGTGGTAAGCCAGACCTTCCACTGAACCCACATCTGAAACAAGAGAAACATCAGACCACGGAGCAACAAAGTGACCTGAATGAGAGTCGGCGTTACGAGTCTGCCTTTTTATTCTAGCGAATAACTGAGTCACATGGGAAAAATAATCGTAGTAGAGCAAGAGCGCCCATCTAAAACATCACATAGAGTAAAACGAAAGAAATAATCACTTTGGAGCTGGCATTCATTACGTTTATTGTTCATTTATTTATCTGTAAATGCAGATTCCAGCTATATGCCGCTGTCATCTCGGGCTCCAAACCTCAGAGTTGTCTGTTGTGTATAAATGTGTGAAAGTACTGACTTTGCTTGTAACAGATGGCAGGCTCCAATTGTGTTAGAATTGGGATCGTGTTTCTTTTCTGATTGACAGGGAAATAACTTCATGCCTCACTACACTGGACAGACAGCTATTTGTTGATGCTAAAGTCACTCAGGAACCGAATGTGTTTTCATGGCAAACCAATTTCCAAAACACAGAATATGAAAAGACCTTTGCAGTCTCTCTTGTTATTGCATGAATATGACTGACAGAGATGGAACCTCCAGAGAGACGTGATTTTCAGCAGAGAATCTGGTCATATTCATGTTTGATTACTCACTGCAGTTTTCTTTTTCTACCCTTCGATTTATCGACTGAATATGACTTTCAGCGTTTCTCAATATCACTATTGTGGAGAAGTAAGGTCACAATAACTGCATTGTTGATCTAAGTTATGAAAGTGATGAGAAAGATTTTAAAAACAAACAACAGCAAAAGCACCAGAAGAAAATATCCACCCATGTGTCCATGAGCCCACTTCTCGTCAGTATATCCTGGATCCTCAACACAGACCATATTAAGGTGTGCAACATCCAAGGCACTAATGCTAGAGTGGTCAGTTTCCCTGGTAAGTCCCATACACATACCAAACACCAGCTATTGTTCTAAAGATCCAACCGTCAGGACTCAGGCTTCAGATCAGGCAAAGGTGCCCCGGAGACTGTCCAACACATAGCAGCAGGAAGTAAGGCTAGCTGGGGCCGTGTACACATAGAGGCTGGGATAGTGCACACCAGCGGTCCCCAACCCCCCGGGCCACGGCCTGGTACCGGTCCATGACTCGTCTGGTCCCGGGCTGTGAGAGTCGAGGCTCGGGTGTGAAATTTATGGTTTTCAGGGTTTTTATCGTTAACTCGGTTTCCTGTGATGTAGTTGTTCGTCTTATTTTGAAAGAAATATTTCTGCGTTACCATAGCGACCTGAGAGGAGGATGTTAGTCTCAATGTTGTTGGTGCATTTCTGGAGGACGCTGCTAATAAAGTTACACAACTACTCAGTGAATTCACGTTTATTATAATGTCTACAAAATCCCACAGTTTTTCTCTCGGTCCTATCATTTTATTTTGTATTTATCCGCCACACCTTAAAGGCCGGTCCGTGAAACTATTGTCTGACATTAAACCGGTCCGTGGCACATAAAGGGGGGGGGGGAGCGCTGCTGTACAGAAACATCTGTGCCACATATGGACTATGTGTCTCAGATGTTCCCAAGTCCCGATAGGAGACGCCACCAAGGTGGTCGAGAACAACAGTCCAAAGTCCCGGGACGGCTTCAAGTTTCAGACAGATAAGCAGCTCATTGTCAGCCAACCAGGCATAGTGGCAGCTGACAAGGAGCAGAAGACTGTAGTTAATACAGACGTGCAAATCCCAGCAACATCAGAGAGAAAATAAAGGAGTACCAGGGGCTGAAGGAACAGCTGGAGCAGATGTGCAAAGTCCAACGTGGGACCAATGGTGACAGGAGCATTAGGAGCGACCGAGTTGGGAGTTCGTCTTGTAATCGGAAGGTTGCCAGTTCGAGCCCCGGCTCGGACAGTCTCGGTCGTTGTGTCCTTGGGCAGGACACTTCACCTGCCGCCTACTGGTGTTGGCCAGAGGGGCCGATGGCGCGATATGGCAGCCTCGCCTCTGTCAGTCGGCCCCAGGGCAGCTGTGGCTACGACTGTAGCTGCCTCCACCAGTGTGTGAGAGTGAATAAATAGTGGTATATAAATGCAATCCATTATTATTATTCTAACCCAAACAGTGGAAGTGCAGGTACGAGACCTCTGATGGGCTCCATCAAGAACAGCTAAGATACAAACATTAATTAAGTGAACATTAAAGTAATTCAGTTGTCAAACGATTGTCTCGTGATTTTTCCCGTCACGCTTTTGTCTGTCAGAGCCAATTCTAACTGTCTGAATGGCAAACATGTGGCCAGTATGAGTTAATCTGGCTGCACCCCAGTATATAAAAACCCATAAACCAAACTCCAGAATACTTAAGACTCTACCTGAGTCAGCCGACCACTAATTAATAGCTTGCAATAAAAGCCGTCTGGCAGCTTGGAGTTTCTCTCAAATTGTTGGCCAGGCGAGGGACTAATTAATGGGGGACACAGAGTTTAATTAGGGAAATATAGATGATTAACATCTTCACCTTTCCTCAATGACAGGATTCGGGCAGAAACTTTTAGAATAAAAGAGAAGATACTGCAGAAGTAGATCCACCGCTGCCTAAACGTGGTCCATGAAAAGAAGTATGGAGCAGGTGGATGTGCTGCTTTTAATCAACACACAAACAAACTCATTAGGAACCAGCAGGGCCACAGGATGGTATTTCTCTGTGCACTGTGGCTGCATCAAAAGAGCTTGTTTCCAGTGGTATTGTCGTGCATTATTATTATTATCACCACTTTCATTATGCATTTCACAAGTTTGAAGGTGTGAAGGACACTTACAAATCCTGACAGATGGTTCTTGGTAACGCTTGTTCATTTCTAGAAGATAAATAAATAAGCAGAAAGCTCCCTCAGCAGGAGCGCTAAAGATGGGTCGGGGGTGGGTGAGAGTGGCTCAGTAACACTGTGCCAGCCTCTCCGTGCGAGGGGGCGGTGGGAAGGTGCTGAGCTCTGCTCCCTGTGGAAACGTCACTGAATGCCACAGGACGCGAGCTGTGCAGAACGGAGACTTTCTGCTGCTCATCTGACTCCAGTCAGACTGCAGATCGGTCCATGTTCAGTCAGTGTGCAGAAAGCTTGGAACATAGTTCATTTAAACCAGGCTGATTCGGTCTTTTCAAAGGAGTAAAAGAGTAAAAAAACCGATTGAAGAAGAAATGCCCCTCTTGACGTACATCAGTGCTACACTGATTTCTTAACAACCCTGCTTCCCAACTACAGGAGAAAGATGCACTATTTCCTCCAAGCAGACGGATCATCGGAGCAGCGTCGGCCACGGTGCCACTTTACAGTCAAACTACATTTTCATGGCTTGCAACCCAGCAGACAGCCAAAACAGGTACAGGTGAGGACGGATAAATTAGAGAGTGTACAAACATGCAGCTCTGTGCATAAAGTGCAAGCTTCCAGATGTCAGGCACATGAAACTGCCGACTGAAAACACACCAAGCAAAGACGCGGTGTGACAAATACGGCTAGCCCACACTGCAGAAAACCACACTCTTCAACGTCTGTGGTGGACCTGCAGCTTCCCACAGAGGACTTGTTAGATGACATAAAATAACAGAAACGCTGTCAATATGGAATCCACTTACTTTCTGCGATGATGGATCTTCCCGTCCAGTCGTCGTTAATCATCTGGATATTTCCAAAATGGACATCGCTAAAAAAGATGCGGTTGGCTCCAGCTGTCTCCTGACTGTAGTCAAAGGCCAGCGTTATGACATTCTTGAAAAAAGCGGGATTTTCAAAAGGCTGCACGGGTGAGTTGAGGTCATTTTCATCAGAAAGGTGGATGCTTTTCAGGATAGTCCTTTCAGAGTAGAGTAGATAACCTTCATAGCGCTCGCAGGCAAAGCCATCCTCTGCCAAGCGCCCGTGTGCACAGGAGCAGGTCCGGCGACCGCTGCCCAGGTGGAAGCACAGCTGCTGGCAGCCTCCGTTACTTCTGGCACAGGGGTTGGTGCCTTCAAAGCACAACATGTGTTTGATTAGTCACTGGCAGCCGTTTCTGCTGTGAGCCATCACGTTTAAATTGGCCCGCCTATACAAGTCAGATGAAAATCCAATCTACGGTCTGGGAGCCACAAATTTGCAACTCGATTGCATAAAAATCTGCGAGCATAATACGAGACAGGAAGTGAAACTGTGCGGCTATAATGTTTGAAAACGCACCTTTTTCTCTGCCTCTGGTGAAGACGGTCACATCTTTCAAATTAACCCCTAGACCGCTCCTCATGGTCACAGCCTCACTGGGATCCGTCTTCAAGCCTCGTCGGATTGAACCGTTCGAGTGGGCCCTGAAAGTCAGGAGAGTCGGAGAAGAACAATCATAAGGTTCTCTGTGTGAGCGTGGCGGGGTGAAGGATGGGGAAGTTACACAGACATGCTGCAGGACATCCTTTCAGCTGAAAACACTAAAACAAAACTCAGCACTGTTGTCAATACACATCAGAATCTACATCTAAATTCAGTTTTATTTCACTGTCATCATCACAGACTAGAGGGGACCGTGCTGCCGAACTTTGGAATAATCTTCCACTTAATATCCGCATGTCAGAATCCAATGAATCGTTTAAATCACTCTTTAAAACTCACCTGTTGAATGTAGCCTTTGAAGCTAATTAGTTTGGACTTCCACCTGGTCTGCATTTGTGTTACATAACTGTAGTTGTTACTGTAACCATTACTGTATCTTCTATCTTTGTCTATTGTTGGAATTCGCCTGCAGCACTCGTGTGAAGCACTTTGATGTCTTTTTAAATGTGCTATAGAAATACATTTTGATTGATTGTGTTTTTAATTTCAGACCTTTGTCAAACATTAAAACAAACACTAATACTTGTCTGGAGTATTAAAAAAACAGGATTGCGCCTGCTGTGTAATATTTCTCCTTGGAAGCCTTGAAAGGAGGGGAAGGGCGCTGCCAGGTTACTATAAAGGCTTTGCAGGCAAATGCAAGAGTTTGCATTTGAGAAAATAACAAATTACCTGTCAGACCAGTAGATGTAAGGCCCAAACACGGCCACGGAGAACAGGTCTACGTTGGCCATTGACAGTACAATCTCCCGGCTCTCACCGGTCTCAAGGTTGATCCTCTCGATCTTATCCGTGCGTGCGTCGCACCAATATAATGTATTTTCCTGGAAGGTAATTTTAAAATGCATAACACAAACTGCAGCGCTTTGTATGGTTAAATGTTAGGCACAAGACTGTAAGGTGAGCAAGGAGACAGGTACTCTACATGATGTATTATCTGTGTGCGACTGTACCTCATAGTCTATGGAAATTCCATTGGGCCACGTGATGCCCGAGCTGACCAGGGTAACCTGGTCTGATCCATCCAGGCGGGAACGGCCGATGCAGGGGTTCTGACCCCACTCGGTCCAGAACAGATATCTGCCCAGATACACCTCATTTATTATTTGAACTGTAGATTTTGAAAACATTTTTATCTTTGTTTAGGTAACATCTGCTTTTAGTATGGTGCATATTAATGCTTAGAGCACATTTGGATACAGTGTAACATGTTCTTATGTATTCATATAATTATCCTCCTGCTCGACAAAGCAAGCTGCCCTAAATGTCACTTTACGCTCCACCACTCTCTTAAAAGAGGTAAATTGTGGACAAGTATCTCTGAAATAGGTTGTATAATTAAAATAATGAGCGATCAGTATTATGAGGATGAACGTGAGCCACACTGGATGCTGGCAGCAGGCAGGACGGGTACAGCCTGCCATCTGCATGGCTCAGCAGAAGTCAGCACACTTGGCAACGTCGTGTCAGTAAGTGCTGCTTACTGGAGACTCTGACTGCTTTACTGTGCTGCTGTAAGTGAACATCCTTGGACATCTGAAGCTTTAGACGGATCCAAACAAGCCTGTCTGGCACACAGCAGCCACACCAGAGTCTAAGTCAGCCATTTTTTTCGCTCTGTGAATTTGATATTAACGGGTTCTGTGAGCTATGGTGGTATCACATAATAGGCTGACTGGATAAAGTGGCCACTGAGCGAATATGCGATGAGCCAGAATTGGCTTAATAAGACCTGCTTTGGTTTCTAGTTTTAGCAGCAAATGTATTTAATATATCTGCTGTTTACAGTAAGTGGTTTCTAAAAGTATAGAGACGGCACTGATTGTAGGCTAAACAAACACACGCACAGAGTCATTTCCTACCCCTTCTGTGGATGTACAGCGATGGCTCTGGGCTGATCGAGTCCTTCTGATATGACCACTGAGCGATATGCACCATTCAGGCGAGAGATTTCAATTAGATTGAAACCGTGGTCTGTCCAGTACAGGTTGCCTGTTTGGAAAGAAGCAATATTCATACATGTAATTAAAGTAGAATTCATCCTCCAGGACACAGAAGTTAAAGACACAGTTCATTAAATCTAATTCTTTGCCTGCACTTTGTCACCAAAGCCTAATGGCTTTTGGCAATTCAGATCGCAACAATGACATCGACTCGGTGCTATAACTAGAGGCGTGGCACCTAAAGTGTGAATTTTCAACAATCGATACAAACTTGACAGCCTGTGGAAATGACTCCAGGGCTCCAGCAGTGACGGTACTAACCAGCGATCCAGTCAACAGCAATGCCTTCCACACGGCTGATGCCGGTGGTAATGACGTCCTCCCTCCAGGTCTGGTCGCGTTTGGCTCGGGATATTCTGTTCAGTCCCATGTCTGTCCAGTACACAGTATCATTCCCTGCAAAATGCACCCTACGGTTAATAATAGGAGACGTGATGAAAGCGGCTGCCACAACAGTATCCGTGCCCTCAAACTAAGCAGCTCATGAAAGCACATTTTACTGTATCATGGCCCATTTCACCAGATTTTGTGTGGCACAATAAAGCATGATAGCAGAAGCGCTAACAACTCAGGCACAGGTCCTTGTTGACATGCAGCTGCTGGATGGAAAAGGCAAATGTTGGGAAAATTTTACAGGGCAGAATACGGCTCCATGCAAAACACGGTGTTGGTAAAACTGTAACGGGCCCGTTATCATTTTACGGCGCTGTTAAATAAGCTAATAAAATAGCGTGGTTTGCCTTTTTTATACTCTTGTCTTCAAGTGGATCTTTCTGCATGATTGTCAGTTAGGCTGCACAGGTTGTTAAGAGGGTAGCTGGCGTTATATGTTTAATTGCACGTTCGTATTCCCACCGCCTTTACACTCTGTTAACACAGAGATGATATATGACATAACACAGCTGCAGGGATTTCATCTGTTCTGCTCCAGCAACCTCCATTCTCTATAATGACATGTAAATGTTATGTGTGAGCTATCAACTGCTGTTCTTGGATGGGCTTAGTAATACATTTGTGTGTTCACCTGTCCAAAATAATAAAGGTGAGGACCATCATCAATCTTGTTCTGTCCTTTAGTAATATCTCATTTTATATTCAGGTTATTTCCTCTTTTCCAAAAGCCGTGGTCACACTTCAAGATTTCCAACGACCCCTGAGGTCTCTCGGATTCAGAACGAGGTTTTAGGTTTTCAAGATAGTCGAGGGATGAGTCACTGACTTGTAACTACTGTATAATGAGGGACCTGACTTGGCTTTTTCCCTGCACTCAGACTTTTTCTTAAGTCTGCGAAGGTTTGCAGTCGTCCAGGTCATAGCCGTCTGAGGCAGAGTTTCCCAAACATAGGTGTGCTGTGAGAAATGATCAGGTGTGCTGTGGGAGATTATCTGGTTCCACCTCATTAGTACTCTAAGCGATCAGCGTGAATAACGGGCAGAACAATTATTTTTCTACCACTAGAGGGCAGTACAACTACCTGCTCTAATTAAATGGGTTGCCAACTGCCAGTAAACAGAAGACGAAGAAGACAACACCGCCCATAATAGCTAATAGCCCCTATAGATAATAGGGGTGCAATGATAAAATTCACAAAATTCACGGTTCGATATTTTTTTCGATACAAAAAAATGTTCATGCTTTTTTAATTTGTCATTTATTAAAATTATAAATATATATTTTAACTCAAAAGTACAGTTTTTAAATTTAATGTTGCTGAAACACCAAAGTAATGAAAAAATAAATCTATCTGATGGAGAAGAGAGTTTATTACAGAGAAATGTGCTCTTTCAAAATAAAAGCTATACTATACGCTTCTTCTGGGCTATATTCTCAGCAGCATATTAAACATATCAGGTCCCCATAAGGAGAATCCTGTGCTAACGGCTGTCTAAATGACTCGGGTAAAGTTTGTAGCATGCTGCTTGTTGTTTTTGTCTTTGCACTAGGATGATGTCGGAGTAAATGTGCAGTCATATTCGTTGTGTTCCCACTAGTGCTGTCAGCGTTAATCTCGTTGAAATAACCTTAATGCCACAACACGGCAAATCTCCGTTAACGAGCTCACCCCGTGCGTGGGGCTGGACGGCCAACACGTTAACGGGCTAACTGCGCTAACACACTAGCTCCCACCCATGTAATTGAGCATTGCGTGGCACATCCAACATACTGTTTTACTTTAGTCCATGACGCGCTTACCTTCAGGGTCATACGTCACATGAAAACCAAAATAGTTCCAAACGTCAGATCTGAATGAGGGTGGGGGAGGTTCAATTTGCCATGTTGCAAGGAGCTTAGCTTCTGTCTTGCTAGCTTGTGCTGCGCTCAGTGGATCTGTGCTCGACAGTGCAGCCTAGGCGGAGTAGTCGAGCGCAGATCCACTGAGCGCTCAACACAGACAGCATCGTCAGAAGGAAAGTTGATAAAATAGATTAAAAATTTTGTATTGTTCCATACATATGTGTACCGAACCGAAAGCACTGTATCGAACGGTTCAATATCGATACGAGTATCGTTGCACCCCTACTAGATAAATATCTGAAAAGAAAAAGTAGTCAGTCCGACCTGGTCCTGGTGAAAACTCTGACCCAGGTGAAGGCCCAGCGTGAGTAGTGGTCAGAAGAAAGCAAAAAATCTATAGTGGGGACAAACCGAGCCATGTCTGCTATGTCTGGTGCGCTGGGGAAAATGATCAATATGCTTTTTGTCACATTTTTGTTTGGTGGTGTGCTGTGTGATTTTTCTAATGTGAAATATGTGCCGTGGATCCAAAAGGCTGTGAAACACTGTCTATGGAGTTCAAAAAGAAGGTTCTCTAAGTTAAACTTTAACGAGTCCAGTCACCGTCTTTTCAAGCTTCTTAGAAGTTTTTCTTAATAAGAAATAAATGGATTTATTGAACCCTTTAAGACTTTAAATCTAATGCCATCACTTACTTCAGTTTCTTCACCAGGTTTGATGTTTTGGGAATTCTGAATATTTGTAAACAATTCGTTTGCACCATTTTCACATGATTCATGATTTACATCATTTAATGATATCTTTGCTCTAGCAGTGAATGAGTTTATCTTTGCCAGCACGCAATAAGGATGCTGTCTGGGATGTGTCAGCTGGAATAATGATTTAGAAGCTAAAGATTGAGTTATTTTAACAGCCTCCAACATTAAAGTAGACATTTATAGAAGAAAGAAAACGGTTCTCACTGAAGGTACAAACAACAAACACGATTCACCACTCGAGGCAAAAACACAGCGTCAAATACAACCAGGCTGCTAAGGAGCTAACAGCTGGTGACGAGCGACCTAGATGTAAACAGATGACTCCACGAGCATGCAAGCTCCACATCCCAGGAAACGCTGCATGGCTGCATTTACATGATGGAAAACCAGAGCGTTAAGGAGCTGGTTAAAAAACTCGAGCAAAGGTACAACATCGCAGCCTGTGAGGATATTACCCAGGCTCCTGAAGACGTGCAAAGTTAATTAGTGAACGTGGTCCTCTGCTCGTTTACAAAGAACAGTCGAATTTTGTGATTTTGATAGTTTGGCTTTAATGGAGGTGGTGGTGGAATCAGACTAAGAGTGAAAAGACTGCCAAAAGTCAATAAGGGTTTCCCATTGCTCTATTTTCTCCCTCCCCGTCACCTCCCCTGTCATCTGTCCTCCTCCACGACACCCAGAAATCAATCTTACACATTTTGAAAAATGTCCCAATTCCGGTCTATCTGGGAGAGACGATGGAGAGAGAAGCTGAGGATGCACAGGTGTGGAAGTGTTTTTACGCGTGACGGATGAAATATATCAATCATGTCAGGAGCAGGACTAAAGAAATGAATCAAGTGTTCCTTTGTATTTATAAGTTGTTTCATTTTTTATGATAACACCTTCCCTCCACCATTTGTGATGTGAGTATGACATCTAAGATCATCAAACAGAGCAGCAGGCTGTAACAAACCAAGGCTCACATCACATTTAATTGACACGGCTTGGAACAAGGCTGAGAGAAAAGCACGTCTGCTGCTGCACAATGCCTTAACTCCACCCCTCATCTATCGCTTCCTTGTTTCCTTGCTTACATCTTTGGTGGGAGGGGCTAACATCAAGGAGATTCAAGGATTTAGAAAGTGAACAATGAGACAAGGAGTTGGATTCATCCTATCTGACCAACCTCACCTACAAACAAAATAACTAAGCTATCAAATGTTGGAATACTTCAATGAAAATGCAGGAAATGAGCAGAATTCCATGTGTGGTGTTCACTGCATCAAAAATGTTTCCATTCTATAAAACAATACTCACTCAGTAATTGTTTCTCTGCCAGTGACAGGAGAGCGAAATCACAGACTGCATGTGGAATTAGCCAAACAACATTTTCAGGATACAGTATGTGTACTTGTGGTTTGTTGTGCATGTCATCTCCTTTATACAGTTTCCCCACAGACCTGTTATCATGCTTCGACAGCACCCTACACGTATCGCAGAGAACGGACGTTTCCGGTCTCTGGTATGTTTCTAGCTTTTATCAGAATAATAAATCATGTGAGAGGAAACAAATATCAGCACAAGCTGCTGGTTTGTGCTTTGCAACGTGATGCTACCTTCATGTTGTGGTGCATCTTGGGAATTTCTTTGGATTAGGATTGTTTACATGGAAAATGGTGGATGTTATTCATGAGGCGCTCATTCATCTGGAAAAGTTAAGCTCGACCATTATTTAAAAGACACACAAAGCCCAGAGCAACAAAGATCTTTATCTTCTCTTTAATAACTCAAGAAAGAGGAAATAAAGCGAATATGAGAGTGTGGCAGCAGCTGTGTAGTATTTGTGTACAGGTGCTATGACTAATGCACGCCAGTGTTTCCAGCTTGACATTATAAAGCACTGGAGCAGCACGTCTTCAGGGGTTTTGTGTCCTTAAGCCTTTGGGGCTTTAAGACTTGACTCAGTTCAGGGATGGAGTAATGCATTCCTCTGACTGAGTACTTAAAGACAAACCTTTATATTTACATAAGTAATTATTATTTTTATTATTGATTCTGAATCTTTTCATCATTCTGCCGTTACAGATCTCACGCTCCCAGAATCCTTCACAGGTTGCGGCTGCTTCGAGTATCAAACATACTGCTGAGCAGGTCCCCCCCATGCTGACCCGTTGGGGCACACATTTGGGTTTGCGTGCCAGGCACCACAGGGTCTGCATGTATGTCAGGTAGTACAAGTCCAAGTATCCACATCAATGCCAGGACTCGAGCCTCCCCAGCACTGCCTTATAATGGCATGCATAATGCTATCCACTTCACTTATCAGGGGTATTTAATATTGCAACGCTGGTACTGATCTGATCAGAGCGGACAGCTGCAGCAGTTCCAGATAAGGACGACTTTAAAACAAGGAGCAATATAAAGTGTGTAGGTTTAATAAAATGTCAGATTCTTTAAGCTTTAAGCTCGAACGTCGCGCTTTAGCGGGTCTCCACTATCTTCTTATGTGATTGCACGTACCTGCGTGAAAGTCGACTCCCACAGCAAAAAGCGTTCCTGTGATGGGCATGAGGGCTTCGCTGTTGTCATTCGGGTCAAGAGCAATTCCCCGGATTCCCTCATGGATGGAATACATTAGAAATGAGTCAACACCTAAAGAGTCACAGAGGGATCTATTAGAGCGCAGATAAAAGCATTAAAGCTCAAGAACTCACGAATGCCCTTTGACGCACGTAGAGATTATTCATTTATCGAAAGGCTCAAAGAAACTGGGAATCGTACCCTCGCAAGACGTGCGATCGCTACGCAAGTTGTAGCCAACGGTGCAGGAGCAGCTGCGGGTGTTCTCTGAAGTCGGGAAGCACAGCTGCGAGCATCCTCCGTTGTTTACTTGGCACTGATTTCTTCCTGATTATTAAAACAAAACCAGCAAACGGACGACAGTGACGCACCATCAGCAGGCATGTCCATCTCTGTCAATCACGTGAGAGAGGCTGCTTACCTTTCTGGCTGTCCCTGTCGTACACCTTCATGTGAACCACCCCACTCGTCTTATTTCTCAAAACAACAAGGTTGCGCCCGTCTCTCTTGGTGACCGTTCCCAGCCGTCCTGATTCCTCATCTGCCCACCAGAGTTTTCCACCTGCAGCCAGCAAAGAAAATCTGAATTAACTCCATTTTTAGAGCAAGGCCAAAGAGCGCTTTCCTTTCTTTTTCACAACATGGTACAAATGAGTTCTTGGAAACACAAGCAGAGTGCAGGCGAAGGCCATCCTTCAAAGTGCAAATGCTGAGCTTCAGCCTGCACTCTAATCTCCTAAAGCTGGCACACTTATTCCTTAAGGCCTGTTAATAATTGAGGCCTTCTCTGAGCTGATTTCAGATTAAAAAGTGGGTTTCCTGTCTCGCTCGGCCCCGTCGCTGTTGATGAGTTTCAGCCTTGAACTGCAGGAAGGTTTTTAGCTCCACTGAAGCTTTTCCTTGAACTTGAAAGACAAACGTTTCCATTACCGACTGAAACGGGCATCGCATTCCTATAAACAGACAGAAATACAGCATGTGCTGTTTGACCAACGGGGCTGCTGACTGCTGCACACCAAGCCCAGCACCTCTGTCCTCAGCAGATATCAGTGACGCACAGTCCTCGCCAGGCGCTTTGCCATTTACTCGACAGGCGTGACAGGAACTTCTCATTTTACAATCCCACTGAGGTGACAAGTAAAAAGGAGTTAAGTGAGTCCTCTCCTTCCAGGATAAACATCAGAGGAGGTGAAGATGACCTCATTCTAGAAAGGATAAAACCACAAAAATGAACAGAGTATCTACAACATGCCCCATAATTAGGTCACACAAACGTGGCTATAACAGACTGTATGTTGTAAAAGCTTAGAGCAGCGGAGGCCGGAGGATCACCTTTGCATTTTCATACAAACCCCCAACAGAGGAATTACTGAGCTGAGCAGCAGCAGCAGCAGCAGCAGCAGCGCTCATTAAATGCCTCCTTCTTTAGAGCAATGTCAATTACCAGCAGATTTCTTTTTCCTGCTTTGTGCTAATGCAACCATTCAGAGCAGCGCTGCTCCTGGACACAACCTGGTGCAATTTAGCACCCTCTTGAATTCGATTAGCAACCTAACTTAAACGACAGATGCATTCTCATCCAAGACAATATGTTAAGTACCATCTAGAAAATGTGCCCTGTACATTTTCCAGCACCACTTCCTGGAAGGCACGGCGTTCTTTAGTTCTCTTGCACGTTTTGTGTCACTGCATTCAACCACACACCCACACACCCACGCACACACACACACACACACACACACACACACACACACACACACACACACACACACACACACACACAC
>NW_005187536.1:1225175-1231563 GCF_000239375.1 Pundamilia nyererei | reverse complement strand
CACACACACACACACACACACACACACACAGAAACAATTCCCACTTCCATTAATAGCTTTAGGCTGAATGCCATCCTTAAAAGAAATGTAAAACTCGCTTCCACAAATCAGGTAAATTCCCATGAGTGGGAATGACAGTCTTCGTGCAGTTTACAAAACATTACACCCCGGAGGGCACGCTAGCCGAGATTAGCTTTGCACCCCGTGTTAATTTAATGCCGTTGGGATCACTGGCTAGGTGCGATTGCTCGCTTGTGGCACATCATATTCAATTTCCACCTCAACTGCTAGTTTGATCCCCGGCAATTCACGGCTGATGGATCACTCGCACCTTCCGAAATAAGCCCTCTCTTCTCCCTCAAGCCAATCCAATTATTACAGAGCCTTAGGACCGAGTGGGTCAAACTTGTGTCACTAACAGTGCCTTCATTATACCTTTTCACAGCCAGCGCGAGCAATCACTAAGACATGAAGGCAAAATGAAAAGCCAGCACCCCATCATGGAGAAACGTACGATTCCTCCCTCAGAAGTGCGTTCCCGATTACCAGTGCAAATCTGCTAAACCCGTTTCATGCTCGTCTGCCTAGTTGTACGTCTGCATCTACCTCCCACTGTGACGGAGATACAGATTCATCATTTGTAAACAAGCTTTCATCGCTCACGCACGATGGTTCTTCGGAGTAACCTCAACCACTCAAATATGACTAACTGATCAATCAAGCTTGTAAACGACCAGAGACGAGAAGAAATGCTTCTCAGATTTATGCTCATTAATGCTGATTGCTCCACTAACCACAAAGGACACAAAAGCCTTTAATTCACAGGTACTTTATCCCCACCAGCGCAGACAATGCATGCTTTTAGTTGCAAATCCATATTACTGTCATGCTGGCATATGTATTAGTACATTTCTTCTTTGTTCTTTACTGAACTACAAGGACGAAGGAAAGCAGAACTCTGTGGTAAACACAGCAAATGGTCACCAAACGCACTTAACTGCAAATCACACCATGCCGACAAAACTAAAGCTGCAAAGGGACATTTTCTGTAATGGGCATCGCTGACAGGCTGTGCACTCGCCAACAACAAAAGAAGCTCAGGAGTGGAAAATGACCTGTCTGGCTGCTGTCCTGCTCTCTTCCACCAGCCTCATTTTCAGCTGACCCTGTAACTTTTACAGGTTCATGCTCAATGATCTACAGCAAAGGAGGACTGAACGTTGGCATCACGAAACACGGTAACATAAACCCTACAAAACCGTCCATAATGTGTTGCACAAACACACTATTTTGTAGGTTTGTCTCTGCACAACAACAACAACACAGGCAGAAATTTTGCTTTAACTTTTTCATTTTTAATCAGAGCCTGAAAGTAAACTGGACACGTGACACGAGCACTTTGAGTTTCCTGCTCTGTCGGTACGTCGGAACAACTGAAGCGGACGCAGCTCATTCATGTTTTTACATTTGTATCTCAGAGCTTTTTGCAGTAATTTTAAATGTAAAAAGGCCAAATCTGTCACATTGTGACAGCCCAGCAACACGGCGCCGATAAGAACAAGAAGGTCAGATTAGCGTTTTCCTAAAGCATCTCGAGAAGCCTGCGCACTACCTGCCAAACATGCTGGGGCAGTTTAAGCCTCTGAAAATGGGTCATGAAATATAACAAATCCTGTAGTTGCTAAAAAGTTCATGTGACCCCCCCCCCCCCCACATGATTGACATATTGATTGCTTGATTGAAATCCCAAAATCAGGTAAACAGTAAAGGACGTGTTTGATAGATCATGTATCAAATGATGTTAAAAAAGTGAAACATCGTCCAATCATAAATCTCTATTACTGGTGTTTAACTGGTGTTTAACCAGTACAATTCCTCTGTTTTACCAAACGTAATGGTAAAGCAGCAAAGTACAGTTCGCTCGACCAATCAGCTTCTTCAAGATAACAAAATTGGATAATTGTGATTGATGGAGACTTGCAGACATCATTTCACTGTTTTGCTGTAGCTGCTGCTGCACTGGAGCGCAGCTATTAGTCTGTGTCACCTCACATTCTACATCCCATTTGTGAAATGCAATGATGAAGTCTCCAGTGTCCGTTCCTGCACAGCCAAAGTATTCACTATAAAAATGAACCTAAAAATTGTGGCTTACACTTGCAGAAAGCTAATAGTGTACAAAACAGTGGGACTCCATCCTGCCACTGCTGTGTTATCCTGCAACAGTAATTAATGCTCTCTGCACATGCTGACAGATACCCACCGCACAGAAAACGAAGGCCTGTCATGGTTAATAACATGCTTCAAGAACACGCTGAATCACTCTGACAACACTCTCCCATTTCATATTTTAGTTTTTTGTTTATTTGTTTGTTTTTTCTTTTTTCCCTTCAAATCACAGTTTGCTTCAGACCCACACACAAAACCAAAAAAGTCTCTCTTCAATAAGCCTTTGTTTGCTCTCTTCTCATTACCAATCTTGGCAAGTGTAATGCATTCACATAGCTCACAGGGAGGTTTCCCAATTGTCAAGGTGCAGCAGTGTGGAAGTGAAACAATTTAAAATTCAAATTCTGCTCTGCAGCTTCAAAGAATAAAAGGTGAAATAAACACATCAATGAAACAAACGTGAAACGAATGAAATGGGACTGAAGTCTGAACCGTGGACACTGCAGTGGACGCTTTAGCATTAAAGATGCTGCGTGTGTAATATGTGTGTCCAGCACAGACACTGCGACAACGTGCAACAACGCAACAATGACCGCGACGATCATCGTGCAGCTATTATTTTTAAAACTTGTTGTCTCTGCTGGCGCTTGTTTTCTTTTCCAGTCAGTTTGATAAAAAACCTTTGTGATACAGATCCAAAGATCACTGAGTCATGTCCATTAGCTTTGCTGCACATCACAGCCACCGAGATCTTTAGCGGTGTTACTTATCACTCCACCACAGTAGATTGCTGTACAGTTCGTGGCATCACGACTGTTTAAATAGATATATAACCATGGGTCAGCCCTGCTTCCACGATCAGACGAGATGGGGCGTGCTCAGGGCGCTATGCCCGTAAGTATCCCACGGTGGTTAGCACTGTTGCCTCGCAGTCAGAATTTCAATTCAGTTCAACTCCACCATCAGGCCGGGTCTTTCTGATTTTACACGTTCTCCCCGTGTTTGCGTGGGTTCTCCCCGTGTTTGCGTGGGTTCTCCCCGGGTCCTCCAACTTCCTCCCACAGTCCAAAAACATGCAGTTAGACAGGTCAGGTTAACTGCTGATTCTAACATGCCCACAGGTTTACATGTGAGTGTGAATGGTTGTCTGTCTCTGTGTGTTAGCCCTGCGACAGACTGGCGAGCTGCCCAGGGTGTACCCTGCCTCTCGCCCTATAACACCTGGGATAGGCTCCGCCCCCCGACCCTGGAAAGGATGGATGGGTGGGTGGGTCTAATCCCATTTACACAAATTTCACAAAAACCCTTTCAGTCTCTTTGGATAAAACTCAAGGTTATCCAAGATTACACGTGTCAGTAGCTCCCGATTGGTCGAGACAGTGGCGCGCACATGGCATCGCCTATAAAAGCATTCACTTACGTCAAGGTGCTTGCTTGTTTATATAGGTATTAGGGGCATAACGTTAGCAACATTTTCTGGGTTGTGGAAACTAATAATGTTCTTTATCTGTATCGGCTAATGAACTGGACAGGAACCCACTCACGCTGTACGTGCAAACTGGTTCTACTTCCAACTCGTCCCCTGGTAGCTGCCAGCATCATAGAAGCATCCGGTATATTCGTACAGATGTTTTCTGCAGGCGGGATTTCATCTACAACATGCTGACGCAGATTTCAGGCATTCAGAACGAACCTACTCGCTGATAGATGGTGTGACACGCTGGATTGAGCGCTGATACCAAGAATCCCTCCGTAATGAACATCCTCCACCCTTCTCATTATGGAAAGGGTGAGAAAATCAATCATCAATCATTGCTCTGTTGTGTTTTAATTATCTAATGCTCCTAATTCTTCACATAGAGTGAGGCACAGCTGTTTGCATGCACTCTCTAAACAGCTCCATTTTAAAGCCACTTAACTGGTTAAACGTGTAATCCTTTCACACTCTGAGTAATCCTCGGCACCAATCTGATGCACTTGTGACAAGCTTCACTCACCCATCACGGCCAGAGCTGTGCCTTTGGCTAACTCCCTCTTTACAGTCTCGAGCACCTCCAGCCCACTGCCATCCAGATTGCACCTGTTGATGGTCCCGTTGGTCGAGCTTATCCAGTACAGCTTGTTGGCAGCGTAGTCTATCGAGAGGCCTGAGACACAGCGAGTCAGGAGAGGATATCGAGTCAGCAAAGAAAGCATCATTAGGGACAAAAATACAAAATGTAACATTTGAATATGTAAAATAATGATGGGTGTGGATTAAAATTATGTTGTCATTTGAGGTATTACAGTAAAAAAAGGACACTTGGACATTAATCCATCTTCACACAGCTCCTCTCACGAGCAGCTGAACTCAGAACTGACTTTATGAAAACGTTTGTGAGGTCAGTAAAGTCGGTGTTTCAAACACACTGAGCATTAAACACTTATAAATATTAACTTGGCCAAAAACGGATTGTTTCCATGTGTAATGTCTTTACTTATATTGATAAACAGACCTTGTTGAACAGGATTTACAAATGCGATGTGTATAAAATGTAAAAACTTGTGTTACTGTAGCTACATTATAACCAGTCTGGACACTTGGAATATGTTTGCAGGACTTTTGTTATGTTTGTCGTGCTTTCTGCTGCCCTGTTGGCCAGAAAGCTTAAAAAAGATAATTTTAATGTCAACCAGATTTTTTAACTGGATAAATAAAAGATAAAAATCACCGACTGCAGCTTCGACCTTTGACAGGAATGTTTTTGTGGCTCAAGATGACTTGATATCATTCATGACCGACACTTAAGACGTGTTTCACATATTATAGGTTATTTATAGCAGTTTAAATCCAGACAGTTACTTTTTGTACTGGGATCCACATTAACGTTAGCCACATCAGTGCTAGCAGGTACCTGCTAGATTATCAGGTAGCAGCTACCTAATAGCAAAATGATTAATTTAACAGTTTCTTATTTGGTTATTTCCCCCCCGATATCAAAAATAATACCGTGTATCGAGTCCTCTCACTGGGTATTTCTGAGAACAAGTGCACTACACGGAGGTTAAGGTGATGCAGTTTTGAAACGTACCTCTGTGATGCTGCGTAAATGCTTTTCCTGCTGTTTGAGTGCATGCTAATAGAAATGCTCACGTGTTTACTGCTGCTTGTTTGTGGGGGATTTGTTTAACAGGACTCCAGCTGGCTTGAAAAATGAACAAACAGGAAGCAGACTGCTTTTGAATCCATTTCCTGGCTGATGTAATGGCGGGAATATCACTGTTAATGGTGGGAGCTAAAAGCAATTTCAGTTGTGTACCTCTGGACAACTCAATGTCTCCCACCATGTGTTGGATTTATGTCTGGCAGATTCACAGTCACAATGCATCATTAATTTACTCTTGTCCCCAGGTCTGCCCCATAATCATAAATGAAGCCAGTGAAATATTGTGCAGCATCCTATCTGTATTGCTGACAGGCCCAGGAGCATGAAAAACCCTGTGAAGACGACGCTGCTGTGTGTGACAAATTGGGTGTTTGACCTTGAGCTGTGTAACAAAAGCGAGTCGAGATGAAGAACAGACGATTGTTTTTGCTAAATCGAGCTAAAGCTTATTGTCAGGGATGAGTCAGCGTCACCTGACGCCAGCACAGGAAACATTACATATTCATACTAGAGATGGCACGATACCGATATCATAAATTTGGATATGTGCCGATACCGATATGAATCCGATATAGTGTTTTTTAATCAATAAAACTGTTTTTTTAATATCTTGCTGCATTTTGTATAAGTTCATACTCAAGTTTAAATAAACAACAACACTAAAGCTATTCTGTTATACCTGTATGCAAAAAATACAACAAAATATTTCATAGTTCAGCAAAACTGATCAATCTAATAAACTTAAACCTGCACCATCCTCCCTATTGTGGTGTTTTAAAGAGAACTTAGCAGAAATATTAAGCAACCTGACTAATAGGGCTGCAAACTCCCAGCAAAAAAAATAAAAAAATAGGGAGCCACCCCCCACCTCATGATGCTTAATCGACGTAATCAACTTTGTAATCAACTGCTCTCAGGTGGCAGAGCAGGTCAGCCACTAATCAGAAGGTCGGTGGTTCGATCCCAGGCTGCCTCCTGACTGCCAAATATCCTTGGGCAAGATACTAACCCCGTGTTTGCCTACTGGTGGTGGTCAGAGGGCCCGGTGGCGCCAGTGTCCGGCAGCCTCGCCT
>NW_005187536.1:1216958-1224489 GCF_000239375.1 Pundamilia nyererei | reverse complement strand
TTGTTAAGCTTAACGCAGGAATGCTTTACATTCAGAGATGAACTTACACACTTTACTTCTCTCTGGGATCACTTCCTCAGAGATGAAATGCTGGTTTGGTAGCAGGCTTCAAAAACACACAGCCGCTCTATCACGTGACCACACTGCTCCGACATGCTGAGGTTATGAGCCGAGTTACGCCGTGTCGCAAGTTTTGTGAGGTGCTTTTTTGATATTTAATGGATCAGATTACTTTTTTTTATTTCTCTCCGATATCCGATCCAGTAATTTAGGTCAATATCGGACCGATACCGCTACGTAATATCGGATCGGTCCATCTCTAATTCATACATCAGCTAAACATACTTCACATGTGGACCTAGAAATACATTCACAGTGACAGTGAATCCCGGACCCCCCCCGTGTTTCCTCAGCACTTCTTCAAAACTAGTTCATTCAGCTACAACAAGCTCACCATCCTGATTAACAAAACATGCAGACAGATATAAAGATACTGAACACATGTTCCCTCCAAATAATGCTAAACTGTGTTTGTGGCGGCTCACAGCACGGTGGATGTTGCACACGCATGCAGGTAGACAAACACAACGCAGTCACAGCGAGTAATAACAGAAATATGAATCTCATGAACATTACGCAGGAAGCACTAACTAACCATCCAGTTAATGATACTGGTGTCATTTCTGAAAACCTGTGTTGTGTAAAAATACATCACAGCAGAGCGACAAGGTCGGCGCTGCCAAAAGTCCACGTGTGCACCTTTGGATGATGTCATGTTCCTTCTGAAAAACCGACAGGTACATTTTTCTACTGATCAACTAAAGAAAAGGAAGCAGTTATAGCCGAGGACAGCAGCTGTGCATGAGCCAGCGGCTCCACAACATCAGGCTGAAGAGTTCTAGAAATCCTGCTAATTACTGAAAAAAACATCTTAAACTCTTAAAAAGTGTTGGTAATATAATTATTAGTCTTTGAATAAAATGTAATCTTTTTAGTTTTCTAAGTTTTACTTTCAAGTATCTGAATTGTTCCTTTTTACTGTATTATTATCATTATTGCTACATCGTGTAAATTTGTTACATTTAGAGAAGATATCTTTGAAACACTGCCTACATTTACAGTAACAGTGGTATACTTCACCCTGCTTCTCTTTTATTCAGCAAAAATCTCACTAATTCTTATTTAAAAAATCATGTTTTTAAGCAACAACAGTCTTTTCACAAGATTATTTCCCACACTCTCGAGTTTGGTGCCACGCCTCCGCCCTAAATGTCTTTGGTTACAGGATATTTGAAGGTTTCTTGGATGTCGGGCATGTTTCACATCTCACAGTCATTTAAAGGGAATCTAATGAATGTAATGAAATCACATTTGAATTAATGGCAATAAGCTTATTCTCTTCACATCTGAGTTTTATCTGCAGGAAAACCCGCTGCACTGTACAACACAACTCTATTTGTCCAGGACAAATATTCTTTGCCTCTCCCTCACACATCACTAAAAACGACATAAACAACAGTATCTCCATATCTACACTCGAGAAGGAATCCGACAGCGGCAACAACATGATGACTGGAGCCAGAAAGGTGAACTGCTGTACAGATGTTCAAAGGTGACAGTGGTGCCGACCAATGAACCAGAACAGAGACCTGCCAAATAACATGGAAGGCTTCCATCAGGCTGCTGTCTCAGCAGATATCACTGAACTACCTCAACAGCATAAAACCGATTGATTTACATGTTGAATGTGTTGATGTATACATGTTTGCTTCGGTTGAATAAACATGAGCTGATTTTTATCAGACACTTTAAGACCTTCCGCTTGTCCTTTTCAGGGTCGCGGGGGCGCTGGAGCCTATCCCAGATGTCACAGGGCGAGAGGCGGGGTCACAGGGCCAACACACAGGGACAGACAACCATTCGCACTCACATTCACACCTGTGGGCAATTTGGACTTCACCTGTCCCCACAAACTGCATGTCTTTAGATGGTGGGAGGAAGCCGGAGTACCCGGAGAGAACCCACGCAGACACGGGGAGAACATGCAAACTCCACACAGAAATCGAACTCAGGACCTTCTTGCTGTGCGGCAACAGTGCTAACCACCTATTTTACTTTACACTTTAAGACCTTCATCCAAAAATGCTTTTGGTAATATTTGATGATTTTGCCCAATCAGATAACTCGACGAGTTTGTGTAAATGCCAACAGGTACAACTATTACATCTAAATCTGTCGGTAAAAGTCAGCACATGCAAACACAGGATAAGTGAGTGCAGATGTATTATAGTGAGATCATTGTGCCTCGACATAGTACAAATCACTTTGAACACATCTGGAATGACGTCGACTCCAGGACGTCTATTTGAATTAAACTGCAGACACACTCTGATGTTATTTTCTTGGTGGATCTATAATGTTTGAAGTAGGATATCAGACATTTTTCAGACATTTGAGCCACGATTAAATATATTAGACTAAGCACATCTGCTATAAATCACTTCAGTTAATAATCTGGTCAAATATCTTTAGACCACAGACTGTTTCTGCTTCACTCACTATGTGTTTATGCACACTCTGCATTTCATTATTAATCTCTGGCTCTCTTCCACAGCACGTCTTCATCCCCTCACTTCAACCAATCACAGCAGATGGCCCCACCCCTCCCTGAGCCTGGTTCTGTCAGAGGTTTCTTCCTGTTAAAAGGGAGTTTTTCCTCCCCGCTGTCTCACACGGGGTCGTTTGATTGTTTCCCTGTTTTCTTGTATTATTGCAGGATCTTTACAACATGCAGCATCTTGAGCGAACCACTGTTGTGATTTGGAGCTATACAAATAAAGGTGAATTGAATTGAATCAAAGATCAGGTACAGCTTGACAGCATGCCATCCAAAGCTCTCTGACTGACCTACAGGGTCCCTCTGATTCTGGTGGAGCACCTTGCTGTTGCTCCCATCCATGCTGGCCATGTTAATGGTGTTGCCGTCTGTCCAGTACATTTTCCTGCATGAGAAGATGTGAAACGAATATGCAGTAATTCAAAAAGGCAAAATATCAAAGTATAACATCACAGTTATACAGCGCAATCAATGACTGTTGTTTTCTAAACTGTAACTTGAATGTGGGCCAAAACATTTGCTCTGACAGCCTTGTGAAAACACCCGAAGCATGTAGAACAGTTTCTATACAACAGGCTGTGATCCCTCGTTTTTCCAGGTGAGGCTTCCTCACACACTGAAGGTGAAGTACTCATAAAGTGCACAGGCTGCTCTAATCTACTTACCCCTTGGCAGGGTGCACTACAAGGCACCTTGGCTTATCAATGCCGTGGATGATGGACGTCTTTAGGGACCCATCAAAGCGAGCCACATTGATTTGGGACTCGTCATTTTCAGAGCTCAGCCAGTATAAGTTCTTGGAAAGCCAGTCTAAAGCCAGACCGCGGCAGTTGACTATATCTGTCAGGAAGGGCGTGAAAAAGCTGTCAGGCTCGTGCTTCAATGAAATACATGAAAACAAGATACATAAGAAGCAACATTACAACATACACACATGCTTATATAATGCAGAACAGATGGAAACAGCAACACAATCACTGTGATAATAATTCATCTCAGTTACCAAGCTTTAATATAACGAACACCTCTAAAGTCTAAAGACGTGCACGTTAGCTCAGAAAAGAACACGGTGTACGAATCCACACCCAACTGTGCTGGTACACCTGCAATCTCCATACAATTATCCTTGTGTCATATTTAATATGTTGATCATAAGAATATACAAACATGTGCATAATAATGTAATAAGAGAACAGTAATACCCACCCATGTGTACTGGTATATACGTGTTTTCTGTAACAGTCGCTCCACTGATGAGCTCTTTAGCTGAAGATTTTTGTCGACATCCAGGAATTTTGAGCTCTACTGTTTTATAAACATTATTCAAACTTATTATCTTTGATTAAGAAACCAAATTTAAGTTATTTACTTGCATTCCTGAACAGAAAAATGTTTAAAGGGAATCTTGACTCTGAAAACTGAAGTCAGCTCGTCGTTGTCCTTACAAACATGTTTTTGACAGATTTCTCAAATATTTGTGTTTCCTTGTTTTTAGGACAGCTTGTCTGATAAATGCATTGAGCCGTGTAAACAAAACAAAAACCTTCAGGGTATCTTTTCATTTCTTAACGTCTGGAATCGACTCACCTAAGGAGATGACAGTCTCGAGCTGGGTGCCGTTGATGAACGCTCGTTTGATCGTTTGAGTTTTGATGTCGGCCCAGTAGATCCTCTCCTCCTGGGAATCGTAGTCCACCACGGTGACGTCATCGATATCTGGCACCGTCAGAGCCGTCATGACGTTCATGTAAGGGTCGTCGATGTCCACGCCACGGATTTCGGACCGCCGCACATACAGGAGGAACCTTTTCAGCGCTGGTGAGATAATTAAGCAACCGATCACTTGGCATAGTGCACCTTCTGTTTTCACAGACAGGAGTTATAATAATGACCGATATGGACGTTGGTGTAATCTAAAGAAAGAGGAAATATAAAAGGTGTTCCCACTCACCAAAGCAGGACTGTTTGTTGGTGGAAAGCTTCATGAGGTGTGGACAGGTGCAGGAGGCTGTGCGGTTGTAATTGATGAGACACAGATGTGAACAGGGACCACGTCCATCGTTCTTTTCACACGGGTTAGGAACTGACGGGAGCGAGGGAAGGGAGGGAAACACAACACAAAGTAAAATGAGGAGTTAAGAGATCAGACGGGATAATAACTGGATGCGAACTCGACTAAAAAGCCTCGGTGACATTTACAGGTCTGTCTGACTGCACGTAAGGAAACGAAAGCATCATTTTGCACTCGTGTGGCATTAAAGCAGAAAATAAATGAGAAAGCATGAAAGTGGGGCACTTCTGAAGAGAATAAATGAAAGCTCCGACACAAGTTCTGAACAAAGGTCACACTCACGAGAGAAACGCTGAAAAAAGTCAAATATGTTAGGACGTCTGTTCTTAAACACGGAGAAAACGTTGGATTTGCAGCTGATCCTGACGTATCTTGATGAGTTTGGAGGTTTACAAATACATGAAATTATACAAATAAAATCGTCTTTCATATTCTGCCTCTCGCATCAAAGGTGACAGTATCACTTGTGCTTCTGCTACCACAAACTAAACTGAGCGGTGCCCTTGTAGGCGCAATACAAAGGACTGAGTTTGCACCATTTCTTACTGTACTCTCTTCACACTAAATCACCTCAGTCAGACTAAAGAAAATCACCCACAGTTCAATAATTTCTCATCATGCTGTATCAGAAAAAAGCATTTCTCTATCCACTCTGGATGATTCGTGTCAAACAAGCTCATTCAAAGCTTATTTCCCAAGCTCCTTCAGCAGCACACTGGAGAACCTCGTTGCATTACAAATGCGGCTCATTTAGACTGAAAAGAAGCATCTCTGTCTTTGCATTCTGGAAACAACACCCGGCCGACTCAGTATGCTAACAAGGAAACACGCTAACGGTGCTGCACTTGGCTGAATCGCCGTGTGGAGGAGCGACGGGCAGCAACATCGCAGCCCACGTGTTGCTTTACTTGAAACTTTCAGAAGCAGCGGAAACTGTTACCTCTCAAAAACAAGAAGAAAACAAACACATTCATTTTCTGTTAAAGCCTCTGAATGCAGAACTTATTTGTTTGTGTCCATCATTCACTAAAGGAACAGAAGAAAATTAAGGTAGAGCTATTGTCAGCTGTACGTTTCACGCCACTAAATAGATTATAGTGAAAAACTGACCCAACTGCTGAAAACAGAAACTCAGTGGAGACATTAATGTCTATGCAGTCTAATCACTGAGCTTAATGTAAGTGCACCATGATGTTACAGGAACACATCAGCATGTGTTGGTTAAACTGTCGAAAGTATAGATTTTTATGTTACTGCCTCTTTATAACGGCCAAATGAAAATAAGCTTCCTGTTGCTGTATAATTGTATAATTGTATAATTGTATTCATTAGAATTGCCCCGATGCTCTCCTGGGCCCCCCTTCGGCCCCTGCTGGAAGCTTCAGAGGGAAGCTGGGTGTTGTGCTCATTTCTCCCACCTTCATTTCTTTTCTGGTCCAGATGTTCAGGGGTCAGTGAAGCATCACATCCTGAGACACAGGTTCTGGCTAAAGTGACTAATAGTGAGCTCATCCCCACTTGAGCTTTTTCCAGAAAGGATTCGACACGCTGTCTCTCTTCTTTGGGTGAAAGACCTGGCTCACACTCATCTACCGTGACTGTGAGGACAGAACGTCCACTGACACTGAGGTCCCTGTATTAGGACATGTCTGTTATTAAAGACAACATGATGCCATTTTTAACTAACCTGCTGAATTCAGTGAAGAGGCTGCCTGATAGCAGGCGTGAGGGAGAGAAATGATACAGCACAGAACTACAATATTGTATCAATATTGATATTGATACAATATCAATATTGATATTGTATCAATATCAATATTGATATTGTATCAATATTGATACAATATCAATATCGATATTGATACAATATCAATATTGATACAATATCAATATTGATATTGTATCAATATTGATATTGTATCGATATTGATACAATGTTGTATCGATGGATGGATGGGTGTTGTTCAGTCTATCAGGTAGTGTTGTTGAGTGTATGAACTGAGATGACGTTAGCAACATTAAAACAGAAACCCAACAAGCACAGGACACACTTAGCACGACCAAGGTGAGAAATCGAGACAATAACACCGACTGCAAAGTTTTGGAAAACCATCGCTTTTCTTAAACACTCCAAACCCTGTAAAGCAGATCTGCACACAGCCGTACGCTGCATGCAGAGAAGCATAACGCTGAGTACGGTCTGACTAACTCAGATGCATGAATGTCACAGGCTGTGGATGTGACTGTAACAGCTCATGATGTCACAGAGGACCCGCGACTGTAATACCTGCAGTAAACATGTGGTCTACTCTCTAACATACACAGTTCAGTTTGTTAAGCATATGCAACGTTTATTTACTAATTTGGACATGTTAATCACGCCGTCTCCTTGACAACCACATTTTGCGGTAACAAAAATTAGGGCTGTCAGCGTTAACAAGCTGCCCCCGCTAACGTGTTGGCTCCGCCCAGGCCCACGCAAAGGGACTAGCCGCGTTAGCCACGTTACTGCAGTTTTGGCGGTAACGTCATTTTAACGCGATTAACGCCGACAGGCCTGGATAAAATGCAAACTGACATGTTGAAAGTTGCAGTGATAGTGTTAGAGTCACGATAGCGCCTCTGCTATGGGCAGAAATCTGTGCCATCAGAAACTGAATTTGAATAAGTTCAATTTGAATTTGAATTGCTCAGATTGAATCTGAATTGTAACTTGAATAAATGCTTTTGAAAACTGAATTTGAATTAGTCGAATTTGAAATTGAATTTATGGTTTGAAAATGATCATCACTAAATTGAAATTGAATTTTATATTTTGAAAATGAATTGATTTGCTTTGAAAC
>NW_005187536.1:1197006-1214544 GCF_000239375.1 Pundamilia nyererei | reverse complement strand
GTTTCAAAGCAAATCAATTCATTTTCAAAATATAAAATTCAATTTCAATTTAGTGATGATCATTTTCAAACCATAAATTCAATTTCAAATTCGACTAATTCAAATTCAGTTTTCAAAAGCATTTATTCAAGTTACAATTCAGATTCAATCTGAGCAATTCAAATTCAAATTGAACTTATTCAAATTCAGTTTCTGATGGCACAGATTTCTGCCCATACTCTGCAGGCTCAGATGATTCCCAAGTCGAGTTTCTCCAACAGTTCAACGGCATCAGTAGAACTCACTGTCATCACCCTGTTGTGTTCTTACTCTCTAATATACAGTCTTAAAGAGGCGATAAGCTAAAGTAACCTTCTGCTCGGTCCTGGTGTCTCAGGTCCATAAAGCCTCGGCTCGTTCAGCGCGTGCATGCAGATTTACCGACAGGTCTTGGTGATGACAGATAAAACATCTGCATCACACATGAGGAAGGAGGACAGGGCTGATACTTGATGGAGACATCGATCAGGTTCTTGGCACATGTGACCAAACTGTCAAAATCCAGGTTTAATTCTGATGCATCTGTTTTACAAATAAATCAAAATTCAATGTCAAAGCACACGTTTTGGGCAAAGAAAAAAAACAGTTGATTGAAAATGCAGTCAGTGCTATTAATTTCAAGCCTGGCACTGTATCTCACAGCCCGAACTGCATATCAAATAAAACACGTGTAGGCCTCCTGTCAGATAGCTCATCAACTCTGCTTCTTTTGTGGTCAGGAACTTGGCTTCTTAGCGTCTCGCTGAATCGATTACCTGTTCCACGGCGATGCCAATACAGATCTGGAGTGAATATTAATGAAGTTTCAGAAGTATTTTGAATATTTTCTGCAATCACAACACCCCATTCACACTTTAATTGATTTGCTTATTGGACATGCCACAGTTATTCACTGGCAGATGTGCTCCTCACTCAGCAGCTTCCATTATTCACATTTTGTACAAGAAAAAAAGGGAATATAAGCCAATTACAATAATATGGATGGTGAAAAAAAAACATTAAAAGGTACCATTAACTCAAGCTAGCTAATTCTCTGCATGACTACCTTTTCATTCAGACACATGCTCATTGACTGACAGGCCAAATTAAGGCAAAGGCAGAAGCTGAAATTAATTGCAATATGCTTCATTTTTCTTCCTTTTGCTACATGAGACTGAATCCACAGTAGTTCCTCTAGTACGACAGGATTAAACCCAAATTCAATTTTTTATTGGTGTTATAACTGAATGCTCTGATTCATTATTTCAAACTCCTTAAACACGTCGTACACATCCAGCCATCGAAGCTTTTCCCGTTTCTAACAGCAAAGCCAGAAATAACGAGCTCACCTTGCGGTTGCCTGCTGGGGTGGAAGATCTGCAAGTCAAAAGGCTGAGCACTCGTCTTCTGGATGACCGTCACATTTTGCCCGGTCCACTTATTGGCTCTCGCTAAAGTGTTCGTCCTCCAGTCCGTCCAGTAAACACTGCCCCCGAAGAGAGACACGGCGAAGGGGTGGGACAGGTATTCGTGGCCCCTGAGGATCTCGATGACGCCCGTACCATCGTAGAGGGCAGAGAAAATGGCGTCGGAGCTGTTCAAGAGAGGCCGACAGCGTATCAGTGCTTTAAACGACTCTTCAAACGCATCGAAGGGGACGAGTGGACACAGGGAGATCACAGTGAAACCCTCCAGTCCACTGATGGACCTACTAAATTGTTCAAGACCCACTTAAACCAAGAGGTGGCCATTGTACCAGATATTACATTTTCTCCATTATTTCATGCCTGCTGGGAGAATTTAATGCCACACATGCCTCAGAAGTCCTACAAAGAAGATGAAGACTAACCGTGCATCGGTCCAAACAATTCTCTTTTCCAAATGGTCCAGTGTTAGTCCGTTAGGCCAGGCTCCAATCTCCATGTCCTTAAACACAATGTGTCTGCCTCCTCCGCTCATTGATGCAGCCTCGATTCGGGGGAAAGTAGCATCCCAGTCGGTCCAGAAGAGGATCCTTGGAAAAGGAAAAATGTTTATACAACAGACCAAGAAAAAAACATCCATCCACAAAACTGCCTGTTAGGCTTTACAAGCCATCATTTACTGCTGTTTGTCAAAGCCAGAAGCTGAAAAATGGGGTAATTGCTCGCAATAAAATGATGCTGTAACTGCGTGTGTTAACACAGACAGTGGCAATGATGATTGTCCAAGAGTAGCACCAGCGATCCGGCGCAACCCTCAACATCTGTGACAGGCCTGGAAATGGGAGGCCATCTGTTTTATTATGACTTTTCACAGCTCAATGAGGCCTGAAAATGAACACCATTATTGATGCGGCCAGGACACTACCCCGAGTCCTACTCCAACGCAGCAAACATCAACGCTAACGCCGGTCCACAAAGTCATCCAGAACGGACGGGAAACCGGGTCCTCGAGCTTAAATCACACACCGACGACAACGACACTGTGTTAGGAAGAAATATCCTCGAGCAGATCGATGGCCTTATTCACTTGATAAGGCCTCCCTGATCAATGACCCACTACTTTGAGTGGATTTGAGTAATTAGATTAGAATTATTGCCCTGTAATGGAAATGCGCCTTTAGGCACCAAAAGCAGCCATTAATCCTACTCTGCACAACCATGAAATGTACTGTAGTCATCCTCCCGCTATAGGGGGAGTGCATGAGCAGATTACTCATTTCTTAAGAGTGTTAAATTGATTTTTGGAAAGTCTGGCTTTGCTCTAATCTTAAATGCACCGGCCAAAATATACAACTCGTGGTTAGTTCTCAGTGAAATCCGAGCAGCACACCAGCGGCAGAGGCAAACCGATTCATGCTTTGCTGATGATGGATGCTGTAGACAGACAGTGTAAAATTAACTCGACTTCGCGGTGGTTACGCACATAACCGATTTCTTACTTTTGCTCTTGGAAAAAAGTAACTCGTTTATTTTTAACATGTCTCGGGTATTTTTTTAATGTCAAGCAGTGTCGTCTTAATGGGTAGAGCTCTATTATATTTATTATTATTAAGCACTGATGCAAAGCACTGAGGGTAAATTCAGATTGTGGGTGTGTACATGTTTAGGCGTCCTTGTGAGGACAGAAAATTGTCATGTTGCGTCTTTTACTGCTAAATTTGAGCTCACAGTACACTGCCTGTGTCAACAGGAGCGAACCACACTGCACTGATCAAACAGGAGCAGCCGGTCATATTTCTGACGGGACATTTTGCTCCAGACCAGAACAGAACAAAGAGGTTTTCATACGCTGGCCTTGAACGCCATGTCATAAACGTCCTGGTGATTCAGCCTCCTAATGACTCCTTTGGCTGGTTTCCGGGTGGGATGATTGTACAGCACACATCTTTGAATGACTTTAACCTCCTGAGACCCGAGCACTTTCGTAGCATGCATCTTTAATTTCTTTTTGCTATTTGGCTTTATGGTGTTCTATCGAACTCTATAAAGTCACAACTGACTAACGATGTGCAAAACTCTTTATTTGGAGTCTGAACACAGCAGCATTTAGTACAAAAACTAAATGAGAAACAACAACTTTGCCCCTTTGAACAACATGGCTCATTGGAAAGAGCACAATTTAGTCTTGTGGTCTAGACATCCCAAAATGTGACGTCCCCACATGTGGACGCCCGGTCCTTTTTGGATCGTCTCTAAACTACACAGGTCAAAAGTATACAGACAGGCTCACATACGTACACTCACTTGGTTTAATTACTGAACTAACCGACTACAACTGACGATGTCTCTGTGGCAGAATAAAGACAGCGCTCACTGGACTCACCAATACTTCCTCAGTAAAGGTCTCAGGACGATGACATGTTCCCACATGCCGGGACAGGTTTCATCAATTCAAACAAAAGCATGTAGATATAAAGATGTGTCATGAGTTTCTGAAAGAAGACCTAAACTGTCAGGAACAAACCAACGCTCAAGCTGCCATGAACTGGAAACAGCTGCAACACCAGTGTGACCGACCACACTGGAACCAGTTTTACATCGCCATGGACTGAGGAGGTGCCCGCTCTGAAATCCACACCACGCTGCTGTCTGGACAAAGGTTTTCTGGTCAGAGGAGACAAAGACTGAGTCGTTTGGCTAAATGACGAGAACGGTGAGGATGAGAAACTCCGATATTCAGATCCAAGCCTTTGTTATGCATCGACGTCCTGACAGGAAACATTCACCTGACTTAAAGCAGACAAACGTAAGCAGCAATCCTCACCTACATGTGTGTTAAAATGATCAAAAGCATGATTGTAATTACTTTCAGACATTTACCAGTTTATCCGTCTTTTATTCATTTACTTTGTGTAACAAAGACAGCACGTGGACAATCTCATAGAAACATAACCTGCACCTACTTCACACTAACTGAAAAGGACTTCTGAGAAGATGTAAGATATTAAAAAGAAAACTATTATGCACATAATAGCATCATTGTTTCACTAGCTGAGATAAATATATGCACATATATCCAGATGTCCTGAAGTTTGACTCTTCCTGTTCCCACGTGCTGGAATATGTTTCTTATAAAGGAGATTTAAATCACTCTAATCCAAAAAGCATTATTACAACAAAAACACACGTGAGGTACCTATAAGCCTGCAGCCTTTAAGCAATGCCTCGTGCATTTCAAGCTAAACATGACGAGCTCCCACTGTTCTCTTTCTCTTCAGGCACCAACAACATACGAAGTCTCCAGATGTGTCGTATCAGCGGCTAATAATGAGCTGGACCTGTTACGCTGCTGTTGCAGACATGCTTGCTGACTGCAGGGCACAGAAAAGTCATTCACTTCAAAGCCACAGATCATTCTGCAAAGACCCTCTCTGTGCATCTCAGCAGGATAAACAACAGCACGATTTGAAAACTGGGCCCAGAGGCGAATGATTCAAATAAGGACAAAGCTTTTGTTTTTAAAAACGGTGGTTAAAGTGTTTCAGAGAAAAACATTCTTGAAGATCAAGAGAGAAGTAAAGCATATAAAGCAGGAGATACAGTAGCTCTTATTACTGGAATAAAGAGCAAAGCACTACTGACTGGATTTTATAACTGCTGCTTTAATGAACCCAACATGACAGACGTGTTCATACATCAAGGCCGATGCAGACGTGAAAAGCAGACGGAGGATGTGCGTGTTTTTCTTTTCTCATAATTTTGGTGCCTGATGGAAAAACAGCTCCGAGTCTGTAAATGAGGGAGCTGGTGCCCAACGTACCCCTGTCCCGGGTCGAGAGCGATGGCCCGCGGATGCTCCATCCCTCCGGCTATGAGCGTAGTGCGCATGTCTCCGTTAAGCTTGGCCACCTCGATCTGGTCCAGATTGCTGTCGATCCAGTACAGCTTCCCAGTGATCCAGTCCACAGCCAGACCCTCCGGAGTGGCCAGGCCGTGCTGCACGACCACCTCGATTCCCGTTACCCCTGAAACAGCATTGGCAGCAAGACCGCATGACTTCACGTTCTTTCACATTCATTCAGCCCTGAACTTCTCTAAGCGTGCCAGAAGGCAAATGTCTGGATTTAACAGAGCCCTGCTAGCTCGTTAAGTCAGCGCGATGTGTGATTGAGTGCCTGTGAGAACAGACCCTAACCCTGGGCGCTGACAGCTGCGTGCTCTGCTCGAGTGCTGCACGTTCCCCGCACCAAACTGCATGTCCTCAGTACTTCAGAGGACTTCAGACGACGCTTAGACCTGATGCTGCCAACAGTTTGCACTCATCATGTGTGGAAGGAGCTCATACAGCACTGACATAACCGACAGTCAGCAGGAAGCAGTGGTTAGTGCAGGAAAACATTCATGAAGCAAACAAAGAAACTGAATAATCTGGAGGGAAGCTGTTTATTACAAAAAAAGGCAAATGGATTAGAAATATATGAAAATCCATCAGCGATTCTCAGATGGATGGACTTTTGTGGGTGTTTCACAGAGGGTGGAACAGCCACAGAGGGTGGAACAGCCACAGAGGGTGGAACAGCCACAGAGGGTGGAACAGCCATAGAGGGTGGAACAGCCACAGAGGTGATATCACTGCTCCACAGAGGCAAATAAAGGCTGGGGAACTCAGTGAATGCACTGCCACCCACAAAAATAAAGAGCGAATGAGAAATTCTGATTCATCATTTTATGAGACTTTGTACTACAAAAGCTTTAGACCTGTGCAGTATTTTTAAGTTTGCTCAACCTGAGATAAACTGTAAGGAGCCAATATCAGCCCCGTGCAGCAGAAATGAGTCTGTGTGACAGCAGCAGAATAAAACAGAACAACACCGTCGTCGCTGCCTGAGAGGAAAAATGAGCGAAGCGTGAAGGTCTTACTGACAGTGTGAGAGCATACCTCCAGACTCTGAGAGCTTCCCCCTGTAGATCTTATCTTCCACCACGTCTGTCCAGTAAAGGAGGCTGTGGTTGAAGTGGAAGTCTAACGCGATGGTGTTCCTCAGTCCTGGCACCAGCAGGCTGTAGTCTCGTTTGTGAAGGTCTATTCGTCGTATCTCGTGCCGGATCGAGAAAATAACGAAAGCCTCAAAGGGATCTGGTGAAGGCGAGACAGTCGAAATAAGTATGTGTAAGTTATCAACGCACCATGAGAAGAATGAGACTCAACACTGCGGCCGTCTTCATCAGGATTTTCACCGTAAGGTATTAACAAAGACTCATTTCTGACTATTGTTACTAAATATGTTTAAAAAACAGACAAGAAAAAAATAATACTACCATGAAAACTAAAATAAACCACGACCCTCATGAATCACGTGAAATATAAATATTTGGTAAGACTTGCAGGTTTTTGTCTTTTTGTAAAGTCAAACCAAAATGATGACTCTGCAAACCGGATGCATACGTGCGTGCACGTACGTGCACATACGTGCACATCGCCGCTGACCCTGCTCCTTTTTCCTCTCTGCTGTAACCTGACACCTCTCCTATTCATCCAGCTGAGGCCTGTCGGTGTGTGCACACTGAGCAGGAAGCAAATTCAATCTCAAGAACAGCTTTACTATTTTTATAAAGAAGTCCTGCAACAAAGTGGAGACACTGACGCGCACATAAGCAGACAGATGGATGGATAAGGTGGTCGTTGTTGTCCTGCAGTACCCACACAGTGCCAGCTCCTGTTATTAAAACATGTCGTCCACACCGAGGAATTAAATGATCTTGTTTAGCAAATATTAGAGTCGCGAGTCTGCATGGCTGCTGCCTTTTTAGTGAAGTCACCGTCCTTCCCTGCTTTACCTAAAATCACACATCTGCTTCCCTTTTCCATTAAAGTGAATGTCAACCCTTGTGCTAACTGCTAGCAGCTAGCTTTAGATGATGCCATAGTAGCGTTGGGCTTAATGGCAGCCTGAGCTCCTGGGCTCTCAGGGCTGCATGCTGCAGCACATGCAGATACGTAGACGCTACAATCAGAGATCGAAGGCTCTTTTGTTCCCTAGAAGACATTTTAATAAGTCACACAGCACAGAGCCGCTGTTCGTGCTATTAATGACAACTGCTAAAATTTGCATAGTAATTAAAACAATTAAGCTTAATTTGCTTCAATATATTCCCTTCACTCGGCTTCCACTCAGTGCGCTGTGCAGATGACACGCTTTTCTCATTGGCTCAGCCATAATGTGGCGTGCATTTATATGCATCGGATGCAGCCAAACCGACGTGTTGCCAAACACTTTGGGAACCAACGCGCGGCATTTTCCCGTTTCTGAAAAAAGCAGATACATTTGTAAGTCGTGTCCTTTGAGGAATAAATGCTGTAGGGTCTCTGAGAAGTGTCTAAATCTAGCGACAAGTCGTAACGCTGGCAAACAGCGCTCCCAATCCCAAACTGGGCCTCGCCCACCGAGGCTCCGGACGCTATTTCTGCCTCCAGTGCAGCTCGTCTCCTGAGAGGCGCACAGCTAACGCTTGGAACGTGCCACATGGACACTTGTACACAAACTGCACTTAGTATTTCAAAACTTTTGCAAGTCTTTTCTTCACAGCACGCTTTACTCAGTCACACTTTAGGGAACACAGATGTAATTAAAACTGTGTCCTTGCCTCAATGTCACATCTCAGTGCTGCGACCGAACGAGCTACAATGCTTCTGCAGAGACGACGCGTACTCGCAGCTTTTCCCCCCATTTATTACTGCGATATGAAAAGGAAGAAAAGACGTGAGCTCCGGACTTCACAAAGCATCCAGCAGCAACGCTTCTCAGGATTCAGGTGCAATGCTTGTGTTTGCATGCAAAACGTGATTTATGATGAAGCTGTACAATTCAGATCAGCTCCCAGAGAAAATTGTGTATTTTCCTGCGTTAATGTAAGATTAGAGCTGCAACTGCCATCAATCTCGGCGCCAAAGAGAGAAGCGAGTAATCAAATCCAGGTCCATAAATCTGAACGCGACGGTCCAACAGCATGTGTGCAACTATTGTGTTGCAGCGGCTTCAAAGCAGTCTAATCAAGTGGATTAGTGAGTCACAGCAATCACATCAGGAGAAAGTTTGACTTTATTATGCGATGCCAGGCCGGTTAAACGTGTGTGTTTGGGCCTGAGGTGAGTCAGCTAGCAGAGCTGGCTCACTCAGCATCACAGGAGATGGAAACAGACAGCTCTCATGGAGCCGAGCCTCTTCACATTTGATTGGATTTGAATAGATAGATACTCTAAATCACCGTCTATTACTGTTCTTCAGACTACCTCCTCACTTTTTTACCACTCACAGACGCTAACACGAGGACCTTCCCATTACGCGCTCGTGTTTCAGCCGCTACCGTCCGCAGAATCAATCGATTATACGTTTCTCTATAATTAAAACTCACATTTTTCAATTACTCGCTTGCACAGAAGCTGCGATTACAACTCAAAATCAAACGCGGTGCAGGTGCATCACGGCCAAGGACAAATGTATTATTACTGCAGCCACAGACCGGCAGTGCTGCACGCTGGAGGCAGCCTGCAGCATCACTGAAACAAACATTAGACGGCTCGGGTCTGTTACCTGTGCTGTGACAGCTGTCGCCGTCCGAGTCGAGCATCCATCCTGGATAACAGGAACACTTCACTGTGGTCTTGTACTGCTCACACACTTGGCTGCACTTCAGGTGACGGCTGCAGTAGTCCACCACCTCACACGTCTTGTTGCTGGAGTCCAGGTGAAGCCCGGGGGGACACGAACACACAACTCCTTTGCCCGGTGCCACAGTGCACTGGTGACTGCAGCCCCCTCTGGCTACAAGGCACAAATCTGGGGTGAAGAAAGGTCCCGAAATCTTAGAAAGTACACAGAGATGAATCTGTGTCTGTCTGACAGGAATCCTAAAGGTTTAATATTTGCGCATAAGAAAAAAGACGTGGTCTTTTAAACTGTGAGCTGCTGCAGACATCATAAGTCAAGCATAAAGGTGGTGTGTAATGAGCAGGCACATAAACAGCAGGTGGTGCAGATTCATGAGGAGAAGAGTGGCGTCTATTTGCATTTAAAGCAAAGCAGGAAAAAACTCATTTTTTCCAGAAATTACATAAAAAACAAGTCTTAACTTTGTGCTCCTCATCCTGTCGTAAAGTTCTCGTTAATTAGCAGCTCGAGATGAAACATGGAGTGAAAATGAAGCTGTGAACGAGACCTGGACTTAGCAACATAAGGAGAAATGAACAAAACAGTCACAGTGGCTGAATGGTGGGTGTGAATCCTGCTGAGCTGGTGCAACTCAGACCCCTGAGGTCCCATCTGAACACAGCCTAATTTTCAATGAGGAGCCAGAAGCTCTTTTAGCTACAAAAACACTCGAGGGTCCTGTGAGGCCCCCACGAGGCTCGGCTAGTGACGCTCTCGAAAATGAGCCTCCGCGTTTACGCTGCTCACTTTTAAGAGATTAGATGGGAAGAGCTGCTCACATGAGATAATCTGTCTCATCTGAAGGCTGTTGGACAAACACTTGCAGACTTCATATTCTGTCCCTTTGGTCTCAACAGACACCAGTTACATGCTGACGGGACGCCGAAGAGCTCCAGTGGGAGATTTTTGGCATTCCCAACATCACAACATACTTGCATATCATACGTGTGATGATGTGAAACCCTGTAAATGCAGATTTGCCTTAAACAAAGGCTTGCTTGTCTTTGCATCGACTTTCTTTGGTTCTAAACTGCTGCTACGCATCAAGTTTTCATTAATCCATCCATGCAGAAAGTGCATCGTTTAAAGTTTCCGTGGATGGAAGTCATTATTTATGACACTTTCTCTTTAGTCTTCCCACTTACAATGATTCTTATGTGAAACATTCTCTCGTGGGCTTGAAAGGTGGGTGTAAATGTTCCTGAGGAAGAACAGCCGTTACAGTCAGCTTGGATCTCGCCGTTGACAAGTTTTGTCATATGTCTAATTATCCGCTGTGTAACTTGTCAGAATCTGTTGACACTGGTATGACTCAACTACTCCGGAAACTTTTCCAACCTTTTTCTGACTGAGCGTTTGATGAGCTGTCCGCATTAGCTGTCCACAACAAAAGGCTGCGTTTGGAAACCTCAGCGCCAGAAAGGAAAACGAGAAAAGCCGGAATTTTTACAAAAAGTGTGACAGCGGACGGTAAAACGCGATAAAACAGAAGAAGCGCGTGGGTGAGCTTTGCTCTGGATGTAGGCGGAGCCATGTGTAGAACATTATGTTCACTGGTTGATCCAGTGTTGTGGGATTACATCCTCAGTAATCACACACGACTCGTGTGTCCACATACTTTAGACATATGACATCATTACCACAGATGGGTCCTTCGTCGGAGCGATCCGCACAGTCCACTTTGCCGTTGCAGATCTTATCGGGCGTGAGGCAGACCGAGGAGTCGTTGGCACACGGGTACTTGGGCGGCTTGCACACAGCCGACTCACACGACTCTTCGTCCGAGCGGTCCTCACAGTCGATGTCCCCGTCGCACACCCAGCTCTTTGTGATGCACTTGCCTGCAGGAGCCGAGCAAACATTAGCACAAATCTTTCAAGCAGGTGAACGTTTGATGACCAGCTGATGAAATCTCCTTATTTCCACAGGATTCAGAAATAAAGCTCCCTGCTGAGTGATGCATTCAGGGGGAGACGGATTTCTCAATTCTTTTGTCATAACCTTAAAACAAACGCCATGTATTATTCCCAGAAGGCCACAGTCAACAAGCTGCCTCTCAGGTTTGTGTTTAAACCGATGAAAAAGTCCACATACAATCAATATTCCCTGTGCTGTGCAAAGGAGCCTGATTGGTAAATCCCTCATTGCGGGCAGGAAGATGTAGGTAGAACCACGAGGGGGTGAATAACAGAGACACTGGGATGTATCAGCATCACTCAAAGCTTGTATGTTTTTCACATTTTCGATCCCACCGGCGTGTTTGGCGCCAGATCGGTGCAAACTCACATGGGATGGTGAGGCGACTGCGTATGTTTGCTTTTAAATAAAAATGCATTCACACGACGCTGCTGATTTAACCCGTCAGGTTCTAAATGTCTCATTTAGTGGTACCGTAGTTGCAAAGATAAACACAAACGCTTCTCCGTGAGTAAAATATGCTCGACACTTGTGGTGCAGATGCTGTGTTGGGCTGTTGTTGTGCTAATGCACATGGACAAGGAGGTTAATCATTTGTGTAATTGAATTATCTCCATCCTGAAAATTTCACCTTGAACGACACAGCCTGAAAACTGCACAGTCTGCGAGCAGAGGATGGATCGAGGATGTAAAAGGAGGGAAACGGATTTTGTTCAGAGTGGGCGGCACGACGGGGAAACCTCCTCCTGAGTGGATTTATTAAGCGTGGCTATTGCTTATTATTATTTATTTGAGGGTGAAATACTTTTTTATCTTCTTTGCAAATATAACCAACCTACTAAAATATCAGGTTTCATATTTAATTCAACAAAACGTTAGCGTAGCCACAAATGAGAGATGGCTACTCTCTTGAGATGGTCCTCAGTGTGGCTGCAAATGCACTTTTAAATAATAGACGAGTGCATTTACAGTGTTTTCTGTGTGCATTTGAACATTTCTCACCAATTAGACGCTCCGTGTATAAAGAGCTTCATACTTGTAGGGTCGACCTTACAGTATAAAGCGCCTTGAGGCGACTGGTGTTGTGAATAATGCTGGTGCTGTATGAATAAAGTTGAATTGAACTGAATATTTGCTGCTATCATCCACGTGATCCTGACTGCACAGCAACACTGTAATAATTAGTGTAATGCTAAAGGTAAAGATCCCTGATAAAAGCACACACTATATCCACTCCCATATAAATGGATGCATGGAGTGTATACAGTAGGCACTGTAATCCAGATTTATTCCTGCAATATCTGGCAGTGATTCCAGGCTAGAAGTTCCTCATTAAACGGTCTCAGGCTAAAAGTTTCAAATTGAGAATAAATCCTTCCCCCATTTAAATGTCTGACTCTCCTCCCTGTGACTGAATACTTTATCAAACACTGTATTTAAAGGCATGAGATTAGATATTTCATGCAAAAAAAAAAGTGCTTCTGGATAAATTACTGTGCTTGTACTATTAGCATTACTTATTAATATGTAGTATTAATAGCAGGCACCACAGTCAAGTGAAGCATCTCACTGCATTATAGTAATGATCTAATCGGTGGTATATATCGTGCTTGCTTTTTATACTCACACATGGACAGCGTAAAGAAAGAGCACACGTGCACGAACTGGGAGCAGGAAGGGAAAGCTGGGCTGTGAACTGGTTTGCACATGTGCAGCACCAGTGGGGAAGCTAAATCTGATCCATTGAAGCATATCGACTGAGGAATCAGCTGATGTCACTGAGATTGTGCCTGAGCTTGACTTCATAGTTTGCTTAAGCTGCTATCACGCTAGATGCTGTTTTGTTGCATTGCTTCAGATTATCCTCTTCATCTCTGGCTCTCCTTCATCCGTCAGAGCTGCAAAGACCGGCTCTTTTAGAAAGGCTTTTTGAATATTTCCAGAGAGGGCACTGTGTTCTTCAGAGGAGGACAGAACAAACTGCATGAGTGAACAGAGATCTGACACGGCGCAACTAGAGAGAATAATAACTGTGTGCTTTAGCCAACCTGTCACCATGCAGCAAAAATGAAAAGGAAAAGTGTTTAGTGATAAGTGGGAAATTCCAGGACTGCAGGACTTTTTTTGTTTTTGCCCTTTTTCTTACATTTACTACAAGAAGGTAGATGCTCAGTCGGGGTGCGTGGACGGTTTAAACAGACTCTGATTGGTTGAAGAACCACACGCAGATGCTCAGATTCATTTAGAACTCATTCAAATATTGTGGACTCTCTCATATTTCACTAAGTTCACTCTTGTTTAAAGGTTTACTTACTGAACTCAAATCCATGCTAAGTTTAATTTTTATGCCTCAGGACCTGATGTTACCGCAGTCAGACCCACAGCATCACTGTCAGCTGACTAATGAAGTGTAAACATTCAAAAAAATCTGGAAAGTATCTCAAAGCTACGAAACATCAGTTTGCATTAATTGTTGAGTTACAACAACAACAGGACCCCAACACAGAGGTGGCACCTCCAGGACTGTCACCTGCACATTAACTCGCAGCTCGTTGTTAACACTGCGCTGTATTCACTACCTGTATCTTTGCAGGTGAACTTAGCCTTGGGGTCACACATCCTCTTCGTGCCCTCGCAGTCCTTCTCATCGCTCCCGTCCTCACAGTCCTTATCGCCGTCACAGCTCCAGCGCTCCGGGATGCAGGTCCCGTCGGTGACGCAGTGGAATTCCTCGGCACTGCACTCGATCACCGGCGGCAACACTAAAACAAAATTAATTTGACAATGAATGCCTTTGAGATATACAGCAAAGTGTCACGGGCAAAAACGTCGCAGTTAACCTTTATTTTAAAAGAGACGTATTGGTGGCAAATATTTATGATAGTGAGCCGGGCAGCGGCGTCTATAACAGGTCAGCACCCCGAGAAGAATGGAGTTATTTCACAAGTCTTTAAGGTTTATGTGTCCGAGATATTTCTGTCTTCTTTAATCGCTCTGCTTAGTATATCACACACACGGGTTTCATCAAACAAGCGGGTACGACGGCTGCGTGTGTGTGTGCACGTGTTTAGACATCCTTGTGAGGACAGAAAACAGGCATGCTGCTATACTTGTGGAGACCAACAGTCCTTATGGGGACAAAATGCTGTGCCCACCAGTTTGAAGACATTTAAGGACAAAAGTTTAAGTGTTCCTCTGTGGACCGAAGTCCACCCTGAGGTCCTCCTCTTCCCCCGATGAGCCTGGTCTTTTTTGTTCGTTAGTTTTTGTCCCGTTTTGCTTGTTAGGAATTTTGTGTAATTTCTTTGTCCCCTGTTGGCTGGTTAGGGTTAGGCTGAGGGTCAGGGTTACACATCCACTCTTCATGGTTAGAGTAAGGGGACAGGGAAAGCATATGTCAGTGAGAGGTCCTCACTAAGATATGAAAATCTAAACTTACGTTATTTGGAAATAGTGGTTTAAATACAAACGCAAAGATTCAAATAAATGGTGCTGATATTAGAAGAGTCAGTGAAAATAAATTTCTGGGGGTAATAACAGATGAAAAACTTAACTGAGAGCTCACGTAAGAGATATTCATTCCAAAGTGTCACGAAGCATTGCAACACTAAACAAGGCAAAGCAGGTGTTAGACAAACATCACTTCATATTCTACTGTTCACTGGTTTTGTGCAGAGGTCTGGGGCAACAACTATAAAACATTACATTCACTTTTTACTCTTCAAAAAAAGCAGTTGGAATCATCCACACTGCAGGTTACAGGAACGTACAAACTCACTATTTTTGCACTGAAATATTGAAAAATTGACGATCGAGTGAAATTCCAAACAGCACAAATTCTATTCAAAGCAAAAAATAAAGAACTGCCAGGAAATATTCAGAGTATGTTTGTTTTGAAAGAAGGAAGTTTAATTTAAGGGGTTTTTATAACTTCAAAACAACGAAGGTGCGTACTACAAGAAAAAGCTTTTGTGTTTCTGTGCATGGAGTGAAACTGTGGAACAGTCTGAATATGGAATTACAGCAACGTCCAAACACAAAACTGTTCAAAAAGAGTTATAAAAATATGATCTTCTCGAACTATAAAGAAAAGGAAAATATTTAAACTAAGTGAATGTCTCTATTTAAAAAACAAAATTCATGATGTGATATTACAGGATATAGTATATCAGAAATCAAATGATATCAGTAAGGAAGCAACTAAATATTAACTGATAATTTATGGCAATAATTTAAATAAGTGTTTATTTCCTCCCTTTCAACATGTAAATTAATCAGAACGTATTTTTTTTCTTTCTTATTTTCTTTTCTTTTCTAAATGTACTTGTAAATTGTTGACATGTTGAAATAAATTACCAAAAAAAACCGAGTGTGTGTGTGTGTGTGTGTGTGTGTGTGTGTGTGTGTGTGTGTGTGTGTAATTGTGGCGTGCACAGCCTGTGTTTTAAGAATGGTTGGGTGGGTAAGCAAAACTTGCCCAACGATACACGACCGTGCTCACCGGAGGACCCGGGGATCAAACTACCAACCTTCTGTTGGGCAGCTGATCCATAGTCAGACATAGTGTCTGACTCACTGGTTCAAGCTCACCTTATTGTATATTCCGTGTGTGATTTGGATGTGATGGCTTAATGCTTAAATGAAAAAACAGAAAACTATTTAACAGTAGAAGCACAGCGGAGACAAATTCAAGCCTCTGGGGCAGAATTAGGCACAGGGGGAGGAGACGTCTGCAGCTCCCATCAGGAAATGGTTTGATGAATAGTGCACACATTCTAGTGACAAGCAAGCGAGCTGTGAGTTTTCTAGGAGCTTACATAAGGTTTGTGTGATAATTAGATTAAACGATTCAAGTCCTGATGGTAAAATTCCCGCGCACACAGAGCAGATAAGATTTAGTCACACAGCAGTGTGAACACAGAGTTAGTGGACTCGAGCTGATTAGCTGTTGAACTTGTAATTACAACACCTACATTTAAATGCTGATTCGAATTGCAACTAAAATCATTTGCACACTCAAATAAATATAAGTCAGCGCTCGTGAAGGTGGCACAGGCAGCTCGTGTGTGATGATTGAATCTATGACGGTGTATTATAAATAAACAGGTTAACACTAGCTGTTTGAACAAATGGAAGACAGGATGTGTCGGTCATTTCAAAACCTGTTCATCAGCATTTTAACACGCTGCGCAGACATCGCTTACATGCAGGTCCACCTCTGCAGGTTAAGGTCTCGTCGCTGAGGTCACCGCAGTCGTTGTCGCCGTCACAGGCCCAGTGGTCGGGGATACAGCGACCATTGGAGCACTGGAAGTGGGTATTGGAGCAAGACTGGATGCAGCCCACTTCATCGCTGCCGTCTCCACAGTCGTCATCTGCACACATGCACAAAAGTTCAGTGACAGATTATTGTTATGAACGCTGGTGGGTGTAAGGTATATGTAATCCTGGTTATAACCATGAGGGCTGTTGCCGTTGCACAATGCACTTTTTTGATGAAAAACCAATTTCCCACTGGGGACAATAAAGTTATCACTGGCCAAGGTTAGAGCCAGTTTATGCTTTCACCTGAATCGCAGTGCCACTCCACACTGATGCATCGTCCACTGGAGCAGCTGAACTGGGTGACGGGCTCACAGGTGGGGAAAACTGCACATAAACAAACATAAGTTCAAATTAAAGAAATATTTGCTTCACAAAGCCACAAACAATCAGCTGTGCTTGTAAAATGTGATAGCAAACATCAGGTTTGTGTCCTAAACTCAACACTGACCTAGACTCTGAAAATGATATAAAATAAAACAAAAACAATACCAATAATTTTTGAAAATAATCTTACATTTACATTTTTATATGTAAAAAATAACAAACACACTGTATGGAATCAAAGACGACAGTCTGAGTGAAAGACTTGTGTCTCATAAATCTGTTGAATAATGAAAATAATCTATAAACTAAAAAGGTTTTTACAGGCAGCTGCACGTTTCAGTTAGAGGAAGAAAAACAGGAATGATTAAAATCATATTTCTCACTTTATGGATGCAAACATCGCAGGGAAACTCATTCATTAGTCCTGAGATATTTCAGTCATGGTGAAACATCTTCAATATAAATGTTACTATCATGTTAATTCTTATATGAAGGTTTGTTAAAGGTGTCCATGACCATAAAACTGAAAATATTAAAAATATTAATTACTGTTATACGTCTTTCCATACATGCACTGATAGTCTGGAGCCGACTTAAAGAATAACTTTAAATGATACTAACATTGATAAGCTGTAGTTTAAATATATCTGCTGACAGCTCACATTCGTGACTGCAGGATGTTCCCAGTGTCTCACAACGCTCAGGTTTAATCTTCCGTCTCCACCACAGATCCGTAACCGTAGGGATTTTTTAGTAATAGCTTTAACCTCAGCGACCTTCCAGAGATTCCCATTTGGGTTCATTTGGGACTCTTGGGTTAG
>NW_005187536.1:1187346-1195959 GCF_000239375.1 Pundamilia nyererei | reverse complement strand
CGGTTTTAGTAACGCAGTAACGCAGCGTTCCTACGGGAAAGTAACGGTAATCTAATTACCGTTTTTGCAATAGTAATCCCTTACTTTACTCGTTACTTGACAAAAGTAATCAGATTACAGTAACGCATTACTGCCCATCTCTGGTGTTAACACAGTCCCTCCAGGAGTGGACGTCCCAGGTCAGACTGTACCAGCAGTCAGAGAAACAGCAACATGAGCTCCGTCTCGGTTCAACATTACGTTTCATGACGAAACACTTAGAAAAAGACTGAATAATCAAACAGTGTCCGGTGGACTCTGTGTGCAGGTGACATTGTGACAATGTCAGGTTAACGTTTTCATTCCCATCAGACACCAGCCGTGTTTCTGACTCGGAGATATGATTCCTGGCTGCCTGAAGCTTTATTGACTTGAGTATAAAACACAGGCCTATATTTGAAATGATTTGTTGACTGGAATCCTTTTAGGCGCTGCAGAGGAGACAGATAATATTTCTGTCCTACAGGATGCTTTCCTCAAAAATGTCAGGTTTCAGCGACGGCACATGTCTGGCTGGAATTTAACATTCGTTAAAAATGAAGACGAGACATACATAAATAATGAAGGTTTCGAGTAAACAGTGAGCGTTGTTAAAAATAAAACACCGGCATCCATAAATAATGCCGGCGAACAGAGCTGCGAGCGAACCGAGCGCCCAGTAGAAGACGGTGTGTGACAACTACTAAACTACTGACAAACAAAATCCAAATTAGTATCAATCTCTAAGGCGGCCACCACTGAGCTTCAGGTGTTCCTAAACCCACAGTAGCTCCACTGAAGCTAAGTGAGCTGCCAGAGCTGCACAGAGCAGCGCCTGCAGAGAAGTAATGCCTGAGGAAGCTCAGACAGCAGTACGGGAGAGAATATGTTTTGCTGCACAGCTTGATTATGATTGAATGAAGCCGAGCATGAACTTTAATTACTGCTTACAACCCGGCTGTTTGTGACTGCATATTGAAGCGGCTTAGGACACACAAAGGGAGGCTGAGGCGATACAGCACGCTGCAGCATTTGGCAAACATCGATCACTGTTAAAGGCTGATTTCATACAAATAGTGATTAAAGCGAGTCTTAAAACCTCCTTTTAAACGTTTGCTTCCAATTCAGCATCGCTGATGAAAACGTATGAAATTTGTAGCTGCAGACATCCTTTCCCCTGCTTCAATAAAAGGTTAAATACATCTTCAAAGAGCTCAAAGCGCTCGGGTCATAATGGCATGCCATGTATTTTTATTATGCCTTCTAGGATTAGCCCAGAACACAGAGTACAACTTTCCCTAAGTGAAGCTGACAGATTGTATAATACCACTGAGACATGACTACAGAACAGTGAGCTACTGTACCCAGCACCACCCACCGAAGCTGCTGCCATTTGTGAGGACATGTCTAGGTCTTGGTCCGGAGAACACAGCATCAATAACTGAGTCTCTCTGTCCACTGAATGAAGCAGCGCCTTTCTAAAACGTCACAAACATGCACAAGAATTTTGCAGTTGTTAAATGTCTTCTGAGCTTCTTCTACCTTCATGTTTTCAAACTGCATTAAAACTGCCCAGCAGATCACAATCTCTCTACTCTCCTGGACATTAAGCTGCTACTTTTGGGAAGCAGCCACACTAAAGGGATCGAACGAGGGACCACCGACCGGCCGGAGCTACTGACTCAAACAAAATCCTTTACCTCAGCAGGCAGCTGGCTGACATTGTTCACCTGTGCTTCCTGCTATCCACCCTGCATCAGTCTTCCTTTGTCTTTGAACCTGCAGCAGCTCCACAGGCAGCAGTACAAACATCCACACTGCAGTAGCCGTGTAGGTATAGCAGCACAGACGCTGCATAGGTCTGTTAGCTTTGGTTTGATTTGTTTTACATAAATCTCTTTCATACCTGTCGCACTAGCTGAGCTGTTTTGTTGTAAAAAGAAAACAACATTTTATTCATTTATTATATTTTTAAAAGTACTTGTGTGTTTTTTAATTTCCCCTATGCTGTGCTATTAAAGAGTAATGTGAAAACAGCAGAACTTGTATCATATTATGAAGTGAGAACAGCTCCAAGTGGGAACTGCATCGTATACATTTGACATTTGTAAAGAGATTTTTGAAATTTCAGCATATTAAATTTACCCTGAAAGTGTAGAGTTAAAACATCTCACTAATATTAAATGTGAGAAGTAACAGAAAATGACCCCAAATGATTTTACTTGTGTTTAATGAAATCATCATGTTGCCGTTAGTCAAACAGAGCCAAGACAAACGTACTCGGTCACACACAGAGTGACGTTTGAGTGACGTCTGGGGAAAAGCACGCGTGACTCACCGCATGATATTTCATCAGACTTATCCCCACAGTCGTCCTCCCGATCACAGCTCCAACTGCGAGGTATACATCGTCCGTTCTGGCAGGAGAACTGCTCTGCCTGACAGGGCTGGGCTGAGGAAGAAGAAAGAGGCCACTTAATTCAATCGCACCTGCATAAGTCAGAGCAGCGGCTGCACAACAACTCTAATGGTCACTAGATCACCCAAATGTCAATGTAAGGCCGGCGCAAACCCTTTATCACTCAATCGCGCGGTTGAAGACGGGCGTGTTGCTGATGGGCCGTCAGTTACGTGCTGGTGGTCACACTCGTGACAGCAGCTGATGTGGGATACGCGTGTCAATCCACCGACGGGGGAACATTCGTCATCTTCTGGCTAATGCTCATCGATCGATCCTCTGAGGATAAAAAGCTCCGGAGAAGTACGACTAATGCGATATGCTGTAAGTGTCCTCGTAGATGCTCCAAGTCTTTGATACTAGAACGCCCTTAAACAATGAGATTGATTGCACAGTACCGCCGCTCCTTCACAGCCTCAAAATATTACAGTGACGGCTGCCTTGACAGCACCTGACACCAGTGTTCAAGTCTTAGAGAATAAAGCACATCTGAAGTGAGAACATTTTTATCAAAAGACGTCAGAGACAAATGTTTCATGGCCTACTGTGCAGATGAGAAGTTTACATAGCTGAACGGTCCTCAAAACTGATCGGAGAAGCACCTGTAACCACGCTACGTTTTCCTGAAATCACCGTTTTCACATCAGCGTTTATTCATAGAATTAATCATATTTGATAAAATGTGAAACGACTGAAAATGAGCCAGCGAGCACAGACGAGCAGCGCTGACAGATGGCACACGACTGACATCCAAAACTCCCCAAATCTAAACCCGACGTGAAAGCAGCCCGTGCGTACCTGAGCAGGTGTTGTTGGACTCGTCCTCGTTGTTGCCGCAGTCGTTTGTCCCATCGCAGAGCCATCGTTTGGGGATGCAGCGATTGTTGCTGCATTTGAACTGATTGAGGGGACAAGTGTGGTTGTCTGCAAAGAGTTCACCGCACAAAAAGTGGATCAGTCAATAAAATCAAATGAACGAACACAAGAATGAAAAAATGTATCTGACAAATACTGCATGTTGTAACATGTTAGTGTTGTAGTGTTGCAGAACCTAAACTGCAGACAGCACCCACTCAAGAACTGTCACGAAGTCACTCAGCGCTGACGTGACCTGCCTTCAGAGCAGTCTGGGTTCAAACGGTGCTGAACTGTCGACCTGTGAGGTTTTATTGTGTTATTTGGTCATAATTATCTGACGCACGCCAACCAAACCTGAGACCGTACTGTGCCAGTCAAAAATATGCATGATCGTCATTTTGTCAGGTAGCGTGTGCTTCACAAGCTGTTTACTCACATTTGATCAATGTGACACAACTTTAAAGTAAGACAAACCTCATCAGCACTGCAGCTTTCTTTGTAGTTTTGGTTTCATATGGTTTCATATTCTTTAAGTTCACAAAGTATAAATATTAAGTCAAGTCCAGCTGTCAAACAGCAGAGCAGCGGAGCTACACTAACAGACACGGCTGGCCAAAAACATTTGAATTCAGAGAAGGAACGAGCAGATTGTAATCGGCTTTATTTTAGAACATAATAGATGTGGCTGCCATCTTTATGACCGGCTTGGGACGTATCCGAGTGTTTCACAGTCACAGTCTCAGTTTCAATATTATTTAATATCGGACCTCTTTCCTGTTTATACAGTATATCTGCAGCTTTGCACTGAGACTTAATTAAGGTCACAATGTAACTAATTTCATACTGATACAACAACAAGCCGCACTAAAAACCATAAAAGGAGTAATAATGTTTCAGAGTGTGAGGAATCTCATTTATGTTTCTCCTCGGTGGTTCGTCCTTTAATTGAGAGTAATGGAGTCTCTATATCATCTTTAGTGGTCTCAAGTGTATTTGTGGTTGCTTTTGGTTTTAGTGCCTGATTTTTGTTTCATTTGAGGCGACTTTATCATGAACAAGAGAAAAAAAATCAGTGCTAATATTTAACATTAACTTTGATAATTCTAACTCATTAAGCCTCACCGCTCATTAATCACACTAAAGAAATGAGTGTTTCTCTGCATGCTGTAACTCTACCCAGTGCAAAGTTCATGCCTAACACAGAGTGGAGGGCTGGTCTGTATTTAAGATCTGCTGCTGCCATCTGAAACACAATAATAATAAAAAGAATAAAGTCCATGTTTAACCATCTAACATCGAGTTTACGCGACTGATTTGTAGAAGGAAGCACGTAGAAAGTGGAGGGGGTGGAGCACTTTACACCCCGACTTCAGTGACATTTAAGAACACAGCAGCTGACAGCCAGAGGGAATTAGCCCTGAAAAGCTGAGGCTTTGCTTGCTTGGCCGCATCACTGTGTACAGTGTCTGTTCAGACAGTGCATTTTTCATGCTAGCGTGCAGTGTGTTGCCTGCAGACTAATTCCGAGATCCTCACAGCAGCTCTGGATCTCCTCGTCACTCCCATCCAGACAGTCATCATCTCCGTCACACTTCCACAAGGCCCGAATGCACCGCTGATTACGGCACTGGAACTCATCACTTTTGCATCGCTGTGGCTCTAAACTACTGCTGGAAGCTTCTGAGAGAGACACAAGTGAGAAAACGCCATTTTAGCCCCGCGCCTTCTAAGAAATACGTGTTAAGGGGAAAATATTGGCATATAAAACGAATAACGAGCATGCACAATGTGTTAATGTTTCATAACCTCATGTGTACATGCGTGGGAACCACTGGGATCCTCCCTCAGCTGTATTTACTTGTTTATTAGCAGATTTGAAAAGAAGCCTGTCCCACAGGACGCGGCAGGATTACACTACACTGGGAGAACCTGATCTCAGGGCTCGTCTGATTCATTACGTCCTCCTACCTGCACAGGTGACATTGTTCTTCTCCAGAACCTGGTTGTCAGCGCAGGCACACACTCTCCCTCCTGGGATGGCGAGGCAGAGGGTAGTACAGCCCCCATAATTCACACTACATGCGTTGTCACCTGGAGAAACAGAACCCAAACACAGCATGGTGTCTTGCTCATTTAAAGCGACATTTTCTAAGCTGACTTTACGCTCCGTATTATCCTGGTTTTCCCCTTTTTCCCCCATCTGTGAAATAAAGATCAGAGTTTCTGGAAACCCTTTAAATGCAGCAAAATAAATCATTTCATTGGTACAAAAGCTTTTCCCCCACATAGAGAGACATGCCAGGTGTATGCCGCGAGATCTATAAGCATACGTCAGGTGAATTATTGGGAACGGTGTGGGTGAAAGACATTTGACATTTTTATCATTCTCGGAGGAATAATTTGTCTTTCAGGACAAAGCTGACATTCTCCAATCGAAAAAAGTCACATATCAAGTTAAGGCATGAGACACCTTTGTCACTTTCATTTAACACAGAACCCAAAGGCAGTGCCTGAGCCAATGAGATAAAGCTTTGGGTTTTGTAAGAGCCAATCAGTAATACTCAGAGTACCGGACAGCCAATTAATCTATTCAGTGGCATGAACAAAAGAGAAACGTCTCTGCATGGCGTGAACGAGGCTGTGCATATAGCAGCCACTTTAATGTCCAAGTGAGAGTTTTTAGAGTACAGTGACTTTTAACTGCAACGGCCTCTGCATTCAGAGCAACACAACAGCATTGACCTGGTGTGAAGCAAAAAGCAAGACGTCCTGTGAGGCCAGCGAAGCTCTCTGCTGACATGTTCCATGCCTCTGCTATCTCTGCTTTTCAGCATGCTAACAGCGGGAATCCATCATCATTTGTTACAGCAGAGAGCAAAGACATCCAAACCTTGGTCATCTTATTTAACTTCATAAAGTGGAGCCCAAAGTGATTTGAAAGCTACTGTCACTGCTGATCAATGTGCCGGTTTATACCGTGAAATTTGAGAGCAATAGGCATATACGCAACTTTCTGGTGTATATATCTTATAAAGTGCTCTCCATTAAGGAAAGTGCTATAGGAGCTATAAATGTCTGAATTCACAGGAGGGGGAGGTTCTATTTCCAGTGCAAAACAGCCACTTTCTGTGTCAGGGCGGGATGACGACTAAATGAAGAGAAAGCAGCCGACCTTGCTGACTCTGCGCATCGTAGACACGCAGGCCGAACAGCGGCGGCCTCTCGCTCCGCAACAGAGTGATATCGCCGTTGGTCAAGTCCAGCTGGAACACCGAAGCGTTCATGTACTCGGTCCAAAAGATGAAATTGCGGTAATGAGAGATTCCGAACGGATGGTTTAGTTCTTTCCCGCTGTACACCACCTGCAACATGAAGCAAACAGTCAGTAGGGTCACGAGGTCAGAGCGACAGACAGACACCGTCAGAGGAATCAGTCATCTCAAACGGGCGTCTGGCTGTTTGAATACAGGCTTAAAGATTATTTGACGGCAGTATATGATGAATGTGATTCAATTTCACTGCACAAATTTATTCACACAGAAACGTCTGCTTATAATAATGTTTGCTAGAATCTTGGCATTGATTAAACAGCATTTGCAAATAATTAATTAGCGTGATATGCCAGTAGAGTCGATGAGCGGATGGGGATGAAAGGATGCTTGTTGTGGGAAGAGGAGCAGGTTTCAGGCGTCGCACTGCTGCAAACGTAGACACTCTAACCCTGAAATGCAAGAAGCGTGTGCAGAAAACAGCCTTACAACTGACCAGAGGGGACAGATGCTTTCATCCGCAGTCGATCAAACCTTAACATGGCAACAATGTAGCCTCTAAATTAATCGACTGCCTTCCAAATGCTATTATTTTAAAAAATGAGAATGAGCTGGTCTACAAACGATTCCAATCGTGAACTTAAATCGTGATTTAAAGTCCACCTTCTGGCCCTCTGTTAAAGTGGACTAACTCGGTTTAGTAACCACCTGAGAAGAAAGCCAGTAACATACCATTCTTCCTGTCCCATTTAGGTGAATCTTCTCGATGTGGTCGTAGTAGGCGTCGCACCAGTACATCGTGCTGCTGCTGTGGTCCAGCGTCAGCCCGTTGGGCCACAGCATGTTGGAGGTGACGAAAATGCGGCGGTTGGATCCGTCCATCCAGGCCTTTTCTATCCGCCCTATGCTGTCGTTGACCTCATCTTCCTCCCAGTCTGTCCAGTACATCCAGCTACCACACACAGAATTGAACACATACAGTGCCAGCAGCGAGATAAAGCAAACAGTGTCACGGCATCGGTGGCATCTGTAGATCACAACTTGCTGTCGCTGACACTGATCACACCTCATATTCAAACTAAGCAGTTCATTTCAGCCGTCTGCTCCCCATTCATCTTTGCCCTTACTTTCTGACACGCTGATGTTAAATGGTTTTGCTCGCTGCTCCCTCTACAAGCAGCCTCCTGCTTTGATTACTTATCAATCAGAAGATGTGACAGCATCTGCAAGCTTCTCTCAAAATGATCTATTTCTTGTCACAGTGTCTTCAGAGGTTTGCTCCGAGTGCCCATGGGGAGGCTCCGGCACTGACTCTTTCTCATGCAGTTTGATTCATGCAGGGAACATTATAGGGAACACAAACTGTACTGACAAACACATTACAAAAGTATTTATCCCCTTCCTGTTTTTATTGATTTTCTTTTTGTTATTTGTCACACTTGCATGTTTCAGATCAAACAAATCTTAATCTAACACAAAGATAACCCGAGTAAACACAAAGTTTAAATCGGGATTTCATTTATTAAGGGAAATAAAGCTTTAAACCTGGCTCTCAGTGAAAACGTCATTGCTGAGTTTTCTTGCCACACCCAGCCCTGATTACTACCATATTTTCCGCACAATAAGGCGCACTTAAAATGCTTTAATTTTCTCAAAAATCATCAGTGCGCCTTATTTATGAATTCTGGTTGTGCTTACTGACCTCGAACCGATTTTATGTGCTACACGGTGCTCAAACATCTGTCAAAAACGTTTTAGTATGACTTTGCTAAGCTAGGATGCCGAGCAGCTTGATGGATTGTCAGAGAGTTACGGCTCACGGAGGAATCTGGGTCCTAAACTCCGTCATTTTCAGGTCCCAAAGTCAAACACTGCGGCATCACTGAGAGTTAAAAACTATCTAAAATCTTTCACCTTTAATAAAATCATCAGCGTTGCTGCTTTACCAGGTGTAACAATTAAGTTTAACATCCAGGCATCCATGAAAACAGAATTTATTACATTTAACAG
>NW_005187536.1:1164025-1186677 GCF_000239375.1 Pundamilia nyererei | reverse complement strand
ATGGCCAAGGATCTCAAAAAGCAGCCACAGTCTAAAGAAACAGCTGAGAAACAAAGTCAGTGACATCATCATTAAAAAACATGCAAGCATGCAAAAACCTAAGAAATCAGGAAGGCCTCCGCCAGGTCAGAAATCTGAAGTTTTCCCCGATGAAGACGAAATGGATACAAACTAGATTCTCCATATTTTAAAAGCAGATAATCAGACACGTGTTTGGACTTCAGTTGTAGGGGCTTAAGAAACATTTCAGGCTTCTCAAGCTAAGCTTTACTAGACGTCAAAGTCAGACGGTCCATATTTTCAACCAAAGTGCTTCAGTGTAGCTTCTGTATGTCGAGAAAACAGCTCCCGGAGGACCAGTGGTATGTGAAACACGATTGGGTCAATAATTCGACAGGTCTTTTCTCCAGTAACCGTGCCCGAGAGATTTTCTCTTTGAGGATTCCTGGCTGAGCCACGTGGCCCCTTGTTTCTCATCAATGATAGAGAGCTTGGCAAAGAGATGATGAAACAGAATCAGAGATGGGGCTGAATGAAGACTCCCACTGTCTCAAAGTCATCTTTACGACCTCATGAATTATTCACAGCACCCCGGCTCCCCACTCAACATGCAGACACACATATGGCTACATGCAGAACGGCAAACATGGGCATGAAATCAGACATCGTGGCATTTTCACCGTTATAGTAGAAGACGGTTCACAGCTGACTTAAACACAGACCTGAATTGTCCACGTTTCATATTTTCATTTAAATCTGCAAGTTATCCAGAAGCAAACATGACAAAAACTAGAATTTGCAGCATTACTTTTAGTTTCTAATAATCTGTACTGTTTGCTAAAAAATGTATAGAGCGTGCCACGTTATTACATAAGCCTCTAAACTGTAAACAGGTGATAAATTAAAGCAGAAAAAGCTAAAAGCACCCACCCCTGCAGTGAGCACCTTCCTCAGCCCTGTTATGCTGTGTGTGTGTGGGGGGGGGGCTTTTCAATTCAGATGATAAGGACAGCTCCTCTCCTCTGGCATGAGGGGTCACTGGATAGCTGTATGAATATAAAAATGATGTGACTCATATGCCATGGCCTTCACAGTTTCTAGATCTCAGCCCAGTTGAATGCCCAGCCTGCATTGCTGTCATGAAAACAGCAAAGTAGGGAATCTCTTTTTAGCCCTGCTGCTCCGGTTAATGCCCAGGCGGACCGGATCCTTACGAGACACCTTCATGATGGTTTTGTCCATAAATGTGTCGTCCATCTGTTTGCACACTCATGCAGTCGCTAAGAAGCTGACCAAGTGTGATTAGTAACATATTTTTTGCCATGTGTGTGCTTCATGAATAAATGTATTCAGTTTCTAGGTATGACACTATTAGTGTTAATCGTGTCAACACAGACTAGAAGCAGCAAAGTGAGGAAAAAATGAGGCATCGAGGATGCAAAAGATCAGAAGATGTGTTGGAGAATTGCTTCCATTTCACCTTAAGAGACTCTTCCAGCAGAGCAGATAGAGATCAAAGGGCTGTCGGCTTCAGGCTGAACGCTTCCTCAGAAGCCCAAAACTAGCTCTTCTAATCATTTGTGCTGTCAGTGGGAGGGTTGGAGTAAAAGTTATTAATCCTTATACAAAAAAAGTGACACGGTTATTTGCCACCCCCAACTCTGCTGCTGTGGCACATCTGTCAGCACTGAAACTCTCAGCGCCATCCTGATTAGCCTTAAAGTTTAAGGCCATGTTCTCATATCAGCTGTTTAACGTTTTGTTCTTTACACGTAATGCAAACATGATTTTTTTTTAATAATCCCTCAGATAAACGTCAGTTTCCTTCCTGCAGCACCGCAACGTGACTTGTATAGCAACGCTGGAATCAGTTTCATTGTTGGAATCGAGAATAAGACAGAGAGCTAAAAATAAAGGCAAACTGTCTACTGGTAACTGTTTTCAACAAAGGGGGGAAATAAAACTAAACTAGGAATGAGTAAGTTTTGTTTTTGCTTTGGTGCGTGTCCCTAAAGCAGCGAAACAGCTGTGTATAGCAAAATGTTTGGAACAGTCCCTTGAGGCTTGGAAACTAATCTCTGACTGCAATGGATTTGGGGAGTGTTAATACGATTTAAGCCTTAAAGTATTAATCCCTAAGAACCTTAAGACACTCAATGAATTTGGGTTTTGCAGCATCAACTCTATATGATAATTACCAATCAGCCAGCAAAGTTCAATTTATAGGAATGTGCACAGAAATGCTTATAAGATTGTCCCTGAGAACTCCACAGAATTAGCTATTAAATGGTTTAATTGTGGCTAATGAGCTGCTTGGTGTCGTTCTTGGAACGAGATGAGTGAGTTAAAGGCTGCACAAGGGGCTTTCAGAAAAACAGATGTTCTGTCAGTTTAATCGTGCTGATGAAAATTATTCATATGTTATCATCAATCACAGGAGATGTCTGCTAAAGCAAACTGTTTCCAACACTTTCTGCAAAGTAATAGTTTAAGAAACTTTGGGAATTCATGCTAGAAAGTAGCATCTCACATCGTGCGGTGTGTCAGCATATGTGCTGCCATATATGGGCTGATGTAAAAACATGAGCAAAAGAAATCAGAGATGGTTTAATAAGAGCAGCTATATCTCTCTGCTTTATTGGTTTATATAATGTCACCAGTTTCTGCAGCACATACACTGCAGCATTGCAGCTATGCACACAGTGGTGCCTTCACAGTAAGCTGCTAATGAGCTTGTAAAATGCATGGTTTTCCTTTTCATGCAGTTCAAACATACAGTATATATACAGTAACCTAGATATAAAACGAGTATACTGAGACTGAACACTGAAAAAACCGTGTCAGCATCAGACTCAAATATCCATCGGACGGGCCTCACAAGGAACGGAGATGTCATTTAAATCAGGTTATTGCACATTACCTAATGTCCCTCAGCCTCTTACAAACACCTTGATAACAATCCCAACATTTTTCTCACTGAAGTATTGTTTTCCCACAATTTAGGGGCCTACATGAAATATTACTTTGGGCAAAGGTTAAAGGCGAAACTCTCCACAGTATCCTGCCAATTCTTCAAAACCATTTAATTAATCAAAAACAAACAACAACAAGTTTGAGGACACCAATGTTCACATTTAGGACATAGAAGACAGATGGTTTGAAAGAGGAGTGAAAGAAGCGTCTATGTCCACTGAGAATGGCCATCTTTGAACAGAGGGGCGGGGCTTATGACATCAACTGTCTGCCATCTATAATCTAGTTCTGAGAACCTTCTCAGACGCCACCTGACCTCAGGAAATCACATGATAGGGTGGGGCTAGGTGGGTTCACCCGAAACCTTGGCTGATTTTCACACCTTGGCTCGTGTGATTAGGTAGAGGATCAACAAGGGGTTCATGACCCCCTTGGGGGGACACTCCCCTAGGACTTAAATCTGGGACTCTGCACCATTTGACCTTAGAACTGAAGAAGCTTCTCGGATGAGAGATGAAACGTCTTCAAGCAACTTAAAGAAGTCCAGACGCTTTTCTTTCCAAGCGCCTTAGACTACGATGACCTGGACGACTGAGAAGCTTCACAGACATACAACAAATAAAACAGGGCGCGGACATTCATTCGTTATTAGAATTTTACCAACCAGGTCTAAAATCTGATGGCAATTTAAATTCTGTACAACACACTAGCGAGGCAATGAAAAGCGTAACATTTTTACCTCTGAAGTTGTTTAAAGTCCATTTAGTGATGAGAGTGAGAGTGGCGAGATAATTGCTTTGCTCACTTTCTGTCAGGGTGTAAAAAATGGAGCACACACCACGCACGTGCTGTTTTGGTAATGTTTTCCAGCATTATAGCCTGTCAGCATCGAAACTGATGCTTAGCCATACCTGCACAGGACCAACAAACTATTTCTGCCACTGAATTCTGCTCGTGTAATATTATTTTTCTGACCTGTTCAGAGGATCCACCACAATGGCCCGGGGGTGAGACATATTGCCTTCCAGCAAAGTCTTCCTGGTCTGGGAAGCTCTGTCCAGCCTGGCAACACTGATCGTCTTCCTGTACCCATCGTTGGTCCAATACAAGTTATTCCCAATCCAATCCACTGAGATTCCTTCAACGTTGTCAAGTTCTACAACAAAAGAATTCAACAGAACTGTCAAATATATGCCACATCCTTATCTATACACACAGCTCAGCAGGATTTATAAAAGACATCAAATGTTTTATAAATGTTGTTACATCATTAAAGAACTTTGGGGTTAGTGTTATACAAAGTGTAACAAATGTACATTTTAGGCTGTTGGAGTGTGTTAAATGTAACATGACTGCACTCGGACGCACCATCTTTCAGTATAGTCTCTCTGCTGCTTCCATCTATTTTTTGCCGCCCAATCAGGAAGCTGGTGGTGTCAGCAAAGTAGACGTGTCCCAGCTCTGCGTGGTAGTCGATGGCTCGAGGGTTGACCAGGTCTTCGATCGGCACCATGTGCTCGTCACTGGACTTGATGTTCATGTCCAGGCCTCGGATGACTCCCGGACGCCCCTTACCGTAGAACAGGAAGATATCGTTTTTGGGCTCTACAAAGCAAGAAAGGACAGCGCCCTTTTTTTACTGTTATTGTCAATTAATTGGTGTAATTCATCAGTGCTGATCCTAGCATTAAACCCTCTTACTGGCCACATTGTTCTCATATGTTTGCCAGAGCCTGGGCCATTCATTTACCCTAATGGAGCCAGTAATCAGTGCCAATGACTATACTCTCCCCCCTCAATCACAGCCCTGCTACGAAGCTGCCTTTAGCGTAAGAGAAGAAAAATGCTTGAGCAAACAGACAATTGCAATACTTACCCTGCGCTGTTTCTGAACTAAAAAAAAGCACGCCTGAGCAGAAAGGCAAACGGAAAGGCCCGAAAGCTGAGGCAGCTCCTCGCCTGCCGCTCAGGGGACTTTATGTTCTCGAACCCTTTGGGATCCTCTGGAGACGCAAAGGGAGGAATGAAGGAGGGCTTCCATTGAAAGAAGCAGACCTCTCCTCACTCTTAGCTCCTACCCAGGAGACTAGGATGCTGAGGGTGAGGACCACACATGTCTCACTCCAATTTATCATTTCGTGGGGGAGATACCAACTACCCAGGAGACAATTAAGCATTGCAAGAGACCCAGATATCAAACCCCACTGTGACTGCTCTTTGAACAAGGACTACCATTTAACACTAAATCTCATTATGCTTAGGGAGATGGAAAGCACGAGCAAAAAGAGATAGTGTCATCAGAACATCTATGAGGGGGGCATAAATCAAACGTGTCACGCTTTGCCTCCCGATGCTTCGTTACCTCGATCGAAATGTGGCGGGCCCTAAAATTGTGTCATCAATTTGATCCCCTGCTTTTATTGTCAACTACACAATGTCCAGCGATTGATCAGACTGGCCGACAAATGCAGACAAACTTAAAACCTCATTATTGCAACAGTCAGTCAGACTCGCGACAGGTCGATAGCAGGACATTACTCTCAAACGGGTGTGTATTCACTATTCGCTGTGATCGTCATCGCTGTCGGGCGAAGGCCGTGCATGCGTGGCATATGCTTGGCTCTAATATGGTACATGAGCAGAAGATCCTTGGCTGACATTAGTTCAGATTCTTTTCAATTAGAAAAACTGCCAGAAAAAACCTTTTAGATCTGTGCTCTTTAACTTTGACTCCAATCGGCTCACAGTAAGTATTCGAATAATATTTCATCCGTCTTCTTCCACTTATTGAATTTGGGGTGCTGGCTGGGTTGGGCGGAGCCTCTGCCAGCTGGCACAGATTAAAAGGTAGGCTGTTAGCTCAGAGGTAACACGGATAACCTGGAGCACCAGGACAGAGCCTACCTCCGCACAGATCCCCAGCAGCTGCTTGTTATGAGGCAGTAGTGCTAAGCACCTCACCCAGGCGTTCTAAAATTTAACATGTGGACTGGAAGAGCCAGGGATCGATCCACCAACCTTCAGATCAGGAGACGCCACAGCCGCCCCCACAATGATACTGGTTTTTGAAATAACATAGAGAAACTATTTCTGACATTCTGTGTCGGTTCTTTCTCTCTAAGAGGAAGTGATGTCCAGCTTGTGAGAAAATGTGCCAGCTGCTGTATTTTGTCAAGACCAAACTTCTCCCACTGCAGTTTCCAAACTCAAGTATCCCACAGAGTGGTTTAAGTCTAATCCTATAACAAACACTGGGGGCTGGGAGGTTGCAAAAATATTAGCATCTTCATAAAACACAGTTTGACTCCGCAGCAGATCTTATACTAACTTTTACAGGACATTCCATCGAAGCCCAGGCTGTAGCCCGTACGACAGCGGCAGGTCCTGGACTTGTAGCTGCCGCTCAGAAGGCAGATGTGGGAACAGCCGCCCGGCTTTCCGTATGAATCCATTTCACACGCATGACTTCTGACTGTGAACGAAATGAGAAAGAGAAATGTCAGTATTTTTGCTTGTATTTTACTCAAATATATGACAGAAAATAAAAGATACTTGCAAATATGTGGAAACTGTCCTTTACCTTTGGGCTGAGTGAGTTTATGATAAACCCGCAGTCCTTTAGAATTCCCCAGGCTGGCGAGCGTCCTGCTGTCTGCTGTGATGTTGAACCTGTGGATCTGCAGCAGCTCTGCAGAGGAACTCCCTTTGGAAGGGTCAGAGTGGATAGCATAGAGGTAGTCCTCAAACACAGCTAATGAATAAATGTACGACACCTGAAAAACAAGAAAGATCCACATTCCTTTTTTTCATCTTTCATGAAACCAGAAACACACAAAACCACAACATGAAAATAAAATAAAAGAATAATGAATGAAGGAAGACTTGCATGAGAGGGACGGGCGATAGCTGTGGGGCTGTTTGGCAGCCCGTGCAGAGTCAAAAGCCTGACTCCACTGGGAGGCTGCTGGCCCTGATACTGCAGCCTCCATGCTACATTTAGCAGCCCGACACCCACACATAGCGACATGGCTGGATGAGCTGTGTTCACAGGAAGTGCACCTAAGCTCACTGGCCCACACTTTGACATCAGGGGCACCAAGAAACACGCGTCAGAATAAAGAAATAAATAAAAAACAAACCACTCAACCGTCTCCCCCTGTGGAGTTTGACCTCAGCACTCTACTTTCACACGAGATGCTTTTTTAAGGAACTCTCACATACTGCTTCAAGAGCTTGCAGCTCACCTATACAGCACAGGAAGCACTCAGTACCATCTGTATGAAAAACACAGAAAATACCAGCAGGGTCAACTTCATATAGAGACGTGGATCTGCGCAGCTAACTGTAATCTCCTCGGCTCACCACAACAGCAGAGAACAACAGAGGATATTTAGATATTTTCTGAAATGACAAATTTTACTCTGTGGAAGTTTAGAAACTCCTGACTGTCAAGTATGAAGAGCTTTAAAATTATAATGCAGCGAGAAACCTGTGGGGAATCATCTGATGCGAGCGGCTACGACATTAAAGACCACACACGGGCTACAGAAAAGACAGACAGCGGCAACATCGCATTTGTAATGCAAATGCGATGACATGAAGATACTCCGTCTAATGAGGGCGCGAGCAAATGAATGAGGCAATATCATGCAAAGAACACCTGCATACAGAACACGGTGCTTGATGTGTATGTTCTTCTTTCCCGAGTATCTAGTCCAAGTTGGCTGAAAGGACCTTTTAATGAATTATCATCGTTCGTGATGAAAGGACTCAAAAGTGTGCTGCAGGAGTGAGACTACCGACACGCTCATTTGGAAGGCAGCCCCACGTGTGACTCAATTTCTTCAATTTAATAAACCATTTATTCGCCACACAAAAGCCCCTTTTGTCCGAAATGAAGAGTGAATTAAAACAACAAGCAGTGAACACGCCACCTGCCTTACAGTGATAGAGCACAGTGCCCTGAATCGGAACATTAACCAAAGAACACCCTGTAAGTGGATCCAAATCCTGATAAGAAAAGCCCACGTTAGTCCACAACGTGCGGCCCGTGGAAGGCAAAAATCTGTGCAAAGTGGCACTCACTTGGCTGCCGTGGATAACGGTGTGCCTGTTCTTGCCCTGGTAATCCACCACGTCGATGTAATCCAGGTAGGCATCGGCCCAATACACCAGCTTCTTGACCACATCCAGCGCCACAGCAGTGGGTTGCTCGATTTTATAATCGACCAGCCGGGTCCGGTTGGTGCCGTCCATGTTACAGCGCTCCACCTTGGCCACGTTCCCATAGTCAGTGAAGAAGAGCATTCTGCAGGGGAGGGGGGGTTAAATCATTAAACGAGGTAAAGGATACCATCATAGTCACAATGTGAGCGTGCATCATTTTAGTAGTTTGTTGCATTTATCCCAGTATGACAGAGTGACACTTGATCCTTACAGCCAACAATCTTAGTCTAATCCAATGTTCGTTCAAGCAGTCGTCAGCAGTTTTGTATCCACCCCCTCGAACACTCTTGTTGAGTGTTACTACTATTGCAACTAAGCAGTTGAGGTCCTTGGCCAACATTAGGAGATTTCTCAAGAGTTTGGAAACAGAAATACGAACATATTTCATCCAATAACTGAATCCCTCAGACGGGGTTTTGCAGGAAAGCCAAACAGAAAATCCATTCAAGCATAAAATGTGACTTTTTGGAAGATCCAAGTCAAAGTTCTGATCTTAATCCAACAGAGATGTTGTGGAAGGACATAAAGTACAAAATGAATACATTCACCAACCCATGCAAATATGTAATCGAGTTTCATGTAATAGTACAACAATCTGATCAAATACAAATACAGTAAAAACGGTACAAATAGGTTAAAACACATGAACGCATTAAATCAGCGCAGAATTAATTTTAATTACAAGAAAAAAAGATTTAAAAACAGCATCGCGCTGCCTTTGAAGGCCTTGTAAAAATGACTTGTTAGACTGCTTCTCTGATACAAGCCCATAACCTGGAGGCAAATGTAATAAAAGCAGCATTTTCCATTTCTCTTTGGGTAATTTTGGCGACATTTAGAAAGCTGCAGCAGACCTCGGGGTATGTGAGCAGACACAAAATGACAATGTGTGATGCAGTGAGAAGCCAGCTTCAAAATCAATCTAAGAAGACACAGGGAGCCAGAGTAACTACGGGGGGACCGGCGTTATACACAGTGTCATTTGATTCTTACTACAGGTACTAAATCACATCACCAGAAATAACTGGAATGCTCTTCAGCAAAAGTAACTGCAGCTCTGAAAGTTTTTAAAATTGCTCAGGTATGCACATTCAGTCATTTATATGGAAGGCTTGCCCCGCTGCCTCGCTGGGACTCTGTGAGGATGGATCTCTAACAGCTTCCAGTGATAACCAGCTCCAGCCAGAGAACGACGGGAAGCCGACTTAATCTGCACAAGTCAAACCAGAGGAGAGATGGGCTGCCCTTTGAACCCTCGACCAAGCTGTGCTGAAAAACTGCCGGCATCAGCAAACCCAGCTCCCCAAACAGGTGCACCTCCACGTGGCATATCAATGACTGCTTTCTAGGATTAGGACGGAGCTGATGCTGTATTTGTGCATTCTGCAGCTATGATGAGATCCTTGTTGGATTCTGGGAATGAGCACCTGTGAAAAAGTAAAAAGCACGGGGGCAGCGAATAAAGGCAGGAGCCTCACAGCTGGAGAATCAATGAGCAGCGTATCGGCCAAAACTACAGCAGCGTCAGGACACGGCTGGTTTCTTTCAGATCCTCTTGCACTTGAAGGAGTGTAAAATCACGGAGGCTTAATTTAAAATAATGCTCTGAACATAATTCTGTAAAGAATACATTTATAATAAATACAAAAAAAAGTAGCGTTGCAGTGTTTGACTCTGGCAACGACTTTGTTTTTGTACGACAAATCTTGCTGTTGACCTTTGATGATTCCTGACTTCCTGCAACGCCATCAGCAGGGTTCCAGTCGTGACTTTAGAGATAATAAATGAAATCTTTTTTACAGGATAAATCAGCATAATAACATTGGTGATCTTTTGTGCCATCAATGCATCTTTTTATTTCCAAGTTTGACAGCTGCAAAACTGAAACAGTCCCAAAAATATAAAAATGTCAGTAATCAGATTCCAGGCGACAATTTTGCTCCCCTCCAAACAAATTATTAGCATGTATAAATGCAGACTTTACTTCCATGGACGGGGCTGACGGTGTGATGCAACAGCAGGATTTTAATTATTTTATAATATCAAAGCTCGGGAGGAAACTTGCCAGCAGCGCTTCTTCATCACGGGTATACACGCTACACTAAAATAGGACTCGTGGGAGAGGACGCTTCAGTTTTGTAGTGCTGATAAAAATTCTAGCTGATAAACAAACCATAGCATCCATCAAACTCAGAAAAGCTTTTTAGAGAGAAGAAGAAAAGGCTGTCCATCAAGTTAAAATGCTTATCCAATAGCAAGAGAGGCAAGGATGCAGAGGGACGGAGTGCCAAACCAGGGCACATTCTATAAACACTGCTCCTCACGCTGCGCTGCTATCTAACACCTCCCTGATTTCTTTTGTTTTCACTCCATTGCTCTGGGCTGACAGACCTCTCTCAGGCTGTACCTATTTCTCACCAATTAGAGTCAGGAATAAGGCTCCGAGAGTCCATCTATCCAGCAGCCTGCAAAACCAGCTCCCTCGTGGGGCAGCGGACTCGAGTCCACTATCCATCTATATCTACAGAATAAGGTTCATATGTGTATGCGAGTCATGTGTGATTACAGCACATCACAGGGAGTGCAGTGTATTCACTGTAACACAAACGAGAACAAAGAGCTGCAGCCAGCCGACTGTCCCTGCCTTTAAAAGACCAGCTAATTATTTTGATGAGAGGTTTACGGTCGTAAACAGAGGTGCTGGATAAGCGTGGATTATAAAGCAGAAATCCCCAACGTGACAACAGCGTGAATGAATTACACGTTAGGTCAAAGGTTCATTTTGTCTCGGCCTTACGAGGTCTGTCGTGACAGTTTGACGTGATCGCAGACGATTGTTTCTACTGCCAAACAGCCAAAAACAGGACGGGTACACATGGAAAAATGAGCTTTGACTGGTCACAAATACTGGAGCTTTGCTGTTCCATGGAGAGACCGGGTTGCTGATAATTGGTTCACCGGCTGGTACAGCTGGGCCATGCAGTGTGTGTTTGTTCTGCACGCTGACACAGGAAACTCCCGAGAAATAATAAATTCTCCAACATCGCGATCACTGAGACTGTCAGCCGCACGCTCTAAATGTTACAGTTTTCACTGAGAGCAGTGTGGGAATATGTTTCTTCCACTGGTGCTGCGCTTTTTCGTTGATCTTCAGAGACAAAAATCCTGTAATGAAAGTCCTGTTGGGGCCTGTTCTTCTGTGGGATGTGAAATCAGTGAATACAAATGAATGTCTAGACAGTAGCATCACCAGTTATTCACCAAATTACACACAGAGAAAATGGCTCAGCTGAAGGACAGGAAATCATTTAAATCCCTTTATTGTAGCCCTCTTATACTCCTCCTGATAAATCTCTTGTTATCAGCACTGAAATGTAATTTTTTGTCCTTTCTCTGATATTTTTTTCCTCTGAAAAATGACACGCGGTGATAAATGAGACTTGCGTGGTGGCTTTCTGAGAAGGTATGCACTCACCCCATGAGAGGATCCAGAGCTATGCCTTTAGGGTTGAGCAGGTCTAGCTGTAGGACGGTAACGCACGTGCCCCCGCCGCTGTCACAGACAAAGATCTTGTCAGTGACGCGGTCAACAAAATAAAAGTTTCCTGTCAGCCAGTCAATCGCCATCTGCTCCACATCTGCAGCGGGAAAGAAGGAGACGCGTTAGATCCTCGTGTAGAACAGATGCCATGTAAATAAAATAAGGTTTCCGTGGCAACCAAAGAGACAAAAATAATGATGAAACAGAAGCAGCGGGTGGCCTGGTTATCTCGACTTTTAGTCTTTAGTCACAGATCTGAGCTGATGAGGTTTGTGGGGCTTTGCTGAGAGTTTGATGCTTTAAACTCGAAGCACGAGTTCTTTCTTTGCTCGTTTGTAAAGTATCTGAAGTTATGAAGCTTTGTTTGCAAGGACACATTTAGAGGGGGACGACTTTTCCTTACAGAGGGTCTGTCGCCACTCATGTCCAATGACCCTGCAGAAATATTACTGCAGCAACCCTGCAGCATTTGCGTTAAAGACGTTTTCTCCACGTCTGAGCTGAGATCAAACTGACAACAATGTTGTTGTTAAGATTCTGTGAACAGTTTCCTGACGGCAAAGACAAACTCTGCTACTCATGATGAAGAAACTAAATCTTTATTTGTGCAGTTGTTCCAGTGCCCTTTTAAAAGATACCATGGCCATTAATAATTCTGATTAGCTTGCAGGTTTCTATGAGACTTTAACAAATGAAAGTCGAGCACATTTGTTATGGAATGGGCTATAATTCATGGGAATCTTTACTAGAGCAGAAAAAGGAAGCACTTCTGAAGCAGCGCAGCGAGCGCAGCGAGTGCAGCTCGCAGGCCTGAATGGTGATTGCAGGATAAAGATGAATTTCAAAACTGCTGAGGCTAACCTGTCGTAAGCCTCGGTGATAATGAGGAGATAGAGCGAGAGAGCTCGCAGGTAAGAGAGAGAGGGAGAGAGCAAAGTACAACGAGAAAACAAAGAAGCGTGAGCCCCGGATGATGCTCGCCACAGGCAGGAATACCTTTTATTCGTGTGGTTAGACGGCTGTTTATCAGAAAAATGAACAAAAGAAGAAACTGATATAAACATACGCTGCAAACTTTGTTGAGTTCGTATTTCCTGTTCCCGTGTGAATCCACGCAGGCTCCTTGTCACAGCACAGCGGAGCTGCCCAGAGGACTCTGAGGACAGCACCCAGCACACACTTTCCTGGTTCTGCTGGAAATCCAGAGCCAGCGTCCCATTTGTCCTCAAGGACCTGAGCGGCTGAAGGCCGCTTCCATTTAGATGGGTGACGACGATGCGATCTGAGCCACCGATGAGAAGCGCTGGCCGGCTGTCGCCAGGATCTGAAATAAACATACATAAATCTTATCGTGGGATGACTCAGCAAAGCTATTCTGCTAGCTCAGTAAAGTTTCCCTTAAAAACAGCGTGATATGCAAAATATATGAGCGGAAAGACCATGGGAAAGTTTACTGTCTAACTGTTCAGTGTTAACCCAACCAAGGCAAACATGCACAATATTTCTAATTCCACCACTGCACAAACAAACAGCAGGAAACACTTTCAGGACAGATTTCTTGAAGCTCAAATAACAGAAAAGCATCGGCATTAACGCAGATATGACATGTGAGTGTTCACCAGCACACACTCCCGCCTGGACTCGTGGAACGAGATCTGCGGTGGTGGAACTGAAATAAGCCTCTTTATGGGCTTAATTGAGCGTGCACAGTCTCTGACATCAGGTTCACCCCCTGAAAGGGCCCTTATTTATCCCAATCTTCAGCACAAGTTCAAGTCAAGGGCTGCCCTCCTAATATAGGTAATAAATCAGAATGTCCACTCAAATAACTGCTGGTGCGTGACGCAGGGACAAGCGTTTTTCTCCCACACTGGGGGGTAGATGAGACTTTGACCATGCGAGGCTACAAACATGTATCATGGGAAAAGATAAATATCAAAGTTATTATAAGGAATTAGAATCGTTTTATTTCAAACATGTCTGCACAATGTTTATGCAGGAAAAGCAGCAGGATGACGTTCACACTTTGTCTGTTCAAATTCCATTATTTACAAATCAATATTCAGAAATCAACAGTATATAATCCATACATGTTTAACTATATACAAGTCTGCACTCATATACAACGCACGCAGCTGAAGCTCATAAACCAAAACAACAAACTACATTTTGACATAAACTAGGTGTCAGGTTACAGGATGTAGGAGCCAAAGGATGAACTCAAACAGGCATCTTTATTACGCCGTAGCAAAAACATCCAAAAGCAGAAACTAGAAACTAAGGACGAGAACAAAGACACTAGGAAACTAGAAACTGGGTGCAAGGATGACAAGGACCACAGAGGAAACACACAGCACATGGAAGTGGGCGAAGGAAAACACAGGGCTTAAATATACAAGGAAGTAATGAGGGAAACAGGAAGGAAACACAGCTGGGCTAATCACACATAATGAGACAAGAGGAAGCAAAACTAGATGCACTGACATAGGACACAGACTTTCAAAGTAAAACAGGAAACACGAGACAATCACAAAGATGCAGACACTGAGACAGAGACACGACTGAGTGGGAAGATGAAGGGAACAAGGAGACGAAACGAGGAACACCAGAAAGGAAAAGTAAGAGAAACCAAAATCCAAGGACTAAAAATGTAACACGAGCAGAACCAAAACCCACGAATAACAATAATGAGAGAATGTAACTAAAACACACACAGCACTGTGACACCAGGCGCCCTGTGGATGTTTTCTTTAACTTAATGACGAGGCAAAGCCAATCCTGACACAGGCGGCGGTGTCCAATCACAGCTCATGTTCACACAACATTGAGGTTAAACAACCAAACATATCCGATACACCAGGGTTACATCTGACACAACCACCTGACACTAAATGTCTTTAACAGGTTCAACTATCATCTACAGAAAGTACTGATAACTGTATTTTGCATATATCAAATAAAGATGTTTTCAACATCACATTTGCACTTCAAACATTTGTAATCGAGTAGAAACGAAGAGCAGACGGGTGTCGTCACATTTATGTTAGGAGAAAGTAAAACTCACTGAAGTCGGAGTCAAAGCAGAGATTAAACCGAGATTAAATCCCTAAAAAGAAAAATGTGCGCTTCAGAGTCCCGACTTCAATCTTACACTCGCTGCGTTAATATGTTTTTCATACCCTGCTGCTCCTCATCTCCTGGCCTCTGAGAGCTCCATCAGGAATTTATATTCATGAGCTTTTACAACTAATGGTAACCCCATAGTTATCCTTGTACCACTATCGCTCTCTGCTAAATTAATATTAATGCATGTGAGCATTGGGTTCAGTTAAGTTTATGGGTAATCATATTCAGTTTATTCTTGGTAGGACACCAGTCACCGTGATTAAAAGCTGCACCAGCGGCGTTCTCCCCAACCAGACGTGTTGGGCCTCCAGCTATTTTCAACCCATATGCGCCAAAGTGGCAACAACCCTAAAAAACAAACTTGCAAACTACACAACTCAGGACTATTTACACAGCGCACTCACCAAAACACAATAACTCTTTGATTTGTCTAATTTCTACAATAAGTAGGCTGCTTTCCTCACTGGGGCAGCTTTGTTAGCAGCATCGGGCATTAACATAAATCACGGTGATGTCAGGTATTGTCTCTGCACAAAATACTCCAGACTGCGCCCACTTAAAATCTCATGCTCATTAATTTGATCATTATCCTGGGTTGACCACATCCAGCCGTCCCCGTGTGGTGATGGATGTGGTCATCGCTCAGTCCCATTAATCTTGCGCTACCAGTTCTTGTGAAAAGCGAGGAGACGATAAGCCGGGATTCCACGTCTGAACGAGACAGAACGCGTACGCTGTGCTAATTATGATGCAAGCGTGCCACTCACCTTGTTTGGCTTTGCACGATATCCTGTTGGGCTGCAGGATGTACCCTTCTGTGCAGCTGCATCTGTATGACCCGTAGGTGTTGGTGCAGGTTTGGCTGCATGCTCCATACATGGCACATTCATCATGATCTTATGGAAAACAGGAAGAGAGTCATTTGTAACAAATTAGGTGCTCAAACATGACCCAAATACATAAAGTATACTTAATGCGGCCTCACTCTGGCACCTCAGGTATAATTACTTTTATAAGCAATGCGCTGCGCTGTAACGGCGCTTTCTCACGCCTCCCCCAGCAGAATCAAACTCCAGCAGCACTCCCACTTCGTGAAACTTTTCCTTTCCATAATTATGCAATTCTACGCACAAGTTGTGTGCAGAATTCAAATAATTCAGTGCAACTGTAGCAAAATCATGTCCTGTGCCCCACACCATGAAGAACACAAAAAAAGCAGGAAGTATTTGTATACATGTGTAAGGATGTGTGTGTGTCTGTGCTGTGCATGAGGCCCAGATGGTTCTCATATAGGCAGCAGCTCCTGCTTATTCGACTGAAAGCAGTGTGGCCGAGGGCAAAAGGAGAGACTTGCACGGAGAGGAGGGAGGAAAAGGGGGGAGCGCTCCATGGCAGGAGGCCCCACCAGCGGTGCGGGATCCTACCTCTGCAGCTCGTCCCGTCCTCCCCAACCTCAAAGCCGTCAGCGCAGAAACAGAAGGTGCCGTTTCTAGTCATGACGCAGCCATAGCGGCACCGGAGCTCGTGGCAGGCTGACAGCAGCTCTGCAGGGGGGACAGGAAGAAAGGAGCAGAGAAGAAAGGCTATAAATGAGTAGGTGGAATAGGAACTTACTTCTTTGATTATTCAAGCTGCCCATCACAAGTTTGCTTCGATCATTCACTCAATGAATGTAAATGACAGAAATTACAGACGCTCCAATGTAAATGTTAGCTACGGTATCTCTACAGGAAGGAACGAGCTGAAACAAATGTCACTGTGTTGATTATTAAATGTCAAACAACACGGGCCGGAGGAGACTGAAGACATCAGCATTTAAATAACATTAAACTGCATGTTTCATAAGTCCGATATAAACGATCAGACAAACACGCAGAAGCAAAACATATTGACAAACTTTGTATTGTTAACTCGTCAAGTGACAAACGGGCTGGTAACGGTGCTCAGGAAGCCAACGCTGTCGTGTTGTGATGGGTTATGATGCTCTGGATGGGAGAAAAATGGCTAATTATGGCGTGATGAACATTCAGCAGAATAAAAACCAATAAATGGCACAGTGGGAAGAATAACCCTCGAAACAAAGACTGATATGTCACTGCTGAACATTAATTAATGTCAACTTACAGCCCCAAAGATAAAGGACTGTACTGATTGTGCTCCGGCTTTCCTGCGCTAACCATTTCAAGACATTATGAAATGCTGCTGCAGACCGATTCATTTCGTGACAGGTTGCATTCACATTCAGTAGCATCGTGGGAACACAATGACAGTCGGAGCTCGAGTTATCATTACTTTCTAAATGATGGTCTTTGGGGGGGTTTTGTTGTAATTTTGTTATTTTTAAGATCTTGACGAGTTACCAGGAGTTGGTTTTTCTTGCCGGGGAGAGGGAGGTCCGGGCCTCTCTGCTGCCCCCGCGACCCGGCCTCGGATAAAGTGGATGAAGATGGATGGATGGTTTTTCTTGCTAGCTCAGTGACCAACTTCACAACGCTGATTTCAAACAGTGGAGATAAATATCAGCAAAACAAGCAGATGATCTTTGAATATGACATTATCATTGTCAGTAACATATGCAACACATGCTGAACCTGTAAATCTCCAATGCTTTAATTGGTTTTAATGAGGTCGTAATAAAACGTCTCAGTGTTAAACTCGCACAGAATAATTTTACTGGCATTACAATCTCAGAAATGGCTGCTGTGGTCCCACAGCGCTGAGCTTTCTCTGTCTTTGCTTCATAAAGCCTCAGAAAGTTTGACTGACAGGCAGCAGAACTTAAAATGACTGCATTTTTATTTGGGGGCAAACAAAGCGAGCAAATACAGAAGTATTAAAATGGTGAATGCTCAGTGACCTTTGGACCTCCTCCCAGGCTCATGGTGGTGAAAGACTTCTGGGATGATAAATAAACAGCTGCATTATGAATCCAAAGAAAACAAAACATCTAAAGTTGCTTTTATGTGCTTAAAGGACGTGCGTTTGACATTAGTCGTATTTTCAGGACTCGACACACCAGAAGAGTGCAAGAATTCTAATTTGTGTTGTACAGTTATTTCATTTTTAACCTTAATTTATATTTTATTCCTTCCTAGTTAAATTTACCCTTTTTAATTTTCATATTTATTTCCTATCTTATTCATAGCCTTTTCCTTTTTTGTTTTCTTTAGGTCACGAGCAGTTGTCCAAGCATTTCACTGCATATCGTACTGTGTATGACTGTGTACGTGACAAATAAAATTTGAATTTGAATTTGAGTCAGTAAAGCAGTATTTTGCTGCACCACAAACACATTAGATCAGACTCGACACTCAATGAAACTAAACTGAGTCCAAGCACTCGACTCCAGATAAGGACGAAAGCTGAGAACTGATGCAGTGCAGCAGCAGTGTAGATGCTGAAAGACAGCTAATTTTTCACAGGTGGTTTAATAAAGCTTAATGCCACAGAAGTACTGAGTGCAGTCTGGGGCTGTTGAACCTCGTCCTCCTCCAAAGCGCTGCAGACGTTTCCATTCCACCAAAATAGAGAAAGGCCAGGACGCCGGGTGTTACTGCGCTGAGAGAAGATGTCAAAACCCCATCGAGGTCCTGACAGGACCAACAGGTCTGAAACAACCACTGCAAGAAACTCTACGTATATGATAAAGGTGCTGTGGTTTCATTAGCAGGACGTCTTTATACATGTGACCTGTGCTGGCTGAGAACGTTTGCAGGAGAAGGAACGGCTGTGTTCATAAAGACTGTTTACATGGTTTTACAGGTTTACAGTGCACTGACTGCTTCCTTAGCCAACACGGCCAAAAATATTGATGAAGAGCTGATGTATTTTAATTCAAGGATAGCTTTCGCATCCTGCAAAACAATCAACTTTTACTGATATAATCTAATTACTTTATTTAAACCAGGCTTTAAATTTGTTCAGATAAAATATTCATTCAACATTTTATGCTATCTCATGAAAGAAGTACATTTGTGATGGAATCATTTTATCAGAGGCTACATTCAAAGTTCAGGTAGTCGAATAATTTCACAGGACCTCTTGTGTTTGGGCTGTTTTGGGGTTATACAGAGGTTATATATTATCCCTTTGTGCTGGGCATGAAGGGATCAAATATAAAGCAACACCACTGGCAAAAGACAGAAAGGTAAAGCTGCACAATAAAACATCAAACAGCCCATACAAAAGGCACAGGTTGAAAATAACCAGAATTACAATCTCATAGAAAAAGCCACAGGCCGGTAAAATGTGCCTGCTTGGATAAATCCACTGTAACTGGCTCCTATCTCACCGATCCATTAGCATTTGAATGGCTTCAACTGCCACTTCAAGCTGCCATTCACTCTGAATACACTACGTCACTGGACGCCTGACGACTCTGATCATCAGAGATTTTCCTGAGTGTGCAACACGTGCTGTACGCGCAGCAATGAACAAGTTCACTGATTCTATTCAAGCTCTACTTCGATTCAAACGATATATCTCATTTTGTGTGTAAGGCACCATTTCACTTAATTAAAAGGAACAAAAGCAAAAGTTTACTGAATACTGTGTGGATCCCACGCAGCCTGTGCATTATTCATCACACGGTGTGGAACTAGCACACTTCCCTGTTGCAAAGCAAAACGAGTACACGGCAGACTTAAGATATTCAACGCTAATCCTTATATCGTCTCAAAGACACCATGTGATCAGCTTCCCCTCGTGGCAGATACAGAGTGCTGTGGGGACTGTGTACGTGCCACCGAGCCTCCTAGCTGCCTTTCACACACCTAGAGCTGTGTGCTGAACATCAGTAAATAGTACAGTGAATGTAGTAGCCTTGATGTGGTGGTCATCCACTGTGCAGCGTGCCTTAAAATATGGTTCTGCTCTCCAAAGTATCGTCTTTACAAAAATTGGCATTAATGTAAAACACACTGCTCATCACTCTCACAGCCACCTGGCAAAGACGCACGAGCGGAAACGAGCGGCCTCAAATGAACAAAGCATGAATAATTTGTTATGACTTTACCTTAAAAGAAATTATGCTCACATGAGCAAAACCACTTGTGAGTTTGTCCACTTCGTTTCAGCTCTTTGGAAAAACATTAGTGCTTCATAATTACTAAAATATATAAATGTAAAACATGTCAACTGTCATCATTCTGAGACACAACAGCAAGCCTGGTCTAATTTGCAGTAATCAGATGTACGAACACAATGATTCTAGCAATTGCACAAAATTAATTCCATCTGTTTTCACATCATGCTTCACTTAAAAACACAGTTTGCATCCCAGAGGAGGCTCAGTCTGTTTAGTTTGTTATGATCCTCTCAGATTCAGGATTTTTTGAACTTTTTCATAATTTGCAACGCTGAGGTGTATTTGGTGGAACGAGCAAATCACCGTCCAGGTTTAAATGGATTGTTTTGAAGTAATTGAAAAGCTGATTCCACTTGTACGTCCGCTCATCAGTCCAACACAAAGGCATGCCTCCGCCCGCTCCGCTAGCCCAGCAGAAGTTTCTCACAGCCTCCACTCTCCAACACACAGATGGCAGAGTATGAATGGTGAGTGTGGCACTGTTCCTTTGCCAATACTGCCAACAAGTCTCACCACGGGCACGAGAAGACTTACCCGAGGCTGAAAGTCAGAACATAATTACGGCTCCCTTTAGGGATCGCGGTGGCCTTTCCCCGAAACGTCTTTGCAGTGAGGGCCTGTATGTAACACAGGACCAAATGTAGACACGTCTAACGCAAAAGGTAAAAGCGTAGTTGGCTGAAGGACCTTTTCGTGATTTTCCAAGCTTAAATTAGGATCTTCGCCTGTTACTCGTCTGTCGCTGTGGTTGGTATCCTCTAGGTGGCAAGAGTGACAAGATTGATTCCACAGCAGTGAAATTGGGTCATATATTCTCTCAGGTTCAAACATTCAAGAAGCGTGCAGGGGAAATAACATTTGTGCGAGATGTGCCGTGACTGCAGTGACACGATTTATTGACAAGTCTTTAGAAAGTTATCTGGGAAGCTTAAGTGTGTCAGCTTTGATGTGACGTGGAGTTGTCCGGGTGGCGCAGAAGGTGGAATTTTCCCTAGAAATTGAGAGATAAATGCACTTACACTGTAGCTGCTTGGTTGTTTTATCCAAATGTAATCCTGCATCTCAAACTAGGGCTCAAATGTGACAGTAAATGTCGTTAATCCCTCAAAGCACAATTTGCTGAGAGATTTGGGAACTGGTGCGCAGCCAGGCTTCTGACATGCCCTTAAATATTGGAGGAAACGTCTCGGGTGTGGGTGTCAAAATCTTCTAGCAAACAATGAAATTTTAATTCTAAACACTCCTGAGGAAGATTATCTGCTGTAATAGTATTTGATGACACCAGATTGTTTCCTCGCATTAGAGGGAGCAATGATATGACTGACAATATCTCGCCAGGCTGTAGAATAACAAAGTGAGACGCATGAAATATTGATTGCAGATATCTGCAGTTGTTTACATATTGTGTTGTGGGCCTGACAGTCGCTTGTAACTAAAAAAAAACCCCAAAAAGAAACCTGACACGGGACTTGAGATTCCTTGAAGCCTCCAAATCATCAAATGCACGTATCTTTAGCAGATGTTTGGAGAGAAAATTACCAGCTCATATTTTCTGGTAAAGTGAGTACAGCGTGGCAGGGTAACACTGAAAGGACTGCCGTAGCACAGCAGAGAGGGAAGTGATCACTTTGACTCCTTACTGCAAATGTTCCATCCATTAGAGGGGCAAAAATTTAATAAATATGCTAATATGTTACAGTCTATGAGGCTGGATGGCAGGACATTTCCAACCTACTGAGAAAGGCTGAAAATATGGAGCCGTGTTTGTGGCGAGTCGTTTTGGAACAAGAGCATCACTTATCACAGACTCCTTCACCCTGGAGAAAAGTGTTTGTTTGTTTGTTTGGGTTGTTGTAATGAAAAGTTAATCAAGTGAGATAATTGAACGTTGTTCAGAAACAGAGGGTGGGAGGAGAGATCATGTTTGACACTGTTTATTCTTTAAAAAAGCTTCATCACCAGAAAATATAGGAAAAAAATGGATGCAAATATTTTCAGGATTAGTCCAAGATGCTGATCTCAGTAACAGATTTGAAATGCTCGAGAAAAGAGACAAAGAGGAGAGACCATACGCACGTTTCTTTCTTCTGCTTTCAGCCAGTGTAAGTCTGAAAGCAACATTAACTCAATAACTCACATCGGTGCGCAGAGGGCAAACGCATCGCCTTTGACAAGTTGTGCTATGACACAGAAATCATCGCTGCATAAAAGTGCAGATTACCCTTACGTAGCAGAAATAGATTTATATATTTGGGAATCAAATGCATTAAAGAGCTTGTCAGAGCGCCGGGAGAGGCATGCGCACCTCGTCACTGCAACGCTCAGAGGATGATTCCTGCCTACGGACACAGACTGAGACGGGCACAGGTTCACTCACAGTCCAATCAAATCTGCACTCCACTGAAAGCAATTTGTAACCATGTTTATTAGTTATTACAAATTTAAATCATTTGACGTCATTTGTTTCCACAGACCAGAGCCCATATATCTGCCACATGCCTCATTTTCAGACAGAAGCAGGGATGTAAGGCCTGAACCTTAAAGTCTGGGTGCAGCCTGACCCTGAAATCATTCAAACTTCACCTGAAACCGAAGAAGCAAGGAGCCCACGTCTGATTTAAACAAAGGATGAGAGGATTGGCAGTCAGTGAGGACGTAGAGCGTAGGCGTCAAACTCTGGCCCGTGGGCCAAATTTGGTC
>NW_005187536.1:1150455-1163808 GCF_000239375.1 Pundamilia nyererei | reverse complement strand
AGTCTGCATTTAGATATTATCATATTAATAATAATTTGAAGGCTAATTTAAGTCTATAAAAATATTCTCAGCGTGGATAATAAAAGTGTTAGTTGTGGTTCTAACATTTCAAAGGTCTTATTTATAGGTGTCACTTATCTGGAAATAGTAATAAAAACATATTTTGCTTGTCTAAGTAACAGAGAGACTGCAGAGGCTTTCAATCCCAAGAACGTTGTTCTGTCTCTTAATTAACTGCATGAGCTGATATCCTCGTGCAACCAACTAGTATATATGTAGCACATCTGTATTTTTGTGTGTATAGCAATATAAACATCTGCATACTTCACTTATTTGTACATAATCTGTACATAACTAGTCCCACCTTTTACACCATCTTTATCTGTACATAATCTGCTCCTATTGCACTTCTGATTAGATGCAAACTGTATTTCGTTGCCCTGTATTTATACATGTGTAATAACAATAAAGTTATTAAAGCTGTGCACAAAATGCACATTTGCAAAGGGGTAAAATGGCACAGCACAGCACACAAAGTTAAACGAAGCAAACTGTAAAAGTAAATATTATTTGATCCTGTTTTCTGACATAAATAATGGATGGTACATCCTGGCAACCTCATGACTCACCATGGGAACTAGTGGGTGTCAGCTGTATCCATTACTTTTAATTGGCCCTTGGAAACAGTGTAATCTGTGTTATATACAGCGCTTTTGTATATGCCTGTGATTTCTATATTTGCAGCATGTTTCAAATGTACTTTTGAGTTTCTGTGCTTGACTTGTGTTTCTGTATTTCAAGTTTTTTCCCATCTGCATCACATTTGATGGAGTTTGCTGTATTTGCAGAGCATTTCTGCATTTGCTGGAGTTTTCTATGTTTGCCCCTTATAGCTGTATTTGGTCGTGCTTTCTCCGTTTGATTGGATCCTCTCGAGCTGCAGTGTGTTGAGCACTCCAGGAAGAAATTGAGAGAAATCACTTCACCGCTATCTTTTATCCCCAACATCTCTTGAGCTGCTGGACCTCACGACTGCCTCCCCAAACCTCCTAAAAATCAAACTCATCAGTCTGTTGCTCTTTTAGCAACACACATAAGCCAATTCGTGTATCTGTCTTTGCCAAACATCAAACACAAGTGAGCGGCTTTTTTGTTGTTCCGTGAAACATTCTTTGGTGAGCAAAAATAGCACAGGACCCAGCATGCACCGAGCACAGTAGCCAGACATGACAGCCAATAAGTTATTTCTGTTGTTTCTCCAACAAATTAACAATAACTAGCTCCAGCTGAGGTTATTACATTACAGCAGCTTGAAATAATAATCACCAGCTTAACCCTCAGCCTACCACAGACTACAGAACTACAGTTTTTAAAATATCTCCCATGTATTCATTACAATGGTTTATACGTTTAATAAACCTTTTGTAAAGACTGCTTATTGTTGTTTTTAAGACAGTATTTTGGCTTTCTGGATGATCTCAGTCAAACATTAAGTCTAACTATAAACTCTGTCAGTAACAGGCAGGCTGTCAGTCGTTCAGTTCAATAAAGATTTATTTATATAGCACCAAATCATAACAGCAGCCGCACAGGTGCTTTATATTGTAAGGTAAGGACCTTACAATAATTCAGAGAAACGCCAACAATCATATGACCCCCTATGAGCAGCACTTTGGCGACAGTGGGAAGGAAAAACTCCCTTTTAACAGGAAGAAACCTCCAGCAGAACCAGGCTCAGGGAGGGGCGGGGCATCAGCCAAGGCCAATTAGGGGTCATGGCAGACGATCAGATTATTCAGGTAATCTGAATACATTTTCTTATAACCTCTCGGTCTCGCCGCAGTTTTATTGAAGTTTTTTGACAAAAGCAGAATCTAAGGATGGTAAAAAATTAAAAACTCGCTATAACAATCTATATTTTAATGCAGATAACATAAATAACATGATACTAACGCAATATTTTGTTTCTCGATAGACTGTAACCTGTCCAGGTTGTACCCCACCTTTCACCACCGAGGCAACCGCCACATATGATCACGCCCACTCAAGACGCTGTGTGAGATTCCACCGGAGGCGCCGTCTGAAGCCTCGCAGCAGCTCTTTGGTTAAAATAGCATCCAGTCTACTTTTTATGGAACCTGCATCACCTTCCACACAGCAGATGAGGAGAGCAGGAAGAACGACGCAGGAAACGTATAGAGAAGCTTCAGAACTTTCAAAATAAAAGATTCTGGAACACTCCTGGCTTATCTGTGCGAGAGATGTGACGTTAAAGATACACACCCAGTGTGTTAGCCATCGGGGACGGGTTCATTTTTCATGGGAGAAGTTACAATAATGCATTAAGCTTAATGTTATTCTGTTGTCTTGATTGATGCAGCAGTTTATACATAAGCCTCGCTGAAACAGAAGGATTAAAATCTGCATATTTTAACAAATGCAGATTCATATAGAGATAATTACACAATATAAATATTGTACTACACATTACACATTATGAATGACACATGAGACAGATGACACAGAACGCTGATCTTTCCCTAAGAGAACATAGGCTTAGCACAAAGGAGAGAAATTGAGACCCGGCAAACTTTCCTAGTGGGGGCAAAGCTGAGAATCGGAGCCCACAGAAGGATGATATGGAAGAGTGAGAAGCAGCACTGTGTGCCAGCAGTGGGGGGAATGATTGAAGAAGCTCTTTCACTGGCAATGAGAGATTCAGCACATGCATGGCAGATTAAACAGAACGCTATATTAGAGTAGGGCCTGACTGCTGCATGTGTATTCAGTGTGTGAATGAAGTTATTGGGGGACTTATGCTGTCTGAGCTAGCTTCACAGGGCTCCACTGAGACCGGGATCTCAACAAAGCATGAATTATATCTATTGTGTGCTGTTTTTGATATTCAAATTGACCTGTTTTCCGTCTGACTATTTTTTCTGTGCCGCACTTTGTTATCAACAAATGAACCGATTCGGCTGTAAATGTCAAGTAATGATGAGCTATTACTAAATAAGGCTGTTGATGATTAATGTAATGGTGTGGGTCGAGATTACTCGGGGATAAATGTAGCAAAGTACTTGTTAATGTGTTGCTTAAATGTCAGTGGAAGTAAAAAGACGTCGGGAACCGCCTGTCCTCCTATAGGCACATCTCTTTGAGAGCAGCTCAGATTATTTGAAAGCATTTATTATAAAGGAACCTGTGCAGCTCTGGACACATAGCGATATATTGTGTTATAACAAGTGAGCTGTTGTCTAATACTAATTTGTACCACAAGATGGTGGCAGGTGTAGAAGAACAAGCAAACAATGCCCGTCATCCACAGCATCAACTCCCAGAAAGAAACCATGAAACTCAGAACTATACAAGAATGCATCACAGCAGCTTCCTACTGCTGGAGACTAAAGGACTAAATGAGAATGGGAAGATCAAAGCTTTTAATGCTAATGTTTGCCATGTAGCAACAGCTTCCAAAGGGAGACCATTGTCTGTTATTACCGACTGCTCCGGGTTTCCACCAGAGGATTTGTTGAGACTGTAGCTAACCACTTGCTGTGACTTACAGCAGTAATACAATCATTAGAGTGATTAGCATTTCATAGCTATCAACCAAGCTTGCACAGGGTTCACAGAGCTGGAGCCTATCTCAGCTGTCATATGGCAAAATACCAGGTACACTCTGAACAGGTGGCCAGTCCATCATGTGGCCAATACAGAGAGACAGACAACCATTCACTTGCATCCCCACTTTTAGAATCCCCAGTTAATCTGAATAAGATGTCTTTGGACTGCCAGAGAGCATAAACACTCCCCACAGCAGGGCTCCAGCCCACCACACATCCTGCACCCACAACCCTCCTACTGTAAAAGTGCTAACCTGTTAAATGCATTGCCACTTTAAATCGATATACAAAATACTGCTTCAGGCTTTGTGCTGCTTTTGCATGAAGGAGGGAATAATAACAACTCATCCTAGCATCTAATTTTACTGGAGAGTATTGCATCACAATTTACGTGTATGCAAATCCCGTTTTATTGTATGCTCACGATGTGTACAGCCAAGGGCACATGATGGGCAAACACTGAAATCGATCCCATAACTCTGCGTCCGTGTTCGTATGATTATTTTTGGTCACCTGTGTCTGAGTCATTAAACCTTCAGCTGATTTTGTCTTGATGGGAAAAATATGTACATTAAAGTTTTGTTAGGCAGAGGGTTTCAGTCTATGGATCAATCGATCAACGCTGTCTCAATAAGCTACAAAAGATAACATCCAATTTAAAAAAAGCTCATCCTCAGAACTCAGACAATAGCTAAGGAAGGCATTAATCTGACAAAACAAGACTTTCTAATCAAATTTAAACCAATTTCAGATTTTGAACTCAAAATATAAACAAACTGTTGAGATGAATGGCAAACAAAGCGTGAGGAAAAGGTCGCCGGCTGTTACTTTTTGGTTACGTTACTGTACTTTATGTAGACATCGACACAGCAGCGGCAGCGCTGAGCTGGCATCAGTCTATCGATGATCTTTGATGACGCTGCTGTTAATGTGTCATCAAGTGTCAAATCTGCCTGCGAGATGAAACGCACCAACCAAAGAGTTTAGAAGTGATGCTTCTCTTAAACTGCTTGAAGCAGGCAAAGACAAAACTAATCACTGTGATATTAAGCATGATTTCATTTCTGAATAATAATATTTAACATAAACATAAATGGATACAACTTTACTTCGGCTTTAAGCCTTTTGTCTTTTTCACCACATTCATTTAAAGAAGAGAGCGTTCGCTTTCTGGGACCGCTCTAAAGATAACATATGAAGCCACAAGTTGAATTCTGTTTATTTAAGTCTGACATTTGTCTTCCTCAGTGCAAACAGCAGAGACTTCAGAGACTAACGGCACAACCGTGAGCATACGATTAAGAATGAGCAGGTTTCCTGAAGGTGAGCTAAAAGAGTTTGGTGGTTTTCCATATGGGCACCTTCATACCGAGGCCTCCCGGGACGTCGGCATGTATATTCATAAGAGGTGGGCAGGAAAGGCAGGGGAAAAAAGTTTTAAGAAACACAGCTGGCTGCCTAAAACTTCTCTTTGGTGACCTCAATTTCTCCTGCTTGAGTCGGGTGTGTCCGTGTGGGACTGAGCATCCTGTAAACACAGACGAAGCATAACGGCTTATGTCATTGCAAAAAGGCAAGTTTAAAAAAGGAAAAGACAGAAAGAAATGTGAAAAATAATGAATGCATTAATTATTTAATAAATCGATGTATTTTTCATGCAGGACTGATTTATTCACTGAGAAAGAATCGTTCTTTTTATTCCTTGAGGCCAGGATGTATTCAAAGCAGCCGACAGCACGGCTGCATTAAGAGGTGAAGTGTTTGTAGTCCGATCACACGCTCTTACACAAACTATCAGATAGTGCCTTCTGAAGGAAGTTACAACACAAAGATGCCACGAAACATGTTCACTGATAAGTGATGTGCAGCATAACATCAGAGGAGAAACACTAAAACAGCTTAATTTGAAGAAAAGCTACTTTCAGCTGCTTGCTCACTTTTGAAGAGGTCACCACAGTGGATGAATCAGCATGTTCGATTTTACAGCGCATGCTTTTCCTGACACGAGCTTCCCGTTTATCCGAGTTAGTACCGGGAATACTGAAGGTTGTGACCCCTGAGGTTTGTGTCTCCGGCTGGTCTCGACCCTGGGATTTGTCACGTGTAAGGTAATGTGTTAATAAGGTTTAATGTAGAATTTGTAGCAATAAGCAAATCATTTTGTTTTATATAAAAATAAATTTTTTTTATGTAATTTTATTTTTGTAGCGATTCATTTAATGTTAAACATGGATAACTCAAGACAAGCATCATGTTTCATCATATTTGCTGATTTTGTATCATCAAGTTACCCTGTCAACCCTCATAAGCAGTGTCGGTCAAGTTACTTGAAAATAGTAATTAGTTACTATTCTCCAAGAAAGTAATCCTGTTACTTTACTGATTACTTATTTTCAAAAGTAATTAGCTACTTTATTACTTTTAAAAACATGATACACAACCTGAATATGTAATAAAGCAACAGACCTTTCAGCTGTTTTTCTGCATAATCAATCATATAAAATTAAATCAAATGAAAAAGTCTATTTCATTTTTTAACTTCATGCATCGAGCGAAAATTAAATTACATGCAACTGTCTCTGACTGGAAGGAATGTGTTTAACATGTAAACCTATTTCCTGCATATTCCAGCACATAAAATAATTTATGTGTGTGTGTGTTTACTTATAGATTCAAGTAAAACACAGTAAAAAAGAAATAAAATCAAAGATTCAGTGTCTCTTAAATCACCTGTTTAGCAGGAGTGGGGTTTGCCCGGGAATAGTAATCCCTTACTTTACAAGTTGAAAAAAGTAATCAGTTTACAGTACTAGGTAATCCGATTACTTGTTAACTCATTAACTCACACCTCAAACACATCTTCTGGCGTTACTGCCCATCTGTGCTCATAACTGAAACACTAGTAAATCCAGGTGCATCGTGGGTAGTTCTGATGAGCAACACAGAAACACTCACATGTGCTGTATAAGATTCCTAAACACGCTTCACCTGTTTGCCATCTGTTGTGTTGATGGTGAAAGCAGGCTAATAAAATGTTCTCATTAATGTCAGAGAGAAATTGTGAGACATGAAAAACACAGTGGGAGTGGGGTTTAAAATCCCTGACATCCTGACTCCAACACACTGTTCAGAAACTTGAAATGCAAAGTAGTACATTCAAATTAAGCCACTGCGTGAAAGAGTGTGTTTCCGTGCTTCTGGGTGCATTGCCACTTCATGTATCCTGCATTTTTAGCTATAGGAAAAAATAATGTTTTTTAAGTGTCCGTAGGAGGCCTTGAAACAATGATCTGTAAAACCACATAATGACTTGTGTAATACACAAAACAAAATAACATGCAGGGGCTCCTTCATATATATAGAAGTCTTTACTGAAGCCCTTAAAAGTTAAGATAAATAATAATTTGGAAAATGGACATAAAGGCTAATTAGATTTGAAATGAGCCAGAAAAGACCAGTCTGAGAATATTACAGGGACTGCTTACTGTAGGAGATACATGGAGTTAATGAATCAGGACCCCATAACACGTCTGTGTGACTGATACTTTCAATGCTTTGTATCTTTTTTTAATTGGCAGAAAAGCTGAATGTTTAAAAGTACTTTGTAGTTACTCTTTGTTCTGTACAGAGTTAAAAAAAGGTTTAAAGCTTTGTTCAAAATGCAGGAAAGTCAAACCGACCACACAGCCTGCTCTTCCACTACTCCTTCCCTTAAACACACTACGCACAGTCGTAGAATCAAGTCGAAGATTTAGCAGCTGATAGATTTTTATCACCTTGTCCTCCCAGCATCGATGGATTAACTGCCATTTTTTTGCATTTGTTGACACACTTTAGCACCAGTATGGCAGGAGATACCTGAGCCTGCAAAACCGTCCCTCTGCGCGCTGCTAGTGCTGACTTGAGCATATCTCCCAGGTGGCCTTTTGCATTTTCATTAAGTCTGACATGACACACACACACACACACACACACACACACACACACACACACACACACACACACACACACACACACACACACACACACAACAAAACAGTATCAGAGCAGGGGTTTCAGACCCCTCGTTTTAGTTTGCTGTGCAGATAATCGGCAATAACGTGTCATCCCTTAATAGCATTGTGTAGCTCAGAAACACAAGCCAGAGCAGCGAGCTGTGCTGTTACAGCTGGATCGTACTTTTGTTTTCAAGTCCAAACCAAGTCTTATCCTAGCATGAAAATTTAAGCTTTAATGTTAGGTTCCACCTTAAAGATGACAGGTTTAGCCGTTTGTACGACATGTATAAAGAGACAGAAGCTAGCATAACATCAGCTTATAACCAGCTCTTATAGCTAACATTACAGCAGCTGTTCAGAGGTGGGAGGGTTACCTGTCTAATGTGGTGACAACAACTAACTGCCACAATATCAGGAGCAACAAACGGTGGCAGCAGATGGCTGCTGGAAGTTTCTTCCTGTTAAAAGGGAGTTTTTCCTTCCCACTGTCTCCAAGTGCTTTCCCATAGGGGTCGTCTGATTGTTGGGGTTTTCTCTTTATCACTGTAGGGTCTTTACAGTATGATTAAATGAAGCTTCTTGAGGCGACTTTTGTGATTTGATGCCATATAAATAAAACTGAACTGAATGCTTATGGACACTCCCGACTTCAGTTCAGGAGACGAGATTTCAGGTGAGGAGGAAGAGGATACGGTGGAGGTGAGGAAGGAGAATTCAGTTTAATTCAATTTTATTTACACAGCACCAAATCATAACAGTCACCTTGAGGTGCTTTATATTGTAAGGTAGACCCTACAATAATACATACAGAGACAAACCCAACAATCATATGACCCCCTATGGGCAAGCACTTTGGCGACAGTGGGAAGGAAAAACTCCCTTTTAACAGGAAGAAACCTCCAGCAGAACCAGGCTCAGGGAGGGGCGGGGCCATCTGCTGGCACAGGTTAGGAGTGAGGGAAGAGGAAGATGATGAAAATTAAATTTACAAATCCTGCTTATATATAGCTTGAAAGAGCTTTTGTGTCTGCAGATTAAAAATATCTTATAACAGCAACTTATCAGTAGCTTTAGGTGTTTACAGTGTTTTTCCCATTTCCTCTTATTTCTGGAAAAATAATTCTAGCATAATTATGCTGAAGTACAGAGGGCTAAAAAGGGCTTAATTTCAAAAACAACACAATTACTGTTTAGTGTGAGCGTAGAGTTTTGTGCCTCGTGCCAACAACAAGACATTTTCAGTCTTCACAGCTCAGAGTCAGAAGCTACCACTTCCTTGCACCGAGCACTCACACAGAGACAAAGCCCAGCATGACTCTGACTGTCTTACAGGTCAGAAAAGGTGGTGTTTTCAGCCAGACAGCAGCTACTGTTGTGCCAAGACTGCACCAATCATGAGGCAAATGCTGCCTTATCACAGAAGCCAGGTGTCCATAGCAGCTTGGTCCTCTTGCTAAGAAAGTGAGCAACAACAAAAAACTTGTGTACAACACAACACCTGGTGTTACCGTCCCGCTGTTTCTCTTGCCTGCTCTGACAGCGTGGATGATAGAAAGTCACCTTGGCGCAGAGTTTCACCCAAAAAGTTCCAACGTGCCAGCTCGAAGCACTGTTTCACACATGCACATCTGCAGTTAAAACTTATGGGTTTAACAGTGCACATCGGTTTGAATGTGAAAATTATCCTCAAACTTCCATAATGGAGGAAAAGCACATTTAAATGGCCGTAGTTTAAATAATTCATCTCTAATGCAAAGCAAATTAGCACGAAATAAAAGTGAAGCATTTTCCGCAGCTATTATACAAATCCAATACTGACTCAACGGGTAAAGTAAATTCCACAATCTTAATAATCCCAATATGATGAGTGTGATCTGACTAATTACCGCGATAATGAGGATACTTATTAATTTATGTATTCTCAAACCCAAGGCAAAGGGAATGTGAAAACACCGTTAACTCTTACCTCGACAGTGAACTCCTTCATCGTAGCCGTCGTCACAATCTCGAGCTCCGTTACACAGTTTGTTGAAGTGGATGCATTTTTTTGTCCCGGTACACTGCATGTGATTCAGGGGACATCTGATCACCACCTCTCGTGCACCTAAAGCAGCGAGAACAAAAAGACCAACATTTATTTTAACATTATTAATTCATGCTTACTAAATGAACTTTAAGCATAAGGAAAATCATTTACAGTGGAGACAAAAAGGCCACGGTTAATTAAAACAGCATGTTTCATCGTAATCATTTGCATTTCTTGCACGTAATCACTTTTACTGGGTGTTTTTTCCTGCGTCTCCCCAAAATGCTGATACTCCAAGACCTCTTTCACAGGAGGACGAGGAACCTATACATATGCAAATGTGTTTGCACTTCACAGCATTGTTCTTTACACACAACAGATGTTCGCCACACTGCTTTGCAGACACATCGGTGACGTCCTATAACTAACGGCCCGACTCTCGCCGTCAGCCAGCCAAACGGCACGGAGCAGCTGTTTAAGGATTCACGAGGCCCGTAGGTGACCCTCGTTCACGCAGCAGCCACCAGAGCACATAAAACACAGCTGACCAATACACCGGCACAGTAAATGTGTCACAGCACCACCTTAACTACATTGATATCAATTACCAGTGTGCTGTTGCAGGCACTTAATGGGAAGATTTATCGTGCATGTGATGAGATCTGTAACAATCCCCAGAGTCCCCCATCCCGGCACACTCGGACCGCGCTGACCGGATGATTATCTGTCACCTGTCATCCTGTAAAGTTACGAATGCAGCAATTAATGTGGTTGTTCTAAGGAAAGAGCCCTGCAGATTCACACAGGGAACACGTGGACATGTTCGTTTCTTCTCCAAGGATTTTATTACCTTGAAATGGTGACGAGCGATGTTCTTTAATGAATGTGTCTTGGCTTTAAGCCCTTCAAGCGCTGATGATTCCCACTCTTTATGCCACATTTAGGTAAGTCAGCTCTATGTGACCTTGTCTCTGAGAGTTTATATTTCACATGAACAGCAGCCGTGTCAGCTGGGACCCAGAATGTGTTTGGAACACGAGTCCTTCAGATTCAGCTGTCAGAGGCTTCATGGATCTGAAACCTAACTTACTCTCTACAAGACGGATCTTGAATCTGTAACTCTTCATGTTTAAAACACTGCTAGGGGTTTTGTGCATTCTAGTTATGTACTGAGAAATATAAAATGCACGTACACCTCGTGCATTTGGAAACAACACACTCTCACCTCAAACACATCTCCTTCTGTTGGGCGTTAAATGTGAAGTAAAGCTTTGAGTGGAAACGCTTCAGGACACACGCAGAGAGAGGGACTCGCTGCTCCAGTGTCCATTTGGCTAATTTGCTATTTAACACACAGCTGTAAGGGTCTCTGACAACATATCAGTGTTGTCCTCCTCTGCCTTTCCTTTCTCGCCGCATGGGTTCTAATCTAATGCGATAAGCGGAGGGATGGTGCATGAATATTCAGCGGCTCTGAGCTGTCATACAGGGGAACACAGATGGTCCCTCAATGGCTGAGGTGCCACAACTCCTTTGTGGATTGGCAGCCTACTGTACTACACTGGATGATCGCTTGGAGTGGAATATACAGTAGAGGATTAGGCTTCATCATATATGTTCCTCTGTAGATTATTAGAAATGAAGACCGTCTCTTTAAGCGCCTGACATCGTCTTTGAAATCACCAAACTAAGTGTCTAAAGGGTCGAACTGAAGAGTGAGATCCACAGAATAAAGCACAAGATTAAAAATTATTAGCCATATTAATCTGTATAAAATAATGTCAGCTGGAATGAGCGTCTGACAAACATAAAACCTTAAACAGAGGAAATGTGCACCCCAGTCAGATGCCAAAAATAAATACAAATAAAAATTGTGTGATAAAGATTAAAGCGTGCAGCTGTGTTACTGTGAGCAGGGCCATACCTGCTGCCGCACACTTCTTTCAGAGCAGATATTTAACGTTAGAGTAATATTCATATCACTGATTGATTTCCAGTTACTGTCCCAATAAGCCACAAAGGTGCAAATCAGCACGAGCCCCCTTACTGACATTAACACACCCACTAAGACCTGCTTCCAGGAAAGAAAGGTTCACGTCTGAGCTTCTCACAGGTTTTTATAGAGCGACTGCAGAGCCGAGCGACTGGCCACAGGTTTGTATCATCTCTGGGACAAATCGCTTTAAATACCACATTTATTCATCACAAAAACGTCTGATCTGGCAAAATCATCGATGCATTTTTTCAGGCAACTAGTGAGAGGTGGAAAGAAATGTGATCATTTTCACTGGTCAGCATTACAGCTCCATCGGGGTCTCAGCCAAAGACTGTATTGTTTATTCTGTCTAAGCTGTTAGAGGTTCAGGTGTTACAGGCCTATAAGCTCACCTGTGTGATTTTAGAAAAATATGACCAGAAAAGAGCAAAATTCAATCCCAACGCAAAGTAGTTCATTTAAAATGAAACCACTGCGCACTAAACAGCTGCCTGTGTTATTATATGTAAAGACACATACTACTAATAATGAACAGATAACTGATCTGTGGTCAGCATGAAGCTGGACACTCTGGTGACAGTGGCAGAGAAAAGGACACTAAAGAAACTGCTGGACATTATGGACAATGCTGGGCATCCTCTGCACACGGCCACTAACAACCAGAGGAGTCTGTTCAGTGACAGGTTGCTTCTCCCAAAGACAAGAACCAACAGACTTAAAAACTCCTTTGTCCCACACGCCATCAGACTGTTTAACTCCTCTCTGGAGGGGAGAGGGAGGAGAAACAGGAGGACAAAGGAGGGGGAACAACTAAGCTGGAGTGCCTCTTCACCTCACTGTGCAATACCTTTGTAAATAGTCAACAGTGCAATAGACTCAATACTTGAAATGTGCAATTCACTTGTATTTTTGTTTTTATTCCTATTTATTCTATTTATCCCCTTTGTATATTTTATTTATATATATGTGTGTGTGTGTGTGTGTGTGTGTGTGTGTGTGTGTGTGTGTGTGTGTGTGTGTGTGTGTATTAACTTCTGTCGGTGCTTTTGGAAACCAAATTTCCCAGAGGAACCCACCCGAGGGATTAATAAAGTTTTATCTTATCTTAGTGTAAAGAATACCTACAAAGTAATACTCTGAATATGAACTAAACACCAACTTGGGCCAAACAGAATTTCAAAGATAAAAATGATTTTTGGCCAAAAGAAAAACATTTTTCAAAATTTCAACCTTGGAAAAATAAATAGCTCAAAGTTTTCATCTGTTAAATTCATTCTCATTGACAGAATTTTCCATCTGTTCACTTCTCGTGACTTTTGGCTTTAGACGTAGTGTGAAACTAAATAATGTGGATGGGAACTTGATGAGAGCTTTGGAACCAGGTTAGAGGTCGTGACTAGTCGCTGCTGCATGGAGTTCCAGTCATGCTGGTCCGGATGGTTGAGTCTAGGAAACGTGGCCACCATCAGGCAAAATGACCTGTACAGGAGGGAAATGGTGCGACAGCAGAGATCAGACTTTTCTCTGAGACCAAAGATCTTCAGCAATGAGAACATCAGACGTGACAGTGAAAGAACAACTGTTCAAAGAACAACAAGGGAAAAACCATTCTCCTTATTCTGTTAGATGCAAAACGAACCTGTACACACGGGTGATCACACCCACAAACTACACCCTTTTTGGCTCCTACCTCAAAGCACACTGTGT
>NW_005187536.1:1147905-1149776 GCF_000239375.1 Pundamilia nyererei | reverse complement strand
ATCATGCTTGTTCTTCTTTAGTCGTCTTGATGAATATGCTGTTGCCAATTACTCATAATAAAGAAGCACTACCTTTTAGGCCTAAAAAAAAGATGCAAAACAAACCCTGCAAAGGTGCATCACCCTCGTCACAGACTGGCTCAGAGAACATGACAAGCGGCTGATTTAAAAGATAATTTCTTGAAAATAAACTAAAAAGCAGAAACTTTAAAGAGGGCCGATATCACTCTACATGGTAGAGACACTCTCAGCTCCTCTGGGTCCGCGTTGTAAGTGTGGAACACCCAGATGACCTGCATCAGGTTACAAACGCCCATATCTGAGCCATTCATCAGCAACAGCAGCTCAGGCCTGCTTCCAACACAGTGCGAGGGGCATCAGACTGTAACAGCAAGTTACACTCAGGAAATGATTCTTTGCCCTCATGAACACAGTAAAAATGTAACTGAAATATTTATTAAGGAGATTTGCTCGGTTTAAACTGAATATGTGCCAATGAAGCAAATTTCATTTGACCACATTCCACTAAATGTAGTGTTTTACATCGTACTCGTGTAACTAAATTACATGGAAAAGATACATGTAATCAGATTACTTAAAGTCACCGATGGCATCAGACACATTGCTGTTGCGTTCTGGACTGAGCTTAGATTATTCGCATTATTAAAGAATGATTAAAGCTTTTGTCAGTATAGAGACTGAGACACTGAGACTGATGCCTCCTCCTGGTTATTCTTCGCTCAGCTGGTGGGAACTGAGTGTTGTTATTGAGGTTAAATCTCTTTGAAAATAGTTTGTCATACTTTTGTTTATTTATTGGAGATGTAAAGATTCCAAATCTGGGGAAAAATAGCATAAACATCGCGAGTATTTGGCTAATACGATTATATTTGCATCCACACCTCCTTCATGTATATTTTTAGAAATACTTTCTACAGTCACACAAAAGATGTTTTTAAAGGCTAAACAGATGCTCAGTGGTGCGTTTCCCCGGTTAACATATCAGCATCTAGCAGCTCGCAGTGATCCTTCATGAATGCTCCTGTGTGGCTTAATCCTCCTCCTCTGTTTGTGTTTCCATTAATGCACCGAGCTGCTGCACTGTTGCACCTCTCCATGCGGACACGAGGGGGTTGGGATGTGCAAGCTGCCACATATTTGACCCTGTATGTGTCAGACGTGTGCACCCACTTCTTGGTCATAAAACATGTCTCCTGCACAATCAGTCCAGCCTGGAAAAAGACCGGGTTCACACACTCATCTTGGGAACGCCCATAATGAGCGTTAATGTCAGCACGGTAACAAAACAAACGCTGACATGTTGGAATTAATCGATTTCCCTTTAAAACAAACCCAAACAGCCTCAGGCGTATTAAAAATCATTCACAGTAGAGTTAATGCTGCCACCTCACAACCAAAGGGTTGCTGGTTTGAATCCTGGCCTGACCCCATCTCTGTGAGTTCACATGTTCTGCGTGGGTTCCTCCCGCCGTCCACAGGCATGCGTGTTAGGTTAATGAGTGATCCTGACCAGGTCAGAGGTGTTTGTCACTCTGTGTTACCCTGTGACGGCTGGAATAGCTCGTCTACAGCCTTCATTTGCATACACAGAAGAAACTGGATATATGAGGTTTTTTTATACACGTTAATTAAAAATCATGGAGCTATTTTCCTACTTTGAGAAGTGAATGAGGAGAAACCAGCTGGGCCAAACTAATACCTCTATTTAATGTAAAATGAGAGGCTTCTAGGGGGGAATTTCAGCTGCAATGTTCATTATGATAATCATGTTAATCTGAGCTGCTGCCAGTTTGTGTGGAATAATGAATTCATAAAAGAAAATAACACAGAGCCTATCAGCAGGGGAAGCT
>NW_005187536.1:1145527-1147192 GCF_000239375.1 Pundamilia nyererei | reverse complement strand
AAACTTGCCAGCTGACCTAATCACCCAGCATATTCATCCACACGCACCAGCGTGCAGGCGAGAGACTAACTTGCCCTGTAGCAATAAGAGCTCAAAAAGCTAAATGCGACGGCGGATTACTCCGTGGACTAATTCTGTATGAAAACCAGTCATTTCACGCCGATGGGCGACCACATTCATGCAAACTGCAGTGAAAAAAGAGCCGAGCCGTGCAGACGGCAGACACAGAGCCGGAGCAGAGACACAGCTAGCTGTCCAAGAGAAACCCAGGGAAATATTCCTGAAAGGACATTTAGGAACGCTGACACGGAGCTGAGCAGGTTTTACTTTGAATGAGAGTAAACGCTCTCGTTCTCTGCTGTGTTAAAATAGTTTTGCTGCCACAGTAAACACAGGCTAAAACTAAAACAACCTGTGGGCTGTTGTGGGGCTGAGATGGTCAGTGGACCTCAGGAAGCTGCTGGTATAAATGCTGTGGGACTTCAGCTCCAGCCAGCTTTGTGTTTGTGTCGTTAGCCACAGCCGTCGTAGCTGATCTTGGTGTGTTGCACACTGTGACCCTGCTAATAGCAGTAGTAGCAGCAGGACTGACTCTCACAGGATTCACAGTGAAAAAGGTTGCAGCACGTGGTGGTAACATAAATCTCTCACATCGTTCATAAGCTGTGTCACAGGTGTGGAAGAATACCCCCAGTGTAAAGGGTGCATTCATATTCCAGTTGTATCTGCTGTGTGTTTGTGTGAATCTAGAAGTCCTATAAACGGCTAACTCATCAGCACAAATATGATGTGAAGTCATTGCTGTCATGCCTGCATTATCCTGCCTGGCCTCTGTGATGCTGTGGCTGAACAGTATATTTCTACCATGTGAGAGCGCCGCTGACGAGCCTCCAAACCCTCAGCGTGATTTGTTTGCACCCACAAGGCAGACAAACCTTGGACGGCTTATGAATGTGCACTGCCGCTACTTGTCACAAAATAAGTGCGTCATCCAAAGCATGTTGCTGAGACTTCAACAGTTCCCTGGCAACAAAGTGAACTACAAAAATGCGAGCTGATTATGTGCAATGTGATAAACATGAGTTTGCTGCCATCACAGCTACATCTGAACAAGCCTAAAGCACAGCTCTCCTCAGCATGGCCTCTTCATGAAAGGCCCAGTGGGGCTATTTAAAAGAATTATTTTCCTGTGTGACCTTTACATCCTTGGTATTTGAAATGCTGCATTCAGCTGAAAGAGCTGCTTTTTTTCCTTCTGTTTGTCTGACCCCCCCAACAAAGAAGCATTATTTCCCACTACTCAGAGCCTTCAAGGACTGCGCTCCTCCACACAGTGAAACAAACTTTCTGCGATACAGGATGACTAGATGTTTAATCTTTGATAGATTAAAAGAAATGTATGTTGTGCCTTATAACTCATGCAGACTTCCTCAGCATCAAAAGGGACAAAAGACCATGACTTTACTGCTGTGCAAGCGTTTCCACGCGGCCTTGTCCCTGTGCCATCTTCTCTTGAAGTGGCTCTAAAATAATAACTGCTGTTAACATAAATACCGGGCTAAAAGTTCCTTTCGTTTTAAGGACAAAAGAAAACGTTGTTTGTGAAGAAAGATTAACACGTTTGACTCCAAACCATAATCTAAAGTTTCTATAAAACTTTTTTTT
>NW_005187536.1:1142905-1144769 GCF_000239375.1 Pundamilia nyererei | reverse complement strand
CAACCAAATGAAAATCCCCATTATTTGCTACTTGCTACATGTGCTGGGTGCAGTCAGTGAGAGCCAAATAATAATGTGCACAGAGCCCCTCTGACTCATTTCCTGTGTGCAATGACTTATTATTTCCTGTAAATTATACTGAGTATTCCATCAAATCTATTCCCACACATAATTCCCAGTTTCATTCTGCTGCACAGAGGAATAAGGCAGGTGTTGGCATCCGTGACAGCCATATACTGTACAGCAAAGAATCAATACATCAGCCTCTGGAGAGAAATAAGCACTCGCAGGACAGAATAATGACACAGCACTTCACAGAATAAAGACAAACGAAGAAAAAGAAGAAACTGACAGTTTCCATTAACTGAAAACCAGTAAACAAATAAGTGAATACAGTGATGAGTAATACGGTGTTAATGTTAATAATGTCATGTAAATATTCCACAGTCAGTGTCACAGTATTAAAAACACAATGAACTGCATTTGGAGCTTAAAATGAGTATTCAGTGAGAATAATGATGCCATTAAAATCAGTCACTGTGTTTCATTAAAGACATAAATACACAGTCGTTTACAGCCTGAATGAATGGGACCAGTTATTATTATGGAAACGTGCTGAATTCACTGTCAGCTGGAAACCTGCACAGGATCTGATGCTGGAACAAACAGACACTTAATGTGTCTACAACACATCAAATAACATTATTAATCAAGACATGCATGAAAATGTTATTAAATATTTGCTGTTAATTATATTAATAATAAAAACTAATGCAGATGTTTACTTTGCACACAAACACAGTGTTTCTGTAGAAATGAAGTTTTCTAACAGAAATACACACAGAGCTCATTCATCAGTCACTGTGCTGTACATGGATCATACGAGCTGCTTCGATTAATTTCAGAAGAAGCTCTCACACTCGCTTCTGTGAGTTATATGAAAAGGTTGAATGGTCATGGGCATCTCCAACATCGGTTTACAAGCGTCTTCATTTATAACGTGTTGCTGTCAGTGCGCTCGTTTAACATCTGACGGTTAATCACCGCGACGCTGGATCACAGGATGGACGTGATGGGAAGACTGGCTTCTTCCCAGTGAAGTGAGCTTCAGCACGGCTGGAGCCAGAGATGTGTTTTAATTAGTGTCTGCGCTGAATTTTGAATTAAGATGTGATTTAACTCAAAATACAACAAATGAAACATCTTATATGTGTTTTTGTTCACTGGTCTCAAAAATCATCTTAATATATCACTTCAGGGCCTCACACAGATACGTGGCTGTGAAACACAAGTCGATACAAAATGTCCTTAAAGCATTGTTTGAAGTGTGTGTGTGTGTGTGTGTGTGTCGTCCTGGCTTTATTACTGAAAGACATGTGACTTGTATGAATCTACAGCTGTATAACTGCCAGGGCCTCACATTATCCTGCTGCTGAACTGAATGCTGCTTTTGCACAAAATGGGAAGTGTGGATTTCACTTACACTGAAATTGCTTTAGGGAGGAATAATAACAGCAACAAATAAACCTCTCAGAGTACAGATGGGCATGTCGCTATTGTTTTTTTTAGAAAGAACTGGAGCTGTTCTTTAAAGAGATTTTCTGCAGAAGAAACACAATAGACGAGCCATTTGTCTCTCATCTTCTGTGGTTTCTTTTAACTAAACCCGTCTTGAAGCCTTGTGGCTGAAAACGTTTCTGTAAAAGTTTATTATAACAAACCTGCTGACACACACTTTATGAAACAATCTGTACATGACATTTAAATAAGATGGCAGTTTGACTCTTAATATTAACTCCTGGGGCACATGTGGTTAGTCTGTTTAACACTCCACTATTATTATTATGGGAACAGCACAGGAGCA
>NW_005187536.1:1139230-1141463 GCF_000239375.1 Pundamilia nyererei | reverse complement strand
GACCTTTGCATTTATGTATATATATTTCACACTATTTAATAAGTTCCAGGGCCCAAATTGGTGTGCTGGCCCACGGGGTAAATCAATTGATCATCAGCCTGTAAATAAGCCATTTTTTGCCTCGGAGGACACTTTAATGAGGACCATGGTTAAAGTATAATACACATAGCTGTTGGGAGGACATGTATTTGCTCTAACTATCCTCTGGCACTAACCCAGCTTCCCCTTGAGTAATCACTGAACTACAATGCCGGTGATGTTTTAGCTCGTTCATTTCACTGTTAGATTACGCACAATTAAAAAATGAAGGTTATTGTCTCGGGTTCATCCGGATGCAGAAAGAAGTCCTGGCTGCCATCTAAGTGTGAGATAAAGCACTCTGAGCACAACGACTGGGATGATGTTCTGATTGGCTGTCACGGCAGGTACGTGCCTCTGTGTTTACTTTGACTTTAAGCTCATATCACACTGATGCTTTGTTCTCTGCTGCAGCAGCAGGGAGATAATGTAGCTTTTAGCACTTAAATGTCACAGCGGTTCCATGACAGCAAGCACGTCAAGTTTATGAAATGTGCTCTTTTCTTCGGTTTTGCAGGTGACAAGCTGGGACGCTGTCCTTTACAACACTTGTACTAGGAGGGAATACAAAAGGGGGAATGTGTCAGTGCAGCTTAGCTGTTGAGAAGGAGGTTGTGAGAGCAAAGACAAAGAAGCGACGTGCTCCTCCCAGTGCATCACTCCTGACAAGCGTGAGACATAGTGTGGGTACCAGATTGTCACCAGGCAACCAAAATTTCCCGCTAATGGTTTTGCTTAAGACAAAACGCTGCAGCATGTGGAAACGTGTTAAACGGCAGGAGGAAGAGCAACGCAGCGAGCGCAGAGCTGAACGTGAGCACATGACACGTTGAGGGCAGCGAAGACGACTTTGACTTTATGCGCCGATTTCATTTTGACACAAAAGCCATTTTTAATCGCAGAGACTTTTAAAAGCATATCGTGGCTTCGTGGGAACGACTCTTTCCAAGTGCACAGGCGCGCGCGGTATTTGTTGTGTCTGTTTCCTGCCTACTGAGACTGCTGGTGAAACAGATGGCACAAGCCTGGGGAAGTGTACATAAGTTCTGCTCCAAATGCAGAGAGGGAGAGAAATAGTAAATTAAAAGTCTTATTTCAAAGCCTCGCGCCTCCTGCTACAACAAACAAAGCCAAATTATTGTGCCTGCCAACTAGATGTATGTGCAGCGCATTGCGCTGATAGCAAAGGACAGTGATGCCCGACTGACTTTTGTTTTTTGGGGAAATGACGACGTACTAATGAGCTTCTAATAACCTGTGGTCTGGTTCCAGCACATAAGCAGCTACATTTAAAATAATGGTATATGTAATTTTCTTTTTTCCTCTCTGATGAGTCAACACAAGTGTTATAACTCAGCAGGGAGGCAGAGATGAAGAGGAAGGAAAATAAATGTTACATAATGCAAAAGGCCCAGTCCTTCAGCTCGATAACAAGGTGCTATGCTACATTACCCGCTAAACCTCCAACCTACCGGCGCCAAGTCTCACGGGACCCACACACATTTGTGATACATTTATTTCAATGCAGAACTTGCCAGATAACAAAGACCCTGAAGGTTGTTGACAGTCAGCCTGGAATGCGCGAGAACGGCGTCTGCAGCGCCGCCGCAGACAGACCGCACATCTAAGCAGCATTTCCACAGGCGCTTTGTCAGCTGCACATCCAGATGTGCAAACAGTCAGATTAGTTAATGAGCTTAAAAGTGTTATTTTTATTTCATTCAAGCTGAGATTCAATTCATTTATTGGCCCCGGGTGGAACTAGAACCAGAATATAAATATACCACCAGAGGTGATGCTGCTCATCTTAGTTAAATCAGCTGCTCACCTGAGCAGGTGCTACTGCTCAGCAGACAGCAAACAGTGTCTGACCGTGCTGTGTTGTTCTGGCTGAATGATGATATTTGTTTGTATCTCTAAAGGAAGGCATATGGAAGAAAAGACTGCAGTGTTCAGTCTTACTGGGAAATGTGGACATTCCATACTGGTCTTTTCTTCAGAGGCACTTTGGTCAACACAGTCCTTGATCCTGCCTTTGTGCGACGCTCTATGCACCAATTTACTTCTGGATGTGCAGGCGAGACTTTGCAGAGTTCATCTTCGATATTTAAGAAAGTGATCGTGACATAGAAGAGAAAAGGCTGAAAACCAGTGC
>NW_005187536.1:1132092-1138496 GCF_000239375.1 Pundamilia nyererei | reverse complement strand
TCAAGTGTTCAGGCAGGTCTGGGAATATTAGGAATATTACACATCTGAACATCCAGTTCATGTCTGTAACAATTTTACAACCGTACTGCAAACATAGATGAAACAAACGTCAGGAACTAAGTAACTAAATTACAGTCAGTAATATAACTACAAGATGAACACGTACTGGATCATGGATCAGATTTTATTTCATCTTTTCCCTTTTGATCACACGTTGTGTTCTAAGCTCTCTGTGGGCTGCTGATTAACGCTTTAGAAGAAGGCTTGGTAAGACGAGTCCTTCCTGTTGTTAAAGGGGAATAAGGACGGAGCCCTCGAGAGAGCCGTCTTTGAACAGCTGCCTCGACTCGCTGAGATCAACATCTGTGTGACTGGGTCGAGCCACGCTACAGTCATGAAACTGATTCTGTGACCATGTTTTTGAAGTCAGCCACTGACCCCTTTTTTTGTCTTTTCCTCTGGGAGTCACTGTTCTATCACAGGACTCGCAGGTCTGCACGCCCGCCACAATCACAAAGCTCCTCGTGGCAGCGCTACTGAGACCAGCCACAAGTCCATGAAATCCTTTCCTGAAGGATTCGCCGAGGATTAAAGTCCTAAGACGCTGCGTGCCAGCGTGTACCGCGAATGCAGAGACTGAGAGAGAGCTGCACGATGACAGCCATTAGCACTTGAAGTATTTATAAAATACATTTGCAGAAAGTGAATTAGGACTGTCCCACTTTATCACACATGCCAGCTAAGAGCAGATGCTGTGTCCTGAGACTGCTTTGACATTTTGACTTCCTTTTAACTGGGATGCACAAACTTGGAATGCGATTATTCGACTCTGAGCAGATACTAAATCTTTTCACGTTACCTTTCCCCACCCAGGATGCTAGCTGCCCTCGGAGCAAAGGCCTGACCACCAAAACATTTGTTTCCACACTTACACATTTGGAGAAATGCCTTTTTTGCTCAGTATTCTTCAGCCATTCCTGAAAGCAGCCTGTTTTCACAGCTCCCCGAATAACTGTCATCATCTGTTCAATCCCGTGAGGCCTGCGGCTGATAGGATAAGCTGATGCCTCCTTCTTGTCTCTAGGTATTGCAATCCAAGGCCACCTTCCTCTTCCTTCTCCCCACAGACTCTGAAGTTGCAGTGATTACATCTCTCTCACTGAGCCAGAGGATGAAGGAAAGAGGCCATCAATGGCACTGAATTTTGTTGTATATTAGCTATTTTATGTGTTAAGATAACAAATTCCTCTGTGTAATGTTCACTGCCCCCCGCCCAAAATAAACTACACAACTTCAAATATCCTCTGATTTTATTTTAACTTGGTAAACATCGTCCTATATTGCGGAGCTTGGTTACTGCAGTCTCTGCTGCCGCTTCAGAAGGCAGAGCACTTTCCAATCGTGTGTCTTTGTTTGTAAGGCAAAGCTGATCTAATCCGGATTCTATCAACGGATAATCCACTGTAATGAGCCACGCAAAATTCCTTAGATGAATATGCAAGGTCTTATTTCTGCAAGGTAAAGCAAACAAAAAGTGCCAGCACATAATTGATTGTCTTTTTAGAGCACAAGCCTCGGCCCATGGCCACAGAGTAGGAACTATGTTGTATCTGTCACATTTAAGCCTTTGTCACACAGGGATCACAGGTGGCAGAGCAGCCAATCACACAAGTTATCAAACGTCTGCTGGGAGCAGCCAGCGGGGCCCAGTGTGCCCGTTTTACATGAAGTAAAACTCATCAATGCTCACTGGGTTTTCAGTTTAAAATCTATTGTGATGTAAAACACTTTGAAAGTTTTGTTCTGTTTTGCTTATTAAATGGAGGAAGCAGGTACTGAGTGGGGCCTTACTCAGTGCTGGTGGTTGGGTTATAAACATGACACTTGTTGGCAGAAGGGCTGCCACGATTAGTCGAGTAGTCACGATTATGTCGACTGATTTAATAGTCGACGTGTCGTTTGGAGCTTTGTAAGATCCCAAAAGACGCAGGAATGAGTAGTAGGATTTAAGAGTGTAATAACGGACTGAAACAGAAGGTGGCAGCACAGCATGTACAAGGATGCCAGCTGCCGTTAAACCCCGAAGAAGAAGAAGAAGCAGTATCACAGCTGTTTCTAGATTCAGGCCGCATCCTCTCGAGGCCACATTTGTAGGCCAATTACGTCACAGCGACGTGACGAAGGCTGTCCAAATTCAAAGACTCCTCCAAATGCGTCCTTGAAGGATGGGTCGGGAGTATCCTTCATGGCCCGACCTATCCCAGAATTCATAGCGCGGCCCAGCCAATTCCAGTTTCCAACAATGGCAGCAGCTAGTTAGTTTTAACTTTACTCTTATTATTCTTTCTGGGTCACAAAATAAAAGTTAAACATATTTTCAGGCGAGAATGTAGCTGTGTAGAGTTGATAGCAAGGAGCAGACGGCTGAGTTTATTAAACCGAAACAATCTGCAAATTTCATTAAAGGTTTATTAAACTATCATCTTGTCTTTATTTTTAGTTAGCACATACCTGAAACACTTCCCGCTGTAAGCTAATGATAGTTTTATGAGAGCAGATGCTGCTGGTGCAATAAGCTGCACGTTTTACGTCCAGTGGATCCATGATCTGATTAGTCGACTATCAAAATAATCGTTTGTGGCAGCCCTAGCTGGCAGCTTGTCCAGTTTTGTTGATGTAAAATATTTTGTTCCCCATCTTGTCCAATCATATATTGCATTGAATCGCGACAGAGGTATGATTACAGGCTCTTGTTCAGTAATGAAGGAGAGTCTCTCATTTACCCACCATTCACTCACCAACTCCTGTCATGATCTTCCTTCCTCTTAGGGACGTATACGTCCAGTCCCGGTTATTTTCCAGACAATTGCACTCACAGCCCAACCACACACGGCTCGTTGGGCCTCGCCGGCCATCATCAACAACGAAAGCATCTTTCAAATCACGAGGCAAGCGAAGGAACGAAAAGAGCTAACGTATGTGGTGAGGGAAGGGAACATTAGTCTATAGTTTCTGTAGCAGTCAAAGCTTCATGCTGTCCTACACAACTGTTTTTGGAAATAATGGTGGTGATGTGTTTAGAAAAAGGCAATAAGCCGCGTCTGAGATATTAAAGGTTGACTTATATATGTAGCACAGAAAACCCCACAGCAATCCACTTTATCAACAAAGAGACAGCAGTAAATGTCATGCTATCTGCTTTTACTTTTTCTATCTTGAGAAAGACAACCCATCCTACAAGGTCCCGTCTGTACTTTCTGATCATGTCTAATGTCAGAGGGCTGTTGCTTTATCTCAGCATGCACAGAGGCAGGGGAGTTTCTGCAGCAGACCACATCTCTGTTGCGTACGCACTGTTGTACATTAGCGAGCACGCATACAGCTGTGAACATCTGCTAAGTGTAATTATTTAATTTAGACGTACGTAATCAGGTCCTTCATCTTCCTCTGCAACAAGCAGAGCAGCTACGAGAAGCCTACATGATACATGACCTCTTGCAGGCGAGGGCATAAATAATTGTTGCGCGCTGTGGACAATTTATGCACAGATGTCACTGCCAAAACTATAAAGTCCTAATTATGCCCGATAACTCACACTGATGAGGAACCTGGGCTGAATGTTAATAATTTAGTTGTGCTACCTTTTTCATCTGCGTTACAGTGACAGCGTCGCGATCATTTACAAAGACCCATCTATGTCACAGTACTGCGAACGTGCTGCTGCGTTTCTTCATTAAACATAATATATGTTTGTAAATAACAATGCCCCAGAGATTATACATAAAGCAATCAGATGTGAAAGATAAATGAAGGTTTGCACGACTGTGCTGGGGTGGGAAAAGCTGATTCTTCATATCCGTCTGCATGCAGCACTTGCAATAATCCCACCAAGTAATTGCTTTGTGATCGCTGCAATGTTTTTGTTTTAAACTAGATCAGACACGTCTCCATTAGCTCTTGAAAACATCATATTCCAGATAAGTTCATTGGACTGTCACTTCTGTAAACAGAGGTAATAATAACACACTAAAGACGGTGAGTAATCACAGCAGTGCACCAAGCACTCGCATATCTGCAAGACAAATTAATGTCTACATGCATTATTTAACTGAATCTAAAGGGGACGAGCGTTTCTGGTGATGTGTCGCGTTCATTTAAAAAGTACTGGTCCCACAGAAGATATCTCCAACTATCCCACTGTTGTGTGCTGAGAGAATGGCATGATATATTAGGTAAGAATTAAGGTACCGTGGACACGTCACCAGTTTATCACAGCCTAACACAGAAAAGCAAAACTCAGGCTCACACCTGTGTTCAGTGCTGCCACATCACATGCAGCAAGCAAGCCTGTTAGCTGCAGTAAGAGAGGAAATCGCAAAAGATGCAGAAATCCAAGGAGGCACAGAGTCGATCAGCAGCTGTGGTCAACTTCAGTTTATCTCAGTCACATCAAAATGAGTCAAAGTGTCAAATGTGACTGTAAATGCTGCATGCATACTTTCACAACCCGTAGCAGACATCCACAATCGGATTCACCTGGATTCAAATCATAGATTTAAATCACATATTTACATTTTTTTCCTTTCATGTGTTTAAATTATGTTTTTGTTTCTATAAGTTTCGTCAGAATCACCAAAGCTGCATGAAGGAGGAAACCACAGGAAACAAATAGAAACAACGTTACCTTTTTGGGTAAAACACAGATAATGTTGTGTGCTGTTAGTATGAGTCTGCAAATATGAAACTTTGTATCAAATGAGGAATTATGGCACAATTTCATATGGCAGGTGTTTGTGCATCAGTAAGAAATGGATGGAATGAGAAACTTACACACGTGATCAGTTTCGTCGGACTCATCGGGGCAGTCGGGCTCGCCGTCACAAAGCCAGTCCTTGGGCACGCAGGTGTCGTGGTTGTGACAGTGAAATTCCCCTACGTCGCACAAGATGTCTGGATGGTGTGAGCAGAGGGGTGGAGAAGGAGACAGAAGAGATGCAGCATGAGGTGATGGTACTGAGCAAACGCATGCATGAGCGCATGTTTCAGCAGAAAACATGCGCTGGGCGTCAACACAACAGGAGTGAATGGAGACGACGTGACTTCTGTCACTTTCAATGCAAATGCTTGTGTGCAGAGGCGTTGTTGCACGCAGAATTATCATCGTCAATGCAGGAAGTCGAGAGAAACATAGAGTGTATGCACATCTTCGCTTACAATCAGCAGAGAGCTGTCCTTAAGTCAGCGGCATGTCGTCTGCAGGCCGCAGGTCTTTATCAGAACAGGAGGCCACACATTTCTGTACAGGGAAAAAAGCTGGCGCTGCCCGGGCATTGTGGTTTTGACAGCTACTCTAACAAAGACGCGATGTCCTTCGTGACTTGGAAAACTATTCCAAAGCAACTCGGCGAGTTTGTTCTTATCTTTTTGCCTTCTCGGTATTGTGCGGAGTTCAGTGAAAGCCCAGTCAACTAAAGTCATCATAGCCTTTCAATACAGCGAGCATCTATCAAAGCGTTGACACGTTTCCTGCCGGTAGCTGTCACAGACTCAGTTCGATCATACTGCAGAATGACACCAGCTTTGGCTAAAGATTTGACACCACAATATGACCTGCCGTTACTTCCCCTCAGCACAGAGCGAAAGCTGCAATTTGTTTCGAAGCTTAACCCACGGACAATCAGACGGGCTCTAACTCCCTCCTGCTCGCTCGCTCCATCTTTTTCCCAGTGTGTTCCTAACCCATTAGTGGTGGGAGTGAAGCAAGTGTGGGATCAGGTCTGGAGCGTTTCAACAGTGGGAGTGATAATTCAACGCACTGCTGCCCCCGGCACCCTCCGGCAAATGCACCACCCAGGGACAAATCTGAAAAGGTCAAACATCTCATCCATTCTGCTCCTCGTATTCCCTCTGATGCAATATTTCAAATCTTACTATTTAAATCAAGGCCTTTGTTTTATATATGCAAAGTGCTTTTCTCAATTTTTAACGGGGAACATTTTTAAAATTACACATGAAAGCACTCGAAACCTTAAACAAAAATAATAATTAAGATTCAGGTAAACGGTAAGTCCAGGCAGCACATCGGCTTTATTTTGTCCTTCTGAGCTCAATATTTCTCAGCAGCACAAATAATTTCCACGTAAGCCGGTGTCACTGAGCTTCTCTCAACATCAAACAAATTACATATTAGAGTCTTGGACGAACCACAGTTACACACACTTCCTGGTTTCTTTGGCTTTTCTTTTTCTCACTTACATTTTCAGATCATCAAACAATTTTAAAAATAGAGTAAAAAAAAAAAAAAACTCATGTAAATACAAAAAGTCGTTTTTAAATGACAGTTTCGTGTATTAAGGGAAGAAAGCAGCAGTGGTGCGCGATACTGCTTATTCTGGTATCGATCC
>NW_005187536.1:1121800-1129708 GCF_000239375.1 Pundamilia nyererei | reverse complement strand
ACGACATTATTTACATGAAATAGTAAAGCATCAATAAGCACATGCTGGGATTGAGGTTGGCAGGGACACGCTCACTTTGCCGAAGTCTCTAAGAGGATGTCTCCTATGCCTTCAGAGCTGAATTGATTACTCCTAAAAAGCAGAGGGCTGGTGACAGAAGGGCCATTTCCTCAGCTAGTGATGGAAACCATGAAAGAAGCTGTCCCTGGACCTCAGAGCAACCCAGTTACCCACTGATGTTCTACCTCCTTTCATGCCACTTCATCTTCAAAGCTAAGGGGCCAAATATGAGCAAAGCAAATGACCTCTTATGTCAATTCATCTTTCCCCTCTGCTTTTCCAAACAGGCTCGCCTTGACAGGCTGCTCCGTCCCTGCAGCTGTTAGGGGACAACAGGGGGACGAACGCACGACTGAAGCAAAGTAACTGCTCCACTTTTCTTTTGTTCCTCTTCTATTCTGAAGATTGTTGTATTTTCATAAGAAGCTGGTGGCGTAACACACACACACATGCACGCACACGCACGCACACACACATCACAGGAGTGATGACTGCAGGAGAACAAAATTGGAGCAAGAAAGACATTTTGCAAAGGTGAGCTCCACCTTCTGCAGGTGAAGCACGCAGCCGTACGAGCTGCATTACCGCAGCAGTGGGAAACACAACCCGGCACTCGGACGGCCACATTATTCCGAGCTTCATTCCCGACACCAGCAGCCGCACTGGCACAACACTGTGGCTCATTAAAGGCATTGAGCCTTTGAAATGTGCCAGATTTTCAGAGGAAGAAAGAGTTATTAAGAGGCAGGCAGACAGGGAAGATGGTTTGCAAACCTACCCAAGCAAGACCAGCCAGCAGTCTTTTGTAGTATGTACCCTGTATTGATCATTTTCTTTTCCTTTTTGTATGTAAGAATTCTGGAGTGTTGAGCCAATTATTCTGCCTGAAATGCTGTAGCATGAGCGCTCAGACATCACAACATGTTTCTTCACCCTGCATGTTGCAATAAGGCATCCGCTGTCCTGTTTGCTCTCTCCCATTAAATTCAGACGCACACAAGAGCTTAGGCCTCTATAAATCTTTCTAAACAATATTATACTCCAATGAGGTAAACTACAAACTGCTAAGACCTCCTAATCCCCTCAGTTGCATCAGACACACAGTTCAAAATATGGTACACTGGATAAGTCTTAAGCCAGAGGCCTGTTCAACCAAACCTGTGTTATAAAAGCAGCAGTGCAGCACGTGACTGCAAAAGGTGCATTTAACGCCAGCTTTGCTGCACAGCTGAAACAGAAAAAGCTGATCTGGGAATATTTATTAGTCAAGAGGCTGCTTCTTAAATAAGCTGCTCGCAGCTCATCCGACTTACTCGGTGCTACATTCAGCAGGACGCTGTGTGGGAATGTGACAGGACCAGAGGTGGCAGAGTAACAGGAGAACTACCTCAACCAAGTTTTACTCAAGTAAGAGTTAAAGAGCTACTTGAGTACTGATCATAACATCTGATTTAAGGTTTAAAATGAGACAATCAGGCAGAAATATAAAGTTTAGTGCAAATTTTGGTATTTGAACGACTGAAAAGAAAAAAAATACTACATATAAATAACATGATTATAAATAATAATGTAGGTAATAGGCAAATATACACATATTAGAACAGGGTAAAGTACTTCCAGTGACATATATGGTGTTACTTTACTTCTCCGACAGGCTCAGCAGATAGAAAAAGTCTCACTGTGACATAAACTGCAGGTTTGTGTCTCCATCTTTGGTTAAAACGTGTTTATTGTTCATTCACTGGATTTACTCACACTGAGTAAAGTAGCCAGAAGAGTAGTAGTAGAGTTACTTCCTAATAATTTTACTCAAGTAAAAGTATAGTCTATTGTCATTGCACAGTCATATATAGTACAATAGTACAATGAAATTGGAACCAGTAAAATTACTCCCAAAAGTAAATGTAATTAGTTACTTCCCCCCTCTGGACAGGACAGGGTAGTGCAATGGTATACCTAAGGTGGTCGAGGTCATCGAGCAGCCAGAGAGAAGCAAACATGTCAGTGACACATGCAGATATGCTGGCGTGCACGAACATGAGCGTGTGGAAGAATCTGGTCAAACTCATCTGGAATAAGTACAAAGACCTGAGTGACTGTGACACCAAATCATGACGGCTCTCAGTCAGCAGCACACAGCCTGTGTGATATAAGAGCCACGTCTGCTTCCCAATGAGCCTTCATATCCGCAACTTCAAAAAAGCGACAAACAGCAAAATCAGCACCAAGGAAAAAGAAACAGACAAAACATGTTCACTCAAATTAAATCCATTTGGAGTTGGCGATACTGAATGAAGACTGAGATATTTCTGTGCTTTATGTTTTGTTTGGCTTATTTTTTAAAAATAGCAAATCTTTGGAGGGATAACAAAGTCAGGCTGGTTACCAGATAGCTACAGAAATATCATGAAATTTTAAAAAGGGGAAGAGTCAGTGAGCGCAAGAATATTGCATCTCATATCACCAAAAACTGAATGCCTGTCTGAGGAAGAAAAACACGACTCTTTTAGACTCATCTATACTAACAGTGGGGGACTATAAAGAGAAGCCTGAGCCTACGCAGTCGAGGCTCTGACCTGGAAACTGTATTCTCAGAAGGTCGATACGTCAGCACTTAACAAGCAGGTAGTGCTCTGTGGAGGGACGAGCCGTGAAATGGTGACAGGGTGAAGGTGAACGCACTGACACGGGTTTGATCCGCAGTGGGCTGAAGTCACAACCGGAAAAGGTCTCCTGAAGTTTGTGCCTGATGTGCTCAGAGTGCGCAGAGTTATAGAGTCCACAGACCCGCACATACATCAGCGATCTCAAACGTCTCACAGCGTCAGAGTCCACTTGGCATCCCGGCCGGCTGCAGGTCACATGCATTATGGATGAGTGCGGGGCTGTGAGCCAAACCAAGCAGGTTATTAAGCATAACAACAGTATAATGCGGTCTCTGGCTTAATCTTCATATCTTTAATCTGCCAAAAGATGCAAAGTAGTGCGATGCATCTCAATGACGCCTCGCACCTGCATAATGAATCTTTATTACAAGCGTATCTCTAGAAGTGACATACGCCATGTGCTATTTAGACTTAAATGCCATCCGCGTCAAATCTGATCAGCATATGAAGACGAGAGAGTGCCGTGACTCTGCTCGCCGATGAGCGATTGCAGAATGTCGCAGCACTCCTGGACGCACGCCCGCCCGTTTACGGGCACGTCCGATCCGCTGCCCTAAATCTCTTTTTCTCGACTCCAGAAGTTGTTTTTCTCAAGCCAGCTCGAGACGGAGCTTTGTTTGAGACGGGAGAAAATGATAATGTACTAAGACAGATAAGCAATTATGTTTACAGAATCTGAGATACCACATAACTGTCTCCAGGAAACACCAGATTGTACCCGCGGCCATCCCCCGTGGCGATGCTGAGCAGCTCTGCATTCTCGACATGAAGCGGGTGAGAAATCAATGCTGTAGGCTTTGGGGCCTTCATTAGATACCGCCTGACCTTCACTACAGAGAGAGGTCACTTTTATTTTCGCAACAACAGCAGGGGCATGTCAACAAATTATTAAAAGGCAGCACCGTATGAAAAGTTTCAGGAGACAATGGTGGAATGGCCTCCTGCTCCTTGGCACAAATCCCTGCACCAGTAAACAATGAATGATTCATGAGAGCGATCTTAAGCTGTGTTCCTACCCTTTTATCCCACCGCCGAGGATGCATTTATGAAGAAATAACTATATTACAAGAATTATGTGAACAAGGCATGAATGATGTTGATATCTGACACGTTATCTGATATGTTACAACTTCAATAACATTAAGAGCGCGCAAGGGAAATGAATCCTGATAACAATCATTACTGTTCATATTATCACAGTTATTAAAAGATTCACAACGTATTAAAACAGCTCTCAAAGCATTCTGATTTCCTTTGTGGGGTTTTGATGAGTTTACTGTCTTATTGCACAAACATTTGCTAACAGTTAGGTGAAGTCAAAGTAACCGAATCCTCGCTAATGTTAAGGTGAGCGAGGTGATTTCTAGCTCTGATTTATCAGACTGTGACGGGTCTGTGCTGGTCTCGCCAACAACAATCAGGATGAATTCACCTGATGCTGAGTTACAGGGATTTATTGGTTTGATTTTGGGGGATTTCTTTTATTTCCTGAAATTCTCTCAAACCCATTTTATTGATTGATTTATTTAAGATGAGCATGTTAAAGCTTTTACTCGGGTTAGGCGCCGCGCTTTCTCATGACAAGATGCAATGTCTTATAATTGCCGGTGAAGATTTTACAGTAAATGTCTCCAATTTGAACGAGAACCGAGCTCTTCACACCTGATCTGACTGAGGTGTCAGGTGAATGTGTAGCTCTTAATTGGATCAGATGTGCAGCCGTCTGCAGGATGTCTACAGCGCAAAACATGCAAGCTAAGTGGGTCTTGAGGACTGGGCTAATTAACAGTAGTGGAAAGGAAACGCTTAGCAGATGGATCAGCGTGGCACTGCACCCACATGACAGCCAGAAGTAATCTTTTGAAATTTAAGAGCTTAAAGGATTATTAATGTCGTTTTCTGTCACCCTGGCTCTTGTTTCATGAGCGGCGACCGCAGCAGTGGTCACAAAGTTACAAGAATCAGAGTTCCTGCGTAGCTCCGCTGCTTAATGACAAAGACGGGCAACTTAAAGCGTGATCAAAGTCCACGCTGACGACAGAGACGCACGCCGCTGCTGTTACACACGTTTAAATAGCAACGTTACTGCTGTGACTGTCACTTTGATTCTTCTCTCACATTGCTAAAAGCCACCTTGTTTACCCTGCAGGCTGCCTTGTTGTCCTGACTGACAGCGTCTGACTCGCTGTGCTTGTTGGTACAATATGCATGTGTCAAAAACATATATATGAATTTAAATTCAAACATCAGAAACATCAGAAACATATAGTAGATATTTCCAGTATTTTGAGTGCACTTCACTCTACTGCAAGGAACTTATAAATAGGACTCTGTGACTCTACCTCGGAGACGATCCGATGATTTTCATCACCTGAGCTGACAGACTGTTGAAATCTGTGATGCCAGTCGAGAAACCGGAGCATTAAAAAACCCACATAGCTATCTGTAAATACAACTGCCTTATTGACATGAACAACCTTATTTTGCTAGAATAACATGTTTACTGGGGGTGCAACGATACACAAAATTCATGGTTCGGTTCGATACTTTGGTGTCACGGTTCGATATTTTTCGATACAAAAAAAAAATGTTCATGATTTTTTAATTTGTCATTTATTAAAATTATAAATATATATTTTAACTCAAAAGTACAGTTTTTAAATTTAATGTTGCTGAAACAACAAAGTAATAAAAAAATAATCTATCTGATGGAGGAATCGCTCATCTTTGGAAAAGAGAGTTTATTACAGAGAAATGGCTCTTTCAAAATAAAAGCTCTACTATCCGCTTCTTCTGGGCTATATTCTCAGCAGCATATTAAACATATCAGGTCCCCATAAGGAGAATCCTGTGCTAACGGCTGTCTAAATGACTCGGGTAAAGTTTGTAGCATGCTGCTTGTTGTTTTTGTCTGCTTCCACTTGTCTTTGCACTAGGATGCTGTCGGAGTAAATGTGCAGTCATATTCGTTGTGTTCCCACTAGTGCTGTCAGCGTTAATCTGAAATGACGTTAACGCCACAACACGGCAAATCTCCGTTAACGAGCTACCGCGGATCGCCCCGTGGGTGGGGCTGGACGGCCAACACGTTAACGAGCTAACTGCGCTAACACACTAGCACCCACCATGTAATTGAGCATTGCGTGGCACATCCGACATACAGTTTTACTTTAGTCCATGACGCGCTTACCTTCAGGGTCATACGTCACATGAAAACCAAAATAGTTCCAAACGCCAGATCTGAATGAGGGTGGAGGAGGTTCAATTTGCCATGTTGCAACGAGCTTAGCTTCTGTCTGGCTAGCTTGCGCTGCGCTCAGTGAATCTGCGTTCGACTACTCCGCCTAGGCTGCACTGTCGAGCGCAGATCCACTGAGCGCTCAACACAGACAGCATCGTCAGAAGGAAAGTTGATAAAATAAATTACAAATGTTGTATTGTTCGATACATATGCGTACCGAACCGAAAGCACTGTATCGAATGGTTCAATATCGATATGAGTATTGTTGCACTCCTAATGTTTACATTACGATTAATAAATGCATTATTAGCACAATAAACTTTTTAATGAAAACATAGACACTGTTTCAGAAGCTCAGCTTAGTAAAACCTGCAAACTGCATGTCTAGAATCTGAATTCAGACCTCATATTTGACGTGTCAGCTGTGAATGAGCGCATCCACTTTACCCACAGGGTAACCTGTCAAACTAATGTTCTTGTTCTAAACTATACATCGAGATCATCTCCACATGGAAGAGCTTTGTTGGCTTTTTCAGATGCAAATTAATTCCAAAGACCGTTGAAGAGGTGCTGATTTAAGCTGTTAGGTGTATTAACTCAGTGTGAGGCCAGATTTCCTTTAATTGGTTTTTACTGTGTAAACAATGCAGCAAACCTGCTGTTTGAGAATTTATCAGAAGAAGAAAAACTTTTTGCTTCTTAGTTTGTCCAAATTAAATCAGTAAGTGTGTGAGGATGGTGTGTGAGGATGAATAGCAGGGTAAGAAATGAAGATGAGCTTGGAGCTGTACAGTTTCAAGCTCTTAAAAATGGGCTGTAACCTACGTATGTGAATTTCATTTGCATGAGAATGTGTCATTATACCGCCAATAATAGAAAAGTACAACCCCCCAAAGCCGCTCCTCGCTTGGCCCCCTTTCTGTGCTCCATCCAAGGTCACCTAATCACTGTGTTCCTTCAAAGACCTCTATCTTAACCAGCTGCAGTGTGAGAGATTTATGCCCCACTCCATGTCATGATTACCAATCAGGTGGAGTAATAGCTGCTTAAGTAGACGGGGTTTTTGTCATCACTGAGGGGTGAAGTGCCAGTCAAGGTTTCCACCGCGAGGTTGTGGGCATGTCGGTGCCTTGGGTGTAGCCTCCGGATTAAACAGCATTATCAGAGTGGAGTGAAGCCGTTATGGTGAGGGATCACATCCTCCCGGCCTCCTCACGGTGCAAAGAGACGGCCGTTATTTAACAACTCCACACTCGACTTCAATTCAAAATCACCTCGTAAAAAGACAACACAAAAACAGTATGTTCGCATTCTTTATTTCAGCTATAGAGTTAGAAAAGAGAAAACAATGAGTGACTGAATTAAGATTATATATATATTTACAGTTTGATTCTCCTCTAACACTGGAGCGAGTCTAAATATGGCATTAATCCTGCTGTGGGCACACTGCTTACAGTCAAAGCATGTGAGATAAATGACTGACGGAGGGATTTTCTTAAAGACTGACGTCCCATCTGCTGTTTTCAGTTTATCCAACAGACTTTTTCCAACAGACACCTGATAGACAGAGAACAAGTCATCTTCTTCTTACACTACTACTAAAAGAATATTTATTACTTTAAAAATCCTCTGAAAAAGGTCATGTTTTAAAAGACTGCAACTGGACTTTGAACTTTCTTCCTGTGCCACAAAGGGCCAAAGACATGTGTGTTAAATTACTTGGGTGTGAATGAGAAAGTGCGTCTCTCTCTGTGAACCCCACACAGCTGTTTGTGGCACAAGTGACTATGGCTACGTTCACACTGCAGGCGAAAGCGCATCAAATCTGACTTTTTTGACCGTATGCGACCCATATCCATCATGGTGTGACAGTGTGAACGGCACAAATCCGATATTTTCAAATCCGATCTGGGTCACTTTCGTATGTGGTCCTGAATCCGA
>NW_005187536.1:1111517-1121107 GCF_000239375.1 Pundamilia nyererei | reverse complement strand
AAAAAAACACCCCTTCACTTGGCTAATGTGACATTTCTGTCTCATTGGTTGCCACTGGACCATAGAAACATGCGATTAAGATGGACTTGCCCTTTATTTAAGGTTTTCCACTTTAGTTATCAGTGAAATCTGCAAAGCTGCACAGCTGGGAGTCAGCTTACACAGATCTGATTAGCCTCGTTCCAACATGTCCCTTCCAATGTTACTCACAACACAAACCGGCCTTATAAGCCATGATAGTGGTGTGATCGTTTCACTGGGATATGAACCAAGGGCTAAAGAAAATGCTTCCTGGGAGTATTGCTCTGTTCATGCATAAAGCTCTTTTTATAAAGAAATGTACAGTGTCATCGATCTATCTAAAAAATGTCCTGATGTTCAGTATAGCTTCATCTATCACTACGGCCGTCCTCCTCTGCTTGTACAACACCACTATAAATACAGTTAATGTGCTTTGTTGATGTATTCGACACAGGAGAAATGGGCAAGCTGAAGGATATTGGCAGGTTCAAGACTGCAGCTCTTGTGGGGAGTTCCCAGTCTGCAGCTGTAAGACTCTACAAAAACTGGTCCATGGAAGGAACGTGGTAAACCAGCGACAGGGTCAGGTGTGGTCCGATCCAACAGATGAGCTGCTGTAGCTCAGATTCCAGAAAAAGTTCATGCTGGTTCTGGTAGAAAGGTGAAGAATGGCAGTTTGTTGTGTATGGAGCTCCATCAGTCAAGGTGCCCATGTCCAGGCAATGTTACGCTGCTGGGAACTGTGCTAATGCTCTGCTGGGAACCTTGGGTCCTGCCATCCATGTTTATTGATAAGGACCACTGCCACCTAAGCATGTTGCAGAGCACATACACCGTGCTCCCTCTTTCAGCAGGATAACGCATCCTCCCACAAATCAGGAAAGGTTCTGGAACAGTTTGAGGATCACAGCAACCAGTTTGAGTTTGAGGTGCCGACTTGGCCTCCAGATTCCCCAGAGTTCAACCCAATCAAGCATCTGTGGGATGTGTTGGACAAGAAAATCTAATACTTGGAGGCTCCACCTCACAGCTTACAGGACTTAAGGATCTGTTGCTAACATGTTGATGCAGAAACCACAGCACACCTTTAGGCGTGTAGTGGAGTCCATACCCTGATGGGTCAGGAGGAAAAACACTATATTACACAAAAGAAAGGAAATGGAAGAACGCAAATGAGGAAGCAAATGGTCTTCATACTGGTCGTGCAGTATGGTTTAAATAAAGGTTAGGTTAAATACTTATGGTTTACTGAGTCACTGTAGGGCTCATGACGCACTGTGTTTATCATCGTCTGCTATGACTCAACAAATTCAGGGAGTCAGAGTTTTCTTCATACAATAGAGCCAAGAAATAAAGTATTTAACTGTAACTTCTAACAGCCATAAAAGTCGACTGCACAGTACATATTAGCAAGGCTGTTATTATTGCAGTACATCCTGTAACCTTTACAACAGAAGCATTTCAATAACTCGTGAATTTATCTTGACTCTCTGTTATCATATTGCTAATGCTAATGCTAATGCACATGTAAGTGGTTTAGTATCTGTAATGAGTGTGAGGAAATGATAAGAAATATTTATTACATGTTAAACAAAGCGGGGAACGACGCTGAGTGCTTCTCACATCCCAGCCTCAAGCAAAAAACAAGCTGCCTCCATTAATATTTCCTAAACGAGACAAAAATCTCAATTCCTTTGCAAAGCTGTGGGACAGGAAGAGCAGCCTTCTGCCCTGCAGATATGTAGTGTGATCTGTATTATAGGCTTGTATGAAAGGCCCTGCAGAGTCTTGAATGAACCAAAAAGGCAAAGATAAAACAGCATTTGTGCTTTTGTAAACTGTGACCACTCGTTGGCCTTTTCCAGTATTTTTCTTTTTTTATGCAAACCATTTCCATCGTCATACATATTTATGTGAAACTAATGTCAGGATTTACACACTCGGTGCAACAATTTTATCACGTATACCCATTATTTTTGAAGGGCCCTGGTTATGCGCACGTTTCCAGGGTAAAATAAATCTGATATGATCTGAAGCGCAAAACAAGACGGACACAGGACAATGGACCGGTGGACCAGAAGGGTGCGTTTGCCCTTTAACTTTGCATAAAGGTCACATTTTAAAATGGAAATTATTTTTCAAGGAGGGTCTCTGAATATCACAGCTTTGGGGATTTTATGTTGGTCTACTGCAGGCAAAACTTGGCAACTGGGTGGCGAGAAGAGAATATTTTCAGTTTTCATTCAGCTTTAAGCAAAATCTAAAAATGCTGCTTTTAGACATTTACAATTAGATATCAGCATGCTGCTGTCAGATAGTAGTTTCAGTTCAAATCAATTTTATTTATATAGCACCAAATAACAACAGTCACCCACTGAGCTTCGTATTGTAAGGTAACCAGCCTACAATAATACAGCCCAACTACAATTACTTCTCAATTTCTGTTTTAATATAAAACCTATAAAGTCCTTCTTGAAAGGACGCTCCTGCTGGCTCTTTAATTATCTGCCCCTTAAGCCTTAATTACATTTACACCAACTGTAAGAAGTACTAACAATGTGTGCAGTGCACAGATACTCAAACCAACGTTACACATGCAAAGTGTTCCAGCATCGCCGTAGTCATATTTTTCTATGCTTGTTTCAGAAACAGCAATTACACAAACAAAACTCAAACAAAAACACTTACTGTGACGTTATTAGACGTGCATTTTTTATCTTATCCATCTCTGGAGGACGGGGATTAAAGGATCAAAGTATTTGAGACATAAACTATTGAAACCTCTCCACAAACACCAACCGAGCCCCAGTCTTCTCTGAATGCAACTGAAATGAAAGAGATTGTCTGTATTGATGCCGCTGTTGGCAGTTATGACTAAAATCCATCAGAGAAGTCGATCAGGTCGGCCTCTTTGGGGCATGAAAGTGAGTCAACAGAGGGAGGATCAGATCTACTTTATTGCCTGATTAAAATCAATTTGGTGTGTCCGATGCTGAAGGTGGAGGGATGGAAAATTGTTAAGAGTCTCCTCCTCCCCCACTATCGAGTGATTATAACGCGAGCCTGAAAGCTACACCTCCGTGACTTCAGGTGGCTCAGGGAAAACGGGAAAAAGGCCATCCGATGTGCCCCGTCATGCAAAACAGACAGACGCCACTAAAAGGTTACGAGACGCCTTTTTTTGATGTGTCGTGGTAAAAATCGTTTTTGTATTAGAACAAATAGCCCTGAGTTTGCCTTCTGCACGCAGGCACAACTTCACTCGATCCACTTTCACTCACTCATCGTGAATAATAATACGGCATGCAAGCAGTTTCACAGACTTATCACTACTGGTTTGAAAATAAGCGCTGTAAACATACCTAACAGCACACCAATAAGCATAAATGCTCAGTCAGTCGTTAAGCCTTTGACTTTTTCACAAATCCTTTCAGGTCAAATTAAGTGAGAAAATAAGAGTTCAGCAGTGCCACCCAAAACTGATGAGAACAAAGTCTAATTGTGGAATTGTGCAGCTCGCCTCATTACTCGATGCGTGACCTTTATGCAGCTAATGAACAAGGCTGGCAGCAACTTGTAGATTTGGGTTAATATGTGCAGGACCATACATGCTCTTTTTAAATGAAGCATGAGGATAGCTTATTAGGGGGGAAATAATAGTAAAACAACTTACATGACCTTTAAAGAGCCTTGTTACACATCAGCACAAACATAAATACAAACTTTACTGTCGCAAAGCTCCGAGCAGCAAATTAGAAATTCATTTGACAAAAATGGCTTTAAAAACAACTAAAAACAACAATAAAGTCGACAGTGAGGCGTGTCTGTGTGCTACGCACCGCTGTGGTCCTCACAGTCATCAATGAACAAAGCCTTTCATGTCTCCGTTTCCGAGGTCAAACTGTGTCATTTACAGTAGCAGTGATACGTTGTCACGGTAACATAGAGTAAGTATTTGTGTGAGCAGCCGCCGTTAACAATAATGATCAAAATGAGAGAGATAATCAATGTCAGCGCTTGAGCTGCAGCTACAAACTACCTGCTGCGGACGTGAGCAGAAACTCCACAGCAGATCAGTTCATCTCATGCATGGACTCACTCGTATGTACTCGTGTCCTTTAATATCCGAATGTGAAGTGATGTGTGTCAGCTAATGGAACTTCATCATACTAATTATCATTGCTCCCTTACCCATTTTACAAGTTCACTGGTTTTATAAATTAGGTTATACTGAAGGCGTTACTGCATAAATATTTATTTTATATACACTTCCTGCCAAATAAAGTGACAAACACACTCGGATTCTTCATCTGAAGTTCCAACATTAAGCTCGGTCGGTTATCGAATGTTTTTGTTAAGGTGACCTATGATCCAGCTGCATCTTTCTGTTACACACAAAGTGACCTTTGCAGTTGATGCTCTGACACCACTGGTGCAGCAATGCGGCCCACCAGCTGGGACCTTTGTATTTGCACTTCTTTTTAGGGTCACTTTAACTCAGTGGTTATGTTCAGGCACTACAAACAGCTTCGTTAGGTAAAGGAAAATATGGCTGAGCTGGGAGGGGCAGACCTCGCTGGCTCTGACACTAAAAACTACTCTGAAAGCTGCTAAACAATTTTCTGTGATGTAAACACTTTCAGTAGTGCATATGCATGTCAGCTAGCAACCCACAGACACACGACAGCAGATGTAGAAATGTCAGCATTGTTGAAGGTGGCTCAAAGATTTACAAAAAGACAAACGTCAAAGGAACATCAGCATAATTTAAATCAGGTATTTTTCTCTTACAGTGGAGGTCAGAGTAAGTTGGTTTTTACCAAACTCGATTAACTTAAAAAAGATGAAAAAAAGCATCTGAACTGATGTGATATGGAGAAAAATACTTTAAAAGAATTATATTAGGTTTGGAAATATCTCCTAGAGTCTCGAGCGATTTTGTTTGTAAAGATGAGCAGAGTTTTAGTTATATTTATTTATACAGCGCCAAACAACAGTCGCCTCAAGGTGCTTTATATTGTGAGGTAGACCCTACAATAATAACAATCATATGACCCCCTGTGAGCAAGCATTGTGGCGACATTAGGAAGGAAAAACTCTCTTTTAACAGGAAGAAACCTCCAGCAGAACCAGGCTTCGGGAGGGGCGGGGCCATCTGCTGTGATTGGCTGGAGTGAGAGAAGGAAGACAGGATAAAGACATGCTGGTATTTTAGTAATTTTATTTGATTTCTGTTTGCCCGTCACAATCTTATGGAAGCCCGTTTCCACCACTAAATAAAAACAAAACAGCTAGTATCCATAACTCGAAATTTCGAGAAAATAACTCAAAATTTTGAGTTATGAATCCTTTTTTCTTTTTTTTTAGTCGCGGAAACGGGCTTCCATACAATCTGCTCTCTGTCATCAACAGAATTTTTCCAAATAGAGATTTTTTTTATTTTCCAAACAGTATTTTCTGTGCACATTCATCACAATCAGCAGGAATGTTCAAAACACACCAAAACTGCAGGACTGAAACATTTATGGAGCTGTCCAACTCCACTGAGAGGCATGATTATTAAACCCCAGCCACGTCATTCTTCGGCTCTTCTTTACTGTTTAATGAAAAACAGCTTTAAGCCAAACAGGTTTAAAAGGTTTATTGCAACATTTTAAAAGTGTACAGCAAATCAATACATGCAAATAAAAACGAGGAGGGAGCAGACGCCAAACAACCATCAACAACGCTGTCTAAGCAGCTCAGACACATGTCTTGCAGCTGCTCATTTCTGCAGACCAGGTATTTCCACAGGTGTGGATTTGAAAGCCGTGTTTACTTTCTGCATTTTTAATGAAATACAGTCAGAGATGGAGAGTCAAACACAGTACAAGCTCAGAGCAGCAGAAGATGAAAACTAGACTACTTGACATCCACATTCAAGACAGACTTTTTGTCTCTTTCCCTTCTGATTTTTTTTAATTATTATCCTGTTTTCAAAAGTCAAGTACACTAGAGGGAGGATGAAGAGAAAACTCATGTAACATGTATATGAATAGTGAAGCTATTTGACCAAAAAGGGACGCTTCATGGAAGAAAACGTGCTGCTGTTTGAACCACCTGGCATTCTTAATACACACATACAGGCACTGGCATACTTTAGCTTTTCTCTACATACAGTAACAGCAAATATTCAGCTTGTTTAGAGAGTTAAGGCAGTAGTATTAAAACTAAAAGCTACACATTACCGCTGCATTCCTCGCATTATCTGACGTAGATTCGTCAGGATAATCGGTCGACTTCGGCCTGTCTGCGATAACGCCAGCGTCTAATTTTCGTTCCTACATGTTTTTCTGGCATTTCTAACAATTCTGTCAAAAACAGCAGCTTTGTCTTGTTTATTGTCCAATGAATTACAGCAATTTCAGCTGAGAAAAGAAGCTGAAAGCTTTCAAGCTTTGCAAGACAAATGATAGCAATCCCTGCTCTTGAAAAGATGAGGAAGGCTTTCAAGCTTTCAAACATGACAGTTAAAGAGAGGGTTTTGTACTTTGCATGGTACTCAACACATTCACTGACTGGCAACCAAAAAAACCCCAAATTCTACAATGACATGTTTCTGCATACCGAAGGACGCCGTGTTGATGGGGTTTCTTTTCAGTGTTCTCTAATTAGTTTCCTAATTTAGGCCAAAATCCATGACAACAAACTTTGAACATGTCTAAATGTCTCACGTGGAACAAAAGAATAATCAAGCTTTTACTGAGTTTGTTTCTAAGGTGAATCTTATTGGATAAAGTGCAGAAATATTTCAAAATCAACAATAAGGAATCAAATATTGAACTAAAAGGTGAATTCAGATGTCTTCCTCTCTCATTGCCTCCGTTCTTACTTATGCTTAAAGATTGGCTGTCAAACGTTCCCCGCTGGTTTTTTCACGGGTGCTTTTCAGAGGAGCGCGATAGCTGGTAGCTGTTTGCGAGGAGCGAATAAGGGCTGGCATTTTGCTATCCCTCCAAGACACGGCTGCAGTGCCAGTGAGGCGCGAGCACAGTGGGGTGCTGGAAAGAGACATGAAACATCATTCAAAATTGAAGTTGTTCAAAGTGAATCGATGTGAGAAAAAGCAGCCAGTGCCTGCGAGTGTACGTGTGGATGCGTCCTCCTAGTGGGTGATACTGCCTCAACAAGACAGTGATGATGCAATCTGAGGGGATTCAAAAGAACACAGTTCAGCATTAAACGGTTGGAGCACATTTTTCACTGAACTCCCAAAGCAACGCTATGTCAACACCTGAATCTAAGCTTATGCATATTTAATGAAAGACTGTAGTAGTGTTGCTCTGATAAAGACCTCATTAGGTACAAGATGTAAAACCTATGTTTCAGGTCTGGTGCTGACAGCTGAAATTATTATAAACGTCTTACTTACATGGACAGGGAAAAAAACGAGGTAAGCTTGGCTATTTGTCTCCACAGGAAACACGTGCGGCACCGCCAGACTCAACACATGACTTCATTTCATGAGTAAATGGTTTTCACCTCCGGAGTTTCCAACATGGAGACTCAAGAAAGAGCAGCAGGATTCATGGGAATAAAAAAATACAAGGTTTATTATTGAAACCATGCAAATGAAAATTGATCAGTTTCACCAGCCTCCATGGGTTAGAAACACACGGAAACTGAAACTTCCTTTAAGGTCCGAGTGCAGTGAGACTAGAGCACGAACATAATAACACTGTCCAAACAAGTGGCTTTAAATATGCATCCATTTTATTGCACATATTAACCGCACTCTGCTGCGTTTGCATTTGAGCGGAAAGAATTTGAATTCAAGTTTCCTTTTTCATTTTCATTTCTCGAGCATTTCAAACAAAAGCAGCAGTTTTTGGAGCAGCAAGGTGGATCAAAACCAGTAATCTGATTACGCTTTAAGTTCTGTGCCAAAGCAGCCAACAGGTTATAAAATACTGTTAATCAGAAAATGCTGTTGGTAAGACTATTAACTCGAATGTCTGGTGTCCTCGTGTAATAAATCCTTGAGTCACTGCAAAGGTGTGCAGAAGGTTCATGTGCAATTTCAAGTCACGACTTTAAGTCAACTTCAGGCAGGTGAAAAAATGAAAGAAAAAATATTCCCAGTTCTTATCTCAGAAGAGAAATATAATTATTTGCAGCTTCCTGGGTTCGAGGCATCCAATCACAGATGAAATGGGAAAGCTGCAGTATTGACACAGACCGGTGCCCTGGGACGAGGGCTGTTCATGAGAACAAAGCTGGATTACACGTCTAATTGTTTACAGAGCTGCTAATAATCTGAAGGTGTTTGACACATTTCATGTGAATGTTCTGAACGTAGTGTACGATGGCTGCGTGAGCGCACGCCCCAAAAACTCTTTGCAGACTGGAAGAAAACAGACCGTCGTGGCTTTTGCTGCGACGCTGTAGTGTTCAGCTCTTCACGGTGCATTTGCATAAAACTGTGCCGAGCAGCTTCACACAAACCACACATCAAACACTCGCCTCCGACATGAAACTGGCACATGTTAATGGTTTTATAGGGAAATTATTACAAATCTGTTGATGGGCGAGAGCGGGGATGCAGCGGCCTGTATGAGTGAGCAATTCCCAGGTTTCAAGCACATGGCCGCGCGATAAAGAAGCTGTTGTGGACACGCCGCCCTGGCTGAATTAGCAGGAAATCTGTGTCTGGGCTACACGCCTTACATACTGCAGAGAAATATGCAGGCGTAGTCAAACTGACCTGTGTTAGCTCACTGGTTAATAGCTGTTTTGGGAGCAGTACTGATTTAATGTTTCCATTATGTGAGAGCAAATAAAGCAGTGTCAGTAATTAGATCTTAGTTGACAAGCCCAGACAACACAGCCTCGTTAGCAGAAAGCAAACAAACGATTCATTCTTACGTATATGCTCCGGCACAGCTTTGTGATGTTTCTCCGTCACTGTGAAATGACCCAGTTTTAACAGACTCGTTCTTCAAAACAAATGTTTTATGTTCCAGCTCTAAAGAAAACTTCACTGACTATCCTGACGCACCCATTCGTGTGTCACTGTAGGTTTGGGTGGCTGCAATTATTCCTGGTACCCACACCGGATCTGAAGCTTTTCCCACTGGAGTCCAGTTGGAGGAAATGGGGAATAAAATGCACAGCTCTAGTTCAGAACACGCATGAACTCCAAAGTAATATTGAGCAGGAAATCAGGCCAGAGCCTTTAAGGTTACAAAATGTCTCCGTCTTTGTACAGGAACTGGATCCTGGCTGGGTTGTTGTTAGTGATCGGAGCAGTCGGGGGTCGTTTGAGTAAAGTGGCATCAAACTACCTACAGAACAGAACACGTGTGTCAGCTGCAGACTAGTGATGGGTCGGTCGCGAACAAAATGGCTCTTAGAGCCGGCTCCTTATCGCGAGCCGTGGGGGTTTTTGTTTTTCTTTCTCTCAGCCTCTCTCTCGCACTTTTTCCCGCGTCACTCCGCACGCCAGCCTTGTGCTTTACGCTGGGCAGAGGGGGGAGGGGCGGTAGTTACACTCAGTAGCACAGGAACAGAGCGGGAGGGAGAGAGAGAGC
>NW_005187536.1:1101302-1110621 GCF_000239375.1 Pundamilia nyererei | reverse complement strand
TGAGAGGGCAGACTGTCAGAGTGTTGTAATAAATGACTGACTGTTCCAAGGACACTCACTGTGGAAATGCCACTGTGTAAAAAGCAGGCAAGGCAAAGGAAACAAGTTCATAAATAAAGCATAGCTGTAAAAAACACACAAGTTATTTTGTTCTGATTTACTTCAAATTTAATTCAATCTATTTTATGTCCTTTACCGAGTGCCTGACAGTTCATCGTTTTGGGACCCGATTAACGAACACTCCCTCTGTGTCACATTGAAAACTTTATGTATTTTACATGAAAATGACCTCTGAATGTTTTGAGTTTGAGCAGCTTAACGGTCAGCATGCGAGAGCCTCACCAGCTCACACAGATACAGGTGGTATTGTGCTATTACTCATTTTTCAACCTTGTTTGAATTCACTTCATAATGGTGCAATCTTTTTTAAAAATAACCCTGCATTTAAATTTCTCCTACTTCCAAGCCAAGGATATTATAATTCCACTTATACTTTTTATTTTTTAACCACAAATGCAAAGACAAGGGGGAAAAAGACACGTCTAATACCTGATTGGATTTGTCAGCCATGCACATGACCACAGGCGGAAACACGCTGTTGTAATTTCACACCAAAGCGGGGCTGATGTTATGGCACTCTGTCACTGTGGAGAGGGTATAGTAAATTTCCACTTCTACAAGACGCTGCTCACAATGACCAGATCTGCCCTATTTTTCTCGCCTGATTGCACCGACCTCACATGATGAATGATCTCCTCAAGAGACAGAAAACAGGGCCTGTTGTTATTGATGATCTCAATTAATAACCTGCCACACCACCGAGGATTCGCCCATTCAGCTCTTTGCATAATGTCATAAAAAAAGACACTGTGCGGGCGACTTATGTAAACAAAGAACTAAAGAAAAAAGCATCATCCTGAACATTAAGTAAAGGCACATTTGTATCTATTTCACGTTGTTTCACATCGTTTCCCTCCACATCTTTCGATCTAACGGGTCAAAGGTTAATAATGAAACTGTCACTTTCTACTAAAAGGCATCAAACGTCTCAAACATCTGTAATCAAAAGTCTGTCCAGCCCGTGCTCTCACTGCAGCCTGAAAATACTGTGATAAGATTTCCATGTTTATTAAAGACGATGCCAAAAAAGACATCCCTGCTGGCGTGTTTGTGCGCCACCTGCTCATGCGAGGCTCAGCCTGTGAGCACCAGCAGACAAAGTCTCTCCACCGACGGGCAAATGGCCATCTGAAGGTGACAGACTCCAGCGGCCCTGGGCCAGCGTGAGTCACTGACTTCATGTCCTCAGCAACAGCACTGACTTACTCCAGCAAGTGCATAAGTTTGCCCCCCAGGCAAGGTGACTCTAGTTCCCACTCTCCCTGCATGAAATGCTTTCCCACCTGGCAAGTTGAACCTTCATCACCCATTTGCCGCTCACGGAAGAGCACAGGCCCGATTGCCACTTGTCACAGTTTCTTAGTGACCACAGGTCAAAGCCCCCAAAATATCAGCGCTTATATAATTGCTGCCACACTTTGACTGCAAGCATCAAGCTGTTCCTGAACATTATGTGTTTATGCATCAACAGTCATGAGATTAGCAAGCAAACAATATTTATTTATATTTATTTCCACAGATGTGAGTCACAAAGAGCTTTACAGAAAATAACCTGAGACAATGCAACAATTAAAAAGAGGATAAAAGGATATAAATTTAATGAAAACTTCAAAAGCCAATAAGATGTTCTTTGATACATTTTGTATTAACTTTATTAAATGTAACTGGTTCTGATATGCATCCATTTCCATCAAACCCAGTAAGCAGAGAGCTTAGAAAGATTAATCCAGCGACGTTTCCCTGATGAATGTGCGCGCTGTGGATTTGATAAAAGACGCAAACTAAAATATGCAAACGTCTTTTTGAACTTAGTGGAGTTTTCCTTGCAGTGATGCTAAACTGGATACGTAAACAGCTACAGTGTTGCACATTAGTAATGAAAAAGTTCTATTTTCTTGGATGTAAAACACTGAGCCAGAGTTACGGATCATCTTCACCAGAACAAAACGCTGCTGCTGACGTTCAGAGCCCAAACTCTGTGTTCTGGACGCAGATATTTGATGCTCTCAAAGAAGTTTTCAAAGTAAATATTCCACTAAGTCCTACAGTCGCAGCGTTGGGAAGGAACTTACTGACTGCAAAGCCAACACTTATCTGTTAAATATATAACTCACTGCAGCCCGACAATGCACAACTATCACATTTCATACATGGATCCAGAAAGTGAATGATGTCTGTCTGATGGAACAAATGACATACTCAGAGTACAGAAACCTGCCTTTGTTACCTTTAGTAATACAATGAAGAACATCACCTAATTTTAAGAGCCAGCAGACCAAAAGACTGCTCATGTTACGTTTGCTTTATATCTGCAGCTGGACATTCATGGCTGCTCTGTGCTTGTGCATACGGGTACAGTTTATAGAGGACGTGTGGGATGTATCACTGCTGATTTCTGCAGCTGGCATTCTTTGGATTTGTGTAAAACAAACACAATTTATAAAAAAAAAAGTGACACATAGTAGTTTACTGAAAATATGCTCAGAATTTAAAGCCAAAGAAAAGCGAGTCTTATGTTGCTCCTGATGCGTGACTGTAGCTGCGAGGATGTTCATGCATTGGAGTGAGACGGGCACATATTACCAGAACGAGGTGGACGGCTGAAAGCTGCCAAAACGTCACCATGCTTAGAGCCTGGCCTCACAAATCCCTGCTGCTCCGTAATACTGATGTCTCTGCGTAACACAGCAAAACGCACCTGAACACACAGTGACGTCAGAAGGAGAAGAGCCCAACGCAAGGTGCATACAAGGATGCAGCCTGCAGCTATTACTGGGAGTCCGACGGAGGTGTGTTACACTCATGTCTGCATGTTACACGATGCGATAAATAGCTTCGTGCTCGTCTATGCAGAACAGTCCTACCACACTCACCGGTGTGTGTAGTTTGAGTTCTCTGCTCTGGTTGGGTCCTGCCTCCACCTCAATCTGAGGCCACGTATCGCCCCCGGCAAATTCTAACAGATGAGTTTGTCCGTACATCTAAAAATCCCATCAGGTCTCCTCCGGGGGCCTCGCATTGCTCTAAACTGCCAGGATGCTTCTGGAGACAAACACGTGCATGTGATTCCACTGCAATATTCAGGTTAGCAGGCAGCATGCTCCCTGTTTGCATCTGCTTGATTTCGACCTGGCCTTGATTGAAAGCTGGTCACTCTTGAAATTAACTGGCTGTGTCTTTGTTTAGACATTAGCATAGTGTTAATAGATCGCCAACAACTCTCACAGGCACACATGCTAATTTGCCCTATTTAGAAAATCTCATCACTTTTGTGTTTTGTTTTATTAATTTCATGTTTCTGTTTATTTATGAGCTGCTTAATCACCTCTGAATGATGTTAACTAGTAACAGACAGGATGGAGAATTATTAGATGTGTGCTGAAAAAAGAAAGGATGGATCAATGGAGACTAAGGACATCATTTACACAGAGAGTGTGGAGGAGCCCAAGTTTGAACACTAAACAATTCAATTACCGCCCCACGTCAGACAGATGAGAAACGCTCTGCGATGATTCTAAATGTTTCTTGTTCATCCAGTTTTGCCTCCATCATAGGTGCACGCCGTGAAAACAGCGAGAAGCGTTTATAGACTTATCGCCTCGTGTTTTGTGTCTCCGGTGACGTACGGCGTGGCTGCTCTGGTGCGTCACGCTACTATGCACACTATTCAAAAATGAAACAACTATTGGGACATCCTCTGCATGTTAATGGTGATGCTTAAAGAAAGTGTGCAAAAAGAAAAGTGCAGTATTTTTAATAATGCTGCTATACAGTCGCCACGGTAATGTAGCCTGAACACTGTGCAAAATGTAAATGGACACAAAATGCAACGACTTCTCTGTCGAGTCCATATTTTATTCAGAGAAGATGACAGAAACATGTTTGTTTCTCATACAGTCCTGATCAAACGCTTAGGATCAGTTGAAAAATGGCAAAAAATCGTATTTTGCATGATTGGGTTAAAGCGTTGTTGTCAATAAATTGCATGCTCAAAAAAATGTTTTGTCTCACTCACATTTGTTCTTGTTGCACGTTGAAGCTCTACTCCGAACCTGGTTAAGATCCAACCGTGCAATGTTTTGCCATTTTTTTATGTGGTGTAAAACTTTTGGTCGGGGCTCTCTTGGCTCATTTTGAATTTGACTGCAGCCACATGTCGTGACAAAGATGGATTTGTAACTTCATGAAAGTTACAAATCATGACTGTGGAACCATTTAACTATTATTTAGTCCTAAAACAAATAAATTCAATGTGTGTTTCCTCAAATTGAATGAAAGGAGAAAAATGAAACATATTCTGAGATGAAAAATGCCCACAAGTCATATTTAAACCTCCTGTCTGTCCATTGTTCACTGTCTTTTTTTAGGCTTCGTGCCTCTTCATTCGTTCCTTGGTTAATGGGGTCTGGGATGCTGTCATATAGTTTGCATTTAGTCATCAGTTACAGGTTTTGTTCCAGCGTACGTGACAAGGAAGCGGCTTTGAGCGTCTGCACTGCTTACCTCCTTTAGCATGCCGAGCGAGAGGTGACCCTGTAATCTGCACACTTCGTGGGGTGACTTTTATAGAGACATTCACTGCCAAATGACAGGAGAATATCCTGGATGTCGCTCTACCTGATCGCGCACGTTAGCCAAACATAGCAGCCAATCTGTGGGATGTATTCTGTGTGAGAATCTGGCAGCATATCCAATTCTCTCTCAATGCAAAGCTCCATTTGGCCTTTCACTGCACATACATCAGGCTTACTCCAAATGTGCAGTGCAGGCAAGGCTGAGATGAAAGAAAAGCCCTCCAGTCTTAACAATAAAAATGTAGCTTCGAGGGTAAATGAGCTGTGAGCATCCTCAGAGGGACGGATAGGAAGGAACGATTGAGGTCTAGGTTTACTGTATTCTGCATGTTTTAGTTAATCTCTAACTTCATGGTCCTGTGAGAAAACTTGTGTTGAAAGTAAAATGACAATTCAGTAATTGTTTCAGTGCCTGACAATAAATTATCTTGAATGTTTTTCATGGGCTGAAGGGACTCCCACTCACCGCTAAGTGACTCATTTGGACAGTTTTGCACAAAATGAGCGACGGGGTTGGTGGAGCAGGTCTGTCAAACATGAAGATGAAGCGAAGCGTCGACACAAAGTACGCCGCCCACAATCGCGCTCGTCCACTTCACACAAAGTCGATGAACGACGCCCCCCAATCAAACTGGCCTACAGAGACGTGAGCTGATAAAACGACCTGCTGATTAAAAGCCACTGGATCACTTTTAGACTGTTTCTCTTTGGAAACACGTCCAAGCATGTCAGCATATGCACACCTCTAAAATACACCAGTTTAATTTATTATTAATTGATTAATTTTGTATTTTTCGCCACATGAAGAAGAAGTCAGCCCATCTGTGACAAAACATCTGGAGCACCTGTAAAAGCACCTATAAAAAAAACAAATGATTTTAATGAAAAAAACGATAATAAAAGCTCCAACTTTCTGAAAAGACTCAGAGTCTGCCAACCTCTGCTGGAACAGGAAATCCACCCGGTGATGAAACACCCTCCTCGTGTCTATTCTTCTCCACCAGCTGCTCATATCCATATATCTATCCATCTGGACCATTTGGCCACTCAGCAAAAGCTGCTAGTCACTAAAATTCTGTTACAAAACAAACGAGTTGGTAGAGTTTTATTGTCAATGTTGTCAGAGTCACATTTGGGACGAGTAAACATTGTCTGCTGAACGTCCAAGAAGAATGAATTTTTTCTGCTGCCCGTTTCTAATCCGTGCGCCTCAAACAAAAGCCAAATGACTGAAAACTAAAGTAACCAAAGGACGACAATGATTCCATAAATAAAAGACACTCAGGCTGGCTTTAATTGGGCGAAACCTCGTAAGAATTCAGTTTATTTTTTATGTTTTTGCTTTTGTTCCGAGAGTTAATGAGGTCTGGTGCTGAGATCACTGATATTGATTTTATCTGCACGGAGAGGTCTAAGCTTTTCTGGTCTGCTTAGCAACAACAACACTATGGTAACCACAGAAGTCGTTTAAAACAAAGGTTAAAGCCTTAAAAACACCATGTTGGTAAATAGCTCACTCTTACTTCTTTATTTCAGTCGCTGCTGATGAGCCAGGCTTCACAGGCTCGCTCACCGGCCAACTTCATATCCTGTCTGTGTTTGATATAGTTCATCTGAATTTCTCATCCCGAGCACAACAAGGAGGACCACTGCCAAGTGCTCTCCAAGCACTAGAGACAGAGCTGGATGCTGAGCAGGAGGCGAGAAACTTATTGAAGAGGTAGCTCATTATTGCTCCATGGTTTGTTTTTCACAAAGATGGCCTGCTGACATGTGCAGAGCAGCAGGGTTGTTTTGGTATTATTTAATCATTCTTACTGAAAAATACTTGCACAAATCCATTCAAATGGATTATTTTGCATCCCTAAATGTCAAAATATCAACACGTGCGTGTACTGTTACTGCACGCCAGTCACTGCTCAGGTTTGATGCCAAACAGGAAGCTCGTGTGAGCTTAATCATCACCTAAGCCTGTACCTCTGCTTGTGTTTGTGGAGATGAAATCTCAGCTGAAGGTTCTTTAACAAAACCAGCGTGGAGTTTACTGAAAGCTCGAGAAACCCTCGTCTGTTCAGAAAAATCACTTCACATAATTACTAATGACAAGAGAGTCCTTTTTAGCAGCCAGCAGCCGCTACTTCAAACTTTAATTATTGTTATCAAACTAATTACAACTTCCCACTTGTGTGTGATGATTAACGTTTGAACCGCGCTATGGAAAAACACATTGTTTACTCAGGTAGAGCAGTAATTAGCTACAGATGATTAGTATCACCTGAAGGTCAGCTAAGCTTAGAGAAGGTAAAAGAAAGAGACGTGGGAATAATGAGCACGCCATTTGTAAACACATTGTTCTTCTGTGTTTTGGCTGTGATTGGACGTATCTGTGACACGTCGCAGATCAGTGTTTGGCTTTGTTTTGATGAGCAGTGCTGTGAAGTTTGCACTGTCCCAGACTTCCCAGTGCACTCGTATAATGCAATGCATTTCTGTGACAGTAATAAGAAGCCTCGTTGTTATTCAGGTGATTTTGCTTCATCCCGGTCATCCACAGTTTCAACAAACTGCTGCAAAACAAACCCGTGTGCAGGATCGGTGCATCATCTGTGGGCACATGCAGTTCAGCTCTCAAACAGCTTCTCTTTACAACGTCAGTGCCTGGAGTGCAGCGCTACACAACTTCTGCTCCCTATGCACGGCAGGACTGCTTGCTGTTGATGTCTGAGGGAGTGATGGCAGCAGCATCTCCTTAAAATGTCTTAAAACCACTTTTACTTGACGATGATCAGATGATAACTAGCACCAGTGCACGAGAACAAGGAGCCTCTTTTCCCAGCAGCCCCAGTGTGGAACTCTGACAAAAAGATGCAAAGTGTGTTTTCAGCATCCGTTCAGGGAATCAACCATGTGCTGTGCAGCTAAAAGCCTCAAAAATACATAATTTTTCTACTACTGGAGTACCGTGGCTGTAATTTAGTCCATAATAATTCTGCCTTAGGTCCCCATTGACACATTAAAAATGCACCACACATCTAAAGGCATTTGCACAGCCCAGCAGGTCTACAGGAATCAGCAGCACAGTAATCAATCCCTGCCACGAGGCTCTTTGTGGAAAATGACAAAGGGAGTCCAGTCCAACTATTCAGATCACAAGTGTTAGGAGAGATGCACCTTATCTGGTTTTTATGTTATTTGAAATAAAACAACGACATCAGTGTGTCGAGCTTCTGCTTTGATTTAAAGAGGTTTGTGTTATTAGTGAAAGAAAACTGTATTTTCAGCGTACTGGCCGACCTCTTCACATCTGAACATGCTTCTTTATCTTTGTGCTATTCCCAAAAGCTTTCACTGCAGGAGCCTTTAACTCCAGCTTGTTCTGAGGCCTCTGCATCATTAGCCTGGACCTTCAGCAAGCCAAATGCAAAGTTGTGAATAAGCCAACCATTCAAAGATATTTATATCAGCCTGGAAAACTCCTTTGCTGCTTAGCCATAGGTGTAGGATTGTTGTTGTGTGGCTGAATGATCCTGGTTCTGCCTCTCTCTCAGCAGCAGTGCCAGTTCCATCTGAAGCCGTAACAGAACAGCCAGCGTGTTTGACAGATGGGAAGGTGTGCTCTGGCATGTCAGATGTTCGTTTTATTTCCACTCTTTCTACTTTTCGTCGTTTCATTTCTGCATGTCTGGAAATTTTCTCTTCTTAGGCTCGATGGCTTGAAGCTTCCCTGTGAGGAGCTGGCAACCTGTCCAGAAGCACCCTGCCTCTTAGACCGAGCGTCTGCATCTCACGTTGAATCCTTCAAGTTGCGCTAATGTCGTCATGAAATCTATTTTTGAGAGCTGATGAGGAAACATGAATGGCAAAACCATTTTTGTTCAGCCTCTTTCTTATTGTTGAGTCTTACGGATCCATGTGAGGCCTGCGGTTCTGGGTTCTTCTGTGACCTCCTGGATGAGCCGTTCATGCAGAGATTTTGGTGGACCGGCCACTCCTGGGAAGCTTTGTGGATAATCACGTAGTACATGTATAAGAACATAAATACTCCCTCAGAGCTGGGCCATATACCGTTCACAGTAATACCGGTATAATGTTGGGCAATGATAAGAAAATAAATATGGCGATAGAATATGGGTAAAACGCATATGCGCAGTGCCTTTGTTTACATACGCACATGGCAGAAAAAGCATGGAGGCGACGGAGAAAGAAACAGACGAACCAGAACTGGTTTGTAAAAATGCTGCAACTTCAGTGGTGTGGAACTGGTTTGGCTTTCGTCCGTCAGATACACAACAAAGCACAATTTTTGGTAGCGCATGCAAGCGGGCCGTCGTTATTACCGTGTTTTTCACAAAATAAGTCGCTCTTAAAATCCTTAGATTTTCTGAAAAATCGACAGTGTGCCCGTATGAATTCTGGTTGTGTTTACTGACCTCGAACCGGTTTTATGTCGTAGACGGCACTCGAAAATCTGTCAAAAATGTTTTCGTCTGACTTTGCTAAGCTACAAACCCGCACCGCCTGATGGATTGTCGGAGCATTTCGGCTATCGTAGGCGGAGCCTCGCGGAGTGATACAGTGGGGCAAAAATGTATTTAGTCAGCCACCGATTGTGCAAGTTCCCCCAC
>NW_005187536.1:1057457-1099870 GCF_000239375.1 Pundamilia nyererei | reverse complement strand
AAGTGTACCTCTGGTGCAAATTACTGACCTCTGTCATCATTTTAGGTGGGGGAACTTGCACAATCGGTGGCTGACTAAATACTTTTTTGCCCCACTGTACGTGCTGTGCTTCAACATAATGTTACAGTATTGTGTGTGTATAACCTCTTTTTAAGTTTTGTGGATATTATACATGGTTATGCTGAGGATGGACACACACAGCTACCTCAATGTCCATTAAGAACTGCACTATATAAACCTCCACACAAATTAAAGCTGGGTTTAATGCCACTACAATGTACTGAAACGCACTAGTTTTGCCATATTTGTCTGTTTCTCTTCTACACAAAAGACAACTAGAATAAAACCAAAACCCAGAAACTACAAGAGTGACGTCATAAAAGGAAACACGGGTTCATCCTTACACATGCTACCTTTGCAGCTATGAAAGAAACTCAAAGCAAATATCGACGTGAGCCGGCATTTCGTGATCTCATTTAATGCGGCATCAGTACCGCAAATCACAAGAAACACGTGTTCTAATGCGCAGCCTCACTGCGGTCGAGTCAGGAATGTTACTGACTGAAACATAGTTTTTGCATTAACCTCTCAAAGCATTTCATTTTTAGAAAGACCAACAGTTGCACTCAAAGTAGCAACACATCAGCATCTATGAAGAATAAAGTGTCGCACCTTTTAGCGAGTCCTCTGGTTATATTGAAAGCGGTGCAGCGGTGCCTGGAGGGCGTGTCTGCAGGCTAGCTGGGTCTCAGAGGTTGCTTTAGGCGTAACTGTTTTATCCTGGCCTCCCTCAGTGCATCAGCATTAATCACTGCTCCGCACAGACACGAGCACAGCCCGGCTTCCTAACAGTGTGCATCGGTTTGTTTCTGGCTTTGCTGTGGTGCAGTCTTGATGTTCCTCGCAACAGAAATATCAATCTTATTGATCTAAGATGATAGCAGCAACACAGACTCGCTTGTTAGACAAATAAACCATTTAGTGCTATTATCCAATGATACATTTGAATATCAGGATATGATCTTCTCAACAGTGGTGCAACAATTAACTCGAAATGAGTGTTTTTAGTTTAGGAATACGATTTGATGAACAAAAAGCGCTGTGAGTGGATACACAAGGGGAGACGCAGTGAACACACACCTACAATAGATACAACACTGTAGGTAGACTGCGCTATTATCAAACCTCTCATTCACTAAATGTCTGTACGTTGAGAGTTTCTGCCAGAATTAGGTGGTGGGAGCCAAGATGAGCTTCCAATGCACCGCTTCAAAAAAGCCGAGTCACCTGTGTCAGTGGCAGGTGGAGCAGCAACAGGCAACACGTCCTTCATCATGTTCCCCGTTTATGCAGCAGCTGGCATGGTGGGCAGGCCATGTGCTGGGTTATAGGAAACTCATTAGTACGGTGAGTATCATCAGAAATACGGTTCAAAGCTGATACTTCAAAGCACACACAGCCTGCTAGCATGAATCACCAGGTGCTGTGAGATGATGCTAACGTTAGCTGGACATGGCAGAGTCAGACGGGCTTTCAAAGATAAAGTAGTGCAGTGTGTATCTACTATACCAGCAGGTAATGTGACTGTCAGTGAAGGTCATTTGTTTTATATTTAAAAGACTGACACTTTAATGTGAATGTGAAATATTGAGATGACTTGCTACTCATTTTACTGCATGAAAAGAAACAAAATTCGACAAACACTGAGCTCGGTGTTTGGAGCAAGCAGCACTTAAACCTCATTCAGATACATAAACCTGTGATTTTCAAAACTAGGTGAGTTTTCCTGGGAAAAAAAGATGTTTTATGAAGTAAGTAATGCAGACTCCACAGTAGTCAGACTCCTTTTATGTACAGGTAATTATACATATATATTAAGCTTCAAGACAAGCGAACTCCCACTATAGTCACATTACTGAAGGGAGTTTCAACTTCCTCAATAATTCAGGCGTTATCCTTCATCTTGTGATACATAAGATGAATCAAAGTGCTTGAACACATGCCAGAGATGTTCTTCTGAGACAGCTGCTTCATTCAGTTTGTTCTTGGTTTTGTTATTTATGAACAATCAAGGAAAAAGCTTTCAGTGTGCGAGCTCTACTATTGTTTTAACATCAACGCCGTCTGTGCACGGCAGCCTGAGGAAGGCTGTCAGGATTCAGAGTGGCCACGGTCGTGTAAATCACGTCTGTGTCAGCTGATGGAGGAATCCAATCAGTGTTTTTTCCTTCACAGTAACAAGATTACAACTGTTTCTTCCCACAGCTCAGGTTAAAGCCCCTGCAGAAAAAACATCAGCCTCGACTTCGTTCATTCAGAGTCTTAATCGGCTGACCAAGCTCGTCCGTACTGTTGTCCAAACGCCTCACACTCCTCGCCATCGCACATCCTGTCACATCTACAGCTACAGCCTCGCTGTCATCATTAGCGCTGCCAGTGAAGAGCATAAAAACCAAAAACCTGAATTAACAAAAAATGCAATTTCACCTTCACATTAAACACAACAAACAAGAAAAAATAATCTTTTTTCTTTTTATATCATGACATAAGTTAAACTGGTTATGAGTGTAACAGTCCTTTCTAGCGTAGTCGCAGTAATTCTTCTTAACATGTAAAGTAATACGTTCTTCTTTCTTTATCTCATTTTTCTACAGAAAGTTTGCAGAAACACTGAAAAGGCTAAAAACACAGAGACAAAGAAGACTAAAAAGGCTTTTCTGAGACTTCCTATAAAACTGCTGCTTTACTGCAGTCTGTCTGTCGTGTGCAGAAATGTCACACTTCCTGTAAATGTTCAATCCAAACTACGTAAAGAATTTAATCCACTTAAAGTAGAAACCTTTTCCACCTTAGTTTTAATATACGACCGTATTTAATTATTCATTTGTGTGCACACATCATGTAGGTGGGGATAATTAGCAATCAACATGTATTGTGTGTAAACGTCAGTGATCAGCGGCTCTTTATTCACGACTTCTTGAGTCATGTGTTATCTAAGCTTGCTTTGTTAGTTCTGGTTTTAAACAAAGTTCTGCAGACTGCACAAACATCGTGATCACAGACACGTATCCACATGAATATTTTTAACTTTATTCTGGGGTCATAAGCATGCATGACCCTTCATGGCTACAGCTGGACAGAGCTTTTGCATTACTGTGTGACAGCAGAGGGTTTAGCCAATCACAGTAATGTGATTACAGGCTCCTGAAGGAAGTTCACCATCGAAATGTCAGAGCAAATGTCACCTTGAGTTTACAGCAGGTTAGACCTTTGTCAGTGACAGGGTGGTTTTACCTTACCGTTGTTGTTCCACACATTTTCACGTCTAGGTTTAGTATTATCGATAATAAAATTTACTGTTGAAATTCTTTGGAAAAAGCCACATTCAAAGGCTCGTCTCTAACTTCAAACTAACACAAAGTTACTTTTTTAGAAATCACTCCTGTTTCTCCCTCTAAGAGTGAAAACACTGGATTTTCTTTACCTTTTTGTGCCGTCCCATTTGGGTCTTTAGCCATCAGAATTGTTGTCCAAGAAAGATACCCAACAGATTGACTTTACCAAGTGGATCATCACAGCTTTGACCTTTGTTATTATTATTTATTTATTATATATATTTATTAATTTATTTATTAATACATCAGAACAAAATTAAAAGTCTTTTAAATACGCTGCTTCTGTTCCCTGGAATAATCTGCAGGAACTCTTCAGCTACGTGACCTGTGATCAGAAATGATCAGAACCTCGTGGAGTTCGAGTCCATCTTAAAGGAACGAGAGAACTACTCAGTGTGATCGTTTCCAATGTTGCTCTTAATGATCTGTTACTGTATATATATTTTTATTGTTATGTAGTTATGTAATGCGTGTGTAAATGCCGGCAAGGTCATGTTACGCTTTTATTTTGAAGAGTACCTTAGCACGTCCTCTTTTATTGTGTCACATTTCCTGTTCTGTTCTCAGTGAAATGACACAAACACGTTGCTTCAGAGTGAGGAAACAACCTTTGTTTTGGAAATATTCACATAAAACCGTGGACTTTATTCACCTGTCGCACGCATAACTTGGAAGGTTCATACAATGTGGTTAAATTGTTTTTTTGTACGTGCATGTGGTGTTTGTGTAAAGACGTGCAGGGAGGAGGCTGCCAGCAGGGTTGGAAGCAGAAAGAGGGAGTAATGATTGCACATCATTGCTTATTTTATTTAAAGACACAGAAAGGCTGTCTGGTTATTAAATGCTGTGACATCAATTGTTTAAAGGTGCTGATTTACATCAATGTCACGATTGAGTTATCAAAATAATTTTCTATGAAGTAAAATGTGAACTTTTCTGCATCTTCTACTAAAATGTTATGATAGCATTTGTTTGTGCATCTTTATCGTTTTCACGGTGTCATATTGTTGGTGGTTTAAAAGAGGAGAGAATAAAGCTGCATCAGTCGAGGCTCTCTGCGTCACGAGTGGGCAGCTCTCTGATTTGATCTCAACGAGATTTTACCTGGATCAATAAAGAACTATTTTAAAAACATCAAATTAATTAATGCATTTTTAAATGAATGTCCAACCCTGATTATTATTATTATCAGTACAAAAACTGCATGTTCCAGTTAAGTTGCACGTGTGTCTTTTAGGAATAATCTGGGCTTTTCCAGTACGAATCCTTGTGAGTCTGTCGTGCATGCTAACCTTCATCTACATGAATGGGAACATTATAATATTGATTTGCTAATTATTCGTACTTGAAAAGAGCGAGACAACCTCATCTATTTCCTTAGATTTCAGTTTAAAAGGCTATAATGATGTCATCGGTTAGTCAGCGCCACCCTGGCCTTTTCCCGTTAAAGTATTTGTAGAATAACCGATTAAGGTCAAAATCACGTCCTTCCTTTAACACCTTCATTGTAAAGAGGGCAACTATATTAAGACTATTTATACAGAAAAGGAGGGCTGCCTGAACACGTGGTAAATGTTCTGCTCATTGGCCTGAGGGTGCACTGACTGCTATCAAGAGAGCGAAGGGTGGGTGGGTAGTGAGGGGGTAGGAAACGAGGCATGGAGGGGAGAGGAGGCACAGCAGGTAGCGAGGTTCCTACTGTTCAGCTACGTGACCTCTGGAAAGCCTCCAGCACTGCCTCTGCGAGACACAACACGACCTCACCTTTTGCATCAACCGTTCTCAGAAGAAATCCCACAACAACTCTCCACCGGCCAATTAAAAAGTAATGCATAATTTAACATGTCATTTGCCATTGCAGTCAAATTGAATATGATCTGCATTTAATTCTTGTGAATGTTCCTTCTGGAAGGACGAGAGAGGAAAAGTACGTCTGTTAACCGATTCAGTGTGATAGCACTGCCAATCATTCAGCGCCGTAACCCCGAGTTTCATCCTCCTTCACTTAAAAATAGAAGAAAAAAATCACGGTTGGTCACTTATCCTGAGATGATTAATGTAAGCCCTCCAGAAATGTGACGGCAGTTTTTAAATACCGGACTATTAATGACAAATCTGAAGAATCTCACAACCCCGGCGTGCACATCGAGCACAAAAGAAGCATCGACACTGCGAAATGAAAGTAACCTCAATGGACAAACTATCCCCGACTATTTAAATTGTGGCCTAAAGGTGAAAGCACATTACCGAGATGGTTATTCTGTTCCACGCTATTCTTAGCGAGCAGGAGGCAGGTACAGCACATCGTCTCCATCCTCGCTATAAAATGACTCCCCTGTTCCTCCAATTAAAAGATAGCAGTAAAAAAAGCAGCAGACTCGGAGCTGCGATAGCGTAATTGCCTACTACAGTGTGCATAGGTGGAAGCCAAGCTTGTCCATTTAAGCCTGGAGGGGCACAGCAGACAGAGGCAGAACTGACACTCACGGGGACATTTGCGGACATCTCTTATGATCCAAATCCTCTCTTTTGCTTAACAGCCACAATTTAATTGTCACTAGCTGTGCCAATCATCCGCTGCATATGCTCTCATTCCTCCTTGTCCTTGTTAAGATAAATCCGTGGGACGAAAGCCAGACATCTCAATGACTAAACCACCTGCAGCTGTGCATTACTTGTTATTCTTCATAGATGGAAATGAAAACGTGTACGTGTAAACTCGTGTCAAACATCCCTGCTGCATGCTAATTATCTCCCAATTACAATTTGTGGTTACTGTGCCAAATAATACAGCAGGTTTTTTTACAACAAGCAGTTTATTTCTATAGCGCTTTCAGACGACTCCCAGCTGAAAACAAATCAAAGCAAATAAATAACAGTAATTAAAATCAGGGTCGAACTGTGTCATTCGCCAAGACCGTCTTAAAACACAGCAAATGATGTCAGACCATGTGGCCGCACTTTCACTCAGCCAAAGTGGATTTGGGCAGAGCCTGGTGGGCTTTGCAGGCTGTTCTAATACAACGGCAGGAGCCGCCCACTGCTTAATGATCAGCAGATCTCACAGGAAAACAGTTAGCATGTTGCTGAAAAGTTTTATGCAACATTTTAGGTTTCAGAGGGCGATGGAGAGCAAATATCAGTGCTACTAATTGACTTCAAACACATGCGCTTTGCAAACATGACATCGATTCTCACTAATCTGCACCGGCGTGCAGGCAGTGTCTCCTCAGCCTGGAGAGGGTGGAGCAGCCTCTTTTCTTTCTCTAATCAGGAAGTTAGCAGCACATGTCAGCCGAGCTGCTTTTAAAGCAAGTTTTCAATAAAGCGGAACATCGTTCTCTGTTCTTCACTTCTTTGTAGGACTTCTCGCTGGGGAGTCATAAAAGTTTGCTCTTGAAAGGACACACAATCATCGCTGTATTATCCTTTTCAATTATGCACCTTAACGGAAATTACAACCAAAAAGAAATTACATCCAAGTTCTAAATTCAATCAGGCGCTTGTTAGACGATCAGCCTGTACTGTAGTCTCTGCTTTAATTGTTCAGAGAGAAGCAGTGATTTAATTTGATTACATATAATGTACTTTTCCTTTATGAATGAAGACCATTTAAGTCCTGTGAGAATCGCAGTGTTTCTATATCTCAGTTCATTTCAAAGGTCTTTCAGACGATAGAAGAAGAAGGTGATTATGTTTGATGAACAGAATTTCTGAAACTAAATGTTCTTTTTCAATTTTTGTGGTAAACGTTCATGTCGTATACATTAAATACCAGATAATCACGTAGAAGGTTCGGATATATGTGAAACATAACAGAGGCTGTGACCCTAACCCTTACCAATCACCTGTGTGGAGCTGGACTGTGAGCAGCTGGCCAGATGTTTTCAGAGACACGCAGCCTCGACTCTAAGACGAGAACTTTGTGACTGAACTGTAACAGAAAAAGTACCGAAAAAATCAAATAAAAAATGATAATAAAATAGAAACTGATCAAGGTCTGCAGCTAAAGAAAAAGTAGGGCAGAAAATAAAAGAGTGCAACTTTAATGCTGGATGATAAAATCACTGATGATAAAAAGTTATTCTCTGACTGCATGTTTATACAAAGTAACCAGCTGATATCGAGCATGTTGTAAAAGAACAAAGGAGAAATCTACGTGAGACAACACAAGCTGCAGCAAGCTGACACCTACATATGTGAAGCAAACGTCTGCTTTTATTTATTCAAATCTCAAAGTGAACAGAGAAAGGTCAGACAGGTGAGTCGGCACCAGCCAACATTTTAAAATCACTTTAAACCTGTTTGTGTCTAGGCCAGGGCTCTCAAACCCACGGCCCGGGGGCCACTTGTGGCCCACGTCACCCCTACTTGCGGCCCATATATATACATGAATAAATAAAATGAAATTTGGACTTCAAAGTAAATTTTCTTTGTTTGTTGTTGAGTGCAATGTTAAAGTTCTTTAAAAAGCAAAAAATGATTTAATATGGAGGCAACGTGAGCAGAGAGCACAAACATGCTGAGGGATGAGAGTCACAAACTAATGTGTACACTTATGTCTGCGCTTTTATTTTGTTAAATATAAACGCAATGATAGCAGAAGTGCTGCCGTGTGTGGACAGAAACAGAGGACCAATGTGTTCATGTTGTAGTTCAGTGAAAGTTATACAATATTTGATATTTTAAAAAACAAAATACTACATTTTAGGAAATATTTCTGGGTGTTTTCTTGTTTGTTTTTTTTGTATTACTCGAGCATTAAAGTGGCCGTCCAACGAGACGTCACTGCCAGCAGTGGCCCACAGCTCATTTTAACATGAGACCCCTGGTCTGGGCTCTCCTCCACAGCAGGGCCCACCTCATAACAGCAGCCTGGGGAAGGAAGGCCGTGCACAGCAGTGTGGGTGTTGCAGGAGTTTTGACTTTTTTATGTTGTCTCTGTTCATAAACCACAAAATAAAATATAATTGTTCCTTTCTTCTACATAGATGGCTCAGTTTTGTGACTCACTTTCCAGCGATAACATTTCTTGTTAACACAAACTGGTAAATAATTCTCCCACATGTTGTCTGCTGTGTGCGTCTGCATGCAGTGCTGCCTCTGAGCGACTCCTCTGCCAGATACAAAGCAATCTGGCTTCAGTCTTTACGTAGTTATAGCCCGAGATGAAATTCTTCACACACACTATCCCCCAGTGTAAAAGTGCAGTCTAGAGCAGCTCTGCTATTAGGATGATGCTCAGTTTGAGCCATACGAGATACAGAGCAGATACTCGCACACCGCTGTGATGCCCTAAAGCAAAATCTGAATCTGTGACTGGTGGGATCGCTCGGTGACCAACATGCAAGGATGTGGTTTTATGGACAGCGTGAGAAGGCGTCCAATGGATTTAGGAGAACAGGAAGTAGAAGGGAAGTAAATCACCGTGACGTGGCCACAGTTTAAATCTGCCTCAGCACTGAAAGACGAGCACAAGCTTTGAAGCAGTCACCACGAGCTGTAAAGCAAACAGCACTTTCTACTCTACGTTAAACCAACATGTCCTCACGGGAAAAGTGACAATCAGGCTTCAGTCACGCTACAGTTTAAAGGTCTGCTGCCGGCACCAGATTCCCTCATATAATGCACTGCAGGTGGGATGAGAGGAATTTATAATGGAATTCAGAAAACCGGAAGTTTTTTAAATGTTCCTTATAAATTGAAAAGTACTGTGATTTTGCACACAAGCAGAAAAAGTATAACATTCGTGCAACAGAATAAGTGAAAGATAATCGTTTACGACCGTAGAAACAACACTGTGAGTAAAATAATTGCATCAGCTCATCTGCTGCAGGGAAAAGGGCTTATTCTCTCTGCTGTCCCTTTGTTTAGTACAAGAACGGACAATTATTCTATTTTCCTTAAAATAATAAACCCCCGACCGCACATTCATAGTGCTGATTTTTCAAGCCTTAAGAAAACTGGAAATTGTCTAAATATGGACTAAACCGTAAAATATTTATAAATACTTAATAAACAAAAGTGTGCATTAAACTGGACGTGACACTGTGGACCTGGTAGTTCCATGAAAACGTCTGGTTTGTCAGGAAAAACAGTTTATGACGTTCAGATGATGAAAGAGTCGTTTCCGTGAAGCAGAAGAAACTGATGATGTGAAAGGAAGCTGTGTGCAAGCAACGTAAATAGATCTGACCTCCATATTTATGTGTGTCTAGTAACAAGAGCATAAAAGAGATGCTGCAGAGATAATTACTGTCCAAGATAATCCCAAACCCGCCTTTGTCTCATGTAATGATTTTACCCTTCGTCCAATAGCGTCACGGTACGTAGGTGCTTCTTCATCAAGCTCAACATAGAATAGAATAGAATAGAATTCAACTTTATTGTCATTGCACATGCACAGGTACAGGGCAACGAAATGCAGTTTGCATCCATCCAGAAGTGCTTTAGTGATATAGATATATTACAATATATATTAGCAATAATATAGATATGTGAGTATACTACAGAAATGGGTCTATTATGGTATGCTATAATGTACACGGTATGAAGTATGTTGTGAACATCCGTGAACGTATCAAACGCTGATGGTCTAGAGCAGTGGAAAACACATGCTTGTCTTTGCTCATCATCTGTTTCCCAGTGGCATGAACTGGTAACAGCAAGACAGATGAAAAATTGGCGCTGGGATGTTAATGTCAGGCCTCCCTAATTTTCTCTCCCATCAGAGACACAATCTATCACTGCCCTGCTAATGACCTCTGACAGACTGACGAGGCTCCTCTCTGGAGAATTTTCATAAAAACAGGCCATGTGTATCGATCTGCAGGGCTACAAATGGCATCCGGCTGATGCATATTTTATTAGTTTGCATGAACAAAAACAGACTTGTAATGATCTAATTTCTCAGTACTTACAGTGAAACCGAAATACGAGAGCTCACCCGGCACCCAGACAATAAATAGAAAGAGAGTTCTCCACAGGGTGACCATTTGTTCCCTTTTAGGTAAAACTACAAAGAACCCCTTTGTATTTTTTTAATTTACTACTTTAAAATGGCTAAACTGTTCAGGAAACCGCCCTTCACTTGGAGCAATCAAGTTCAAATTGGAGATAAAACATTCAAACTACATCTTCATGTAGTAATGAGATGCAGACGCTCCCACTCCAGGAGTAAATATGTAGGGTTTCCCTCCGTACCTTTACCTCAATAGCTGAGCAAAGTCAATTCAAGGTGATACCTGTGAGAATAGGATCCTGTGACCTACTGGCTTTCTTCATTATTAATTCAGCTTCAAGCTTGCAGAGCGGCAACATCAATTCAGAAGCAGAGATGAGAAATTGGAACAGCTGGAGGTGTAATACTGTGGCTTTTCTCTCAGGCCCACCTGTCAATACCTGCACTGAAAAAGGATGGAGATTGCAGGCCACGCGACAGGGTACGACTGCAATTCAACTCTCTTCTGCATCCACGACGACTACAGTAGTTTTCAAAAGTTAAAAGCTGTCACTCACACACACTCGGAGCTCAGGAGGGATCCAATTTTGTCACTAAGTGCACATCCTCAAGCTCAAACCTCTTCTTTTCCCCCCTTTTCAAAAACAACCCCTTAAAGCAAACCATGCAATATGGCCTTTAAAAGACCTCAGAGAAAAATATTCTTCTGCAGACAGATATTTTCTGTCTTTGGGAGGAGGAATTGTAGTCAACTGCCAGAAAGCTTGGTGCCAAAGTATTATTAAAGACTGAAGAAACAGCTGCCGCCACCAAAATAAATATTCCATGCAAAGCCACGGCTTTGATGTTTGTAACTGAAGTCTTCCTCTGGCAGCGCTGATTTCACATTTTATCTAGGAAAACATATCGCAAGATGCTGGTTCGATGCAACCTGCGACCATAATGCCCGCTGAACAGTAAGCAAACATTAATGCTATTTTAGCAGGTCGTGATAAGACAGGAGCAGTGTGTAATGAGAGCCTTGGACAGTGTGTCAACAGATCTATAAAATGTTATTACTGTCAAAGATAAAGTAGTGTCGATACGTCTGCCGCAGCCCTGCTTTACTGACAGGCTTAACCTTTCGCTGTGACGCAGCCTAAATCTGCGTGTTCCTCAGTCACCCCGTCGTTTCTTTACCTCCGAGACACGGCCAACGACCTCCTATAGCGAGCTGAGACTGCAGCAGAACATCCTGATAATAAATATAAGCTATGAATTGGTGATATACTGGAGATGCGCTGCAGCTAAGAAAGCACACTAAGAAACACAAGTGTCAGGACAATTATTCAGTGCTCTGTTAAGATGCAAAGACATCCAGAAGTCATTGCTGATGTGAAAATTACAGCCCTTGTACAAGGATAACATTTTTGACAACTCTGAAGTAACGCTTCTGTCAAAGCCGTCTCATAAATATTCACAAAATAACTAATCTCCTTTGAAAACCTCTCGACTACGAGCTGCAAGCCTGTGAACATTACGTTTAAAAGAACAAGATAACGGAGCTCTTTTATTGTTGTGGAAAATATTTTCACCTTCTCAGTTTTTGCTCTTTTTTAAATGCATTTGTTTTATTTTATAATTTTGTTTAGTGTGTAGCTTTAGGACATATCCTCACCGAAACATCAGTCTAAGTTAAGTCGTGCAGGATGAGCTCCTCTACAAGGCGACCAGTTCAAACATGCGAGCATCTCGTTAGCCAAAAGTAAGAGATCTGTGGCTTGACGTCATGTCGTTCATTATCATTAGTATGCTGATGGTAAACAGTTTCAGATGGCATGCATGCCACTGCATTAAACGCTTAAACTGTAGCAACTTGTCAATCACAAAATAGCCCCGCCCTGAAGCATACTGTGTTTCATATCTTACAAAATGAACTTTCATGGTCTATTTAATAACACCTGAAAGCAGCGAGTGAGACCATAAACTTAAAGAAAGGGTTCACTCAGGCAATAAATCAAGTGAGTCATTTCTACAGACTTTTCTTGCTACCTGATGAATTCCTCCTTCTGGACACTAGAAAGACTGTGATACACTTTTGCTTTACCTTTGAAACACCCGTGTCCATCTTTTATATACTGTCTATTAGGGGTGCAACGCTACACAAAATTCATGGTTCGGTTCGATACAAAAAAATGTTCATGCTTTTTTTATTTGTCGTTTATTAAAATTATAAATATATATTTTAACTCAAAAGTACAGTTTTTAAATTTAATGTTGCTGAAACAACAAAGTAATAAATAATAAATCTATCTGATGGAGGAATCGCTCATCTTTGGAAAAGAGAGTTTATTACAGAGAAATGGCTCTTTCAAAATAAAAGCTCTACTATATGCTTCTTCTGGGCTATATTCTCAGCAGCATATTAAACATATCAGGTCCCCATAAGGAGAATCCTGTGCTAACGGCTGTCTAAATGACTCGGGTAAAGTTAGTAGCATGCTGCTTGTTGTTTTTGTCTGCTTCCACTTGTCTTTGCACTAGGATGCTGTCGGAGTAAATGTGCAGTCATATTCGTTGTGTTCCCACTAGTGCTGTCAGGTTAATACGTTAACGCCACAACACGGCAAATCTCCGTTAACGAGCTACCGCGGATCGCCCCGTGCGTGGGGCTGGACGGCGTCAACATGTTAACGAGCTAACTGCGCTAACATACTAGTTCCCACCATGTAATTGAGCATTGCGTGGCACATCCAACATACTGTTTTACTTTAGTCCATGACGCGCTTACCTTCAGGGTCATACGTCACATGAAGACCAAAATAGTTCCAAACGCCAGATCTGAATGAGGGTGGGGGAGGTTCAATTTGCCATGTTGCAACGAGCTTAGCTTCTGTCTTGCTAGCTTGTGCTGCGCTCAGTGGATCTGTGCTCGACAGTGCAGCCTAGGCGGAGTAGTCGAGCGCAGATCCACTGAGCGCTCAACACAGACAGCATCGTCAGAAGAAAAGTTGATAAAATAGATTAAAGATTTTGTATTGTTCCATACATATGCGTACCAAACCGAAAGCACTGTATCGAACGGTTCAATATCGATACGAGTATCGTTGCACCCCTACTGTCTATGGCTACAGCACACATACATACATTAGCAGGTACACAAACGTGGCATGTGTGCTGGCCTCTCTGTGAGGCTAGCATCTACTTTATGTTGCAATAGCACAAATGACTGGAGGTTATATAGTGACAAATAGGATGTATATGTATTTCTAAAGGAAAGAGTCACAGTGCTGCTTTTAGTGGAATGGCACATTTATGTTAAAGGTCAAGCAAAAAATATTCAAATTAGGACATAAAGAAGTTCATAAACTGTGATTTATAATACAGATGGATAAATGTCCTGTAATGATGATGTTAGGATAGAAGAATGAGTGAAAAAGACAGATTAAAAAGAAAAGCAGGCTAAGGCTGCAAAGCGTTAGTTAGCAACTTTAAGATAAGATAAGACTTTATTGATCCCACAACGGGGAAATTTTTGCGTCACCTCAGCTCAGGTACAGATATATGAAGGAAATACAAAAATACAAATAAGTACAATCAATGAAAAAAGTAAGATAATACACTATATACTTTAGTCAGATATGTTATCACTGCCCGTGCAGGTAAATGTTAACTTCAGCTGCTGTGATAAAATTAATAGTCGACCAATTTAAAAGGAACATGAGGAGGAGAGAGTCTGACTGACGGCTGATTCCAGTGGGGAGCAGGCACAAGCAGAGAAGAGCGCAGCAATCGTGCAGGCGATTCTGCATGGTCTGACACTTTTAGTAGGAACAGCAGTATTAACAAAGCGTGCTATAATTTTTGCACACCCAAATCCAGAAGACAGGAATATATTTTAAAGAAAGCATTGCACACACTGTTTACGTGCAGACATACTCAGTGTTTAGCTTTTACCACATCAGATCAGCTTTTTACTGATAACAACACAGGTTCTTACTCTAGCTTCCTGCAACATGCCACATTCACCCGTTCACACACATTCACACTCCGATGGATGGATTGAGAGCAACATGGGGTTAGTATCTGACCAAGGATAACTAGCACGCAGACTGGAGAAGATCAAAACACCAATGTTACAATTAGTAAATGATGCTCTACCTCCTGAGCTGCAGCCACACCAATAAAGTACCAAGTCAGGAACTTGGGTGTGGCAGAGAGGTTGAGGTGGTGGTTCAGTACATGTATGAGGACACCATAACAGAGGTGTGTGTGAGGCAGGCAGACAGATGGCTTCAAGGTGGGGGTGGGATCTGCTCTGAGCTGCTTCGTGTTTGCAGTGGTGATGGACGGGCTGACAGATGAGGTTAGGCAGGAGTCTACATGAACTGACAACACTGTGATCTGCAGTGAGAGTAGGCAGCAGGTGGAGGAGAGCCTGGAGAGGTGGAGGTATGCTCTGGGGAGAAGAGAAATGAAAGAAGTAAGATAGAATACATGTGAGTGAATGAGACAGAAACAGGTGTAAGGGCGAAGCGGCGAGCAGTAGAGGCCGTGAAGGTGGATGAGTTTAAATACTGCGTCAGCCGTACTGGAGACAAAGTTAGAGAGGCGAGGCTGAGACGGTGTGGACATGGAGGAGGCAAAGATATCCTGGAAAAACTAATATGGAGCTGCCAGGCAGGAGGAACAGAGGAAGACGTCAGAGGAGGCTGATGGATGGAGGACATGCAGACGGTTGGTGTGACAGAGGAAGGATCGGGTGAGATGGTGGCAGATGATCCACTATGGCCCCCCAAAGATGACCAGCCAAAGAAAAAGCATGTGAAAGACTTTTTACTGGAATATTTATCTTGCAAACACAAATATGTTTTATATTTTTTGAACTAGAAAAGCCATTTCAATATCATCTTTTTGCCCAAAGGAAATCAAAACTCATTTTAAGTTTTTCCAACAAGGGGAAGCTGTAATTTACTAGAATACTCATTCTGGCATTGAAGCATATTTTCCCCATAACAATAACTGGAAGCCAGTTTATGCGTAAAGCGCTATAAACTTGCGTATATATACTGATCTGGACTATACGACTTATTTTTAAACAGCTCAAACTGATCAGGCAAAAATAAAATCTAATTAAATTCTTTTCAGTATCATAAAGAATTTCAATACACAGCTGCAGACTTATTACACACGATTAAATCAAAGCTAAACTAGCACCACAGGGTCACATGACCTCAGTGGCCATGTAGAAAACGGTATGACATGAGCACAGCGTAACATAAGAGAGGTGCTCCGTCACTATACGTCTGCAGATTAATGGCTGGAAATGTCACAGGGAATAAGGTCGTGCACCAAGAGACCTGACTATGAAGAGACATCTGAGCACTTCTGAGCAGCAGTTCCATGGTCTGCTGGGAAGCCAAATGTGCCGCTGTCAAGCCGTGCCTCGCAAACACGGATACACACACGTGCACACACACTTCACGGCGGCACAGCGTGGCCTCTGTGATGAGCAAGGACAGAGACAGGGTAGACTCTTACATGGAACATTAGACATGATTAGAAGTCATTCACTGAAATGCCCCTGTCACTATAGCAGGATGGCATTACGGCCGAGGTGCAGAACACACCGAGCATTTTCTTTACTGTGACACGTGATCATAACAAACTGGAGATTTTGCTGATAAGGCCAAACGTAGACTTTGTGCATAATTTAACACGACACTGGGGCTTAACAGAGAGAGAAGAGAGTTTCAACCAAGAGATCACTGGAAGCAATTTCTTAGACTTTAAGTAGCTCCCTCTGGGGTTGCATTTGCAGTACTGCTCCTCAAGAACTGTAAAAAGACTCGTAATGGAATCAAGTGAAAAATTTGAGCTTATCTATAATAGTCAGTGCAGTAGGTGAGCAGTGCCACCTCATACATCTTATAGTGTCATACAGGCAGCTTTATCTGTCTCTGACACGAGACTATAATACAGCAGATTATCTAACAGGTCAGCGTAGAGAGCCTCCAACCTTCCAACACTTAATTTTAAATCATATCTTTTGTGGCAAAGTTAAAGTGTGTTTGCAGAGCAGCAATGTTCTCTGTGTTATTCTCCACAAAACCGAGACAAGTTTGGAAGTTCAGTGTAGTAGAAAAGTGTGAAAGTCAGACCGAACTCTTCTCTAATTAATATGCATTTGTCTCTATGCGAGTGTCAAAAACTCCTTGCCGCCTGCTTTCACCCTTATGGCGTCCCACCTGGGAGGTGCTGTCAGCTGTTCTGGGTTTACTTCAGGAAAGCAAAACTGTGAGGAAGGACACAAAGACGGATTCCTTAAACCTCCAGTCAATTTGATCAGTTTCCTGCTTTTGAATTCTACCTTTTGTCACTGTCCTCCTGAGCTCCTCGTCTTTACTATCAGGGAAAGCTCCAGCATGTTAATCAAATTGTACACTGCAGACTGCAACCTGTTCTACGGTCCTATGGCAATGCAGAGAAACTGAAAATCGCCTTCTTCCTCCCCCCACAGTGAAATGATTGTTTCACCAATATGTATTTTCTGAACCCATCAACACAGCTGCTAAAGAGCAAACAGATCCCAGGACGGCCAATAGGTTTATCAATTGCTCTTCTTTGATTGAATTCCAGCCTCAACAACCTGCAATAAATCAGCATTTGCAGACACCCACTAAGCAACACCATAATCACGTTTGAACTGAGAAAATCAAATCCTGAGTCAATTATCTTAGCCTCACTGGAACTGATAACGGTTGCTCTTAAGCACTAAATTGGCAGCGCTCAAATGTAAACACAATGTTTCACACTGAATGTGTTGGCTCAACGTACCAGGTTTCCATTTCTAATCCAAGGCCACTTTTTCATAGTGGGCAGCGGCAGAGGTGGGAGGAGGGGCGCTGCTGTTCAGAGGGCTTCTTGGACTGCATTTACATTATCAGTAAATCCCATCACAGCCATTGAGCGGCAAGCTGGATGCTGCGACGAGGCCCCGGCCAGGCTCTGCTGGCACATCCTGCTGCCAGAGATGATGTGATGAAATCACAAAGGCTGTGTCACACCACAGCTGAGGATGATATGTTGTCTTCCAGTCAGTCAAAATGACAGCGGTGTATACAGTGACACCTACACAGTCTTAAAATATGGTGCCTCACCGTCAGGTAACAACAAATCATCCTGTCTGAGTTTTCTCAATGCAAAAACCAAACTGTAAATTTTACTCCGACAGTCACAGAACAGCTCCATCAGGAGGTTGATCTCCTTTTCCCTTTAATTCCAATCATCCCCTTTAATCGATTTTCATATGTTTGGATGTTTTTAGTCAAAAGACGCAAACGCATTCATACCACCGAGCAGCATCCTAATCAGGTGACGAGTTTCTTTATCGGCTGTTTGCTGCTTCATAAGCTGTTTAGTTAGAAATATACTTTATTATTATATAATAAGCTCAATTATAATTTTCCAGTTATTATAAATCAGTGCCTATTATCCATTCGTATTATATCCATCCGTATAACTCCCAGAGAGCGGGCTGCTGTGGTTTGTTGGTGTAAATGGAAACATCATCAACATCTGGTTTTTCTTTCTCACTGCAGTTTCTGACTGTGGAGTTTTAACCATGTTTGCTGACATATCTGTAAACTCTGTGTCCGTGACTATTAATAAACCGCATCCAGCCCGCACTGCGTACAATTGCAGCAATCACAATACAAGTTGGATTTTAAAGACGCCGTTTTATGATGCGTGATGTAATTTTCTCATTAGGTCTAGCTCCTGTGCCGTTGCATTGTACGGATTTAATTTGCAGAATATAAAACACTCGGTGCAAAACACTCCAGCAGATGATTTCACAAACAACCCTGAGCTACAAACCACTATCTTCTGACTTCCTACCATCAGTATTTGCCAGAAATAATGATGCTTATATCTGCCGGGAAGATTGCCATTTGATAAAGTTGTCAACAGTGTGGCCGGAAGATCACCCAAACCTTTTTTCCATTCTCTCGGTGAACTCTACGACATAATAAGACATCCTGCCATGCATATGTAAGAGCCGTTTGCTATTTCAGCGACTGGGTCTTTGATTGTCTCCTCAGCACGACTACTGTTTTGTGCTTTTCATGAAACTGTAGGTAAATATTGCTCTCGTTGAAAGCGCCAGAAAGTGTGAAAAGTTTATGCCGAGCGTGCCTGCTGTAGGTTTCTGTTATGATGCTATTTGTTGTTATCCCCGCTGTACATATTGCATCCATCTATGGGCGTGCTGGATGTGGAAGTTGCAGTCTCCTGCTGCTCTGGGCTGATTGAAATGGTTTACAATGTTTCGACTCTCTCTTTTCAGAGAGCCTTTTCATCCTCCACTTCTCCATTTTACAGCTCGATTCCAGCTGCTCTAATGCCTCCTCGCTGGTCCGGGGAGGCGACGGGCGAGCTTAGCAGGAGACTGTGCATCCTATGCAGATTATGATACCACCCTAGGGACGCGGGACTCTATCGAGCATTTTCACAAGTACAATTCAGACACACATCAATAGGCTAGGTGACGACCACACAGATGCAAGGCCTGAATCATGACACCTCTCCTCTGGAAGCTCGTCGTCTATATTAAAGAGTCGGGATGCTAAAGAACACAGCAGATCGTGACATTTACCCGACAGATGAAAAACGACTGCGACTTATAACCAGGATCAGCAGTGGTAGGTGAAGGTGCTTTGCCAAATATAACCAGCTATTAAAAGGAGATATGAAAGCAATGCAGCTCCCTGTGGGCCCAGCGCCTCGAACACACTCTCGCATTCTCCTTTAAGACGAGTGCAGCGCGAGCAAGAGTTCACCAGGTAACCGCTGCCGCCCTGACAGCAGCACCACGCTGACCTTTAGCAGAATTTGATTTGGACTCCTTATCACATATTACTCACACGTTAATAAGAAAATAGAAACTCAGCACTCGTTAAACTTGGGTGGCCTGAGTAAATAAATAATATTAAACGTATGACGGTAATTAGGCAGCGTTGCTGCTAAGTGTTTGGGTATGAATATTTATAAAGACCGAAGCCTCACGCGTGACAATTATGAACCAGCTCGTAGCGCGTTATGACGCTCAGACTTTGTTCTGTCAGAAGCAGGTCGGTTTAATCGTTGCTTAATGAAACTCTGTCTTCATGTGCTAACACTGCACCGAAAAACGAAGAAAATCTTCATTTGCTCTGCCTTCATCTGTTAATGATATCCTGGATAATTTCAGCACAAAACTACAGCGTATGCCTGCAGTCAGAACTGAAAATCAAAACAAAAGATTTCTCTGGAAATACAAACGCTTCTTTTTTCAGCTGTCGATGGTACAATAAACCGAACCATTAACCCCTCACAATCACAGGCGCTTTAGGGAAAGACGTGAAGTTCCTGCTAATTTCCAGTAAAGCACTGTGGCCATGACAATCTGAATTACGTTTGTTTTAAAAGCTGCACTGTTGCTGCCGTGCCTGTTTTCACATCAGCAGACTTGTCTGTGTGTTCAAATCCTCTACCTGAGAGGAACAATAATTAAGTTCACACGGCCGTCTCCTACAGCTTTCAAAACCACTTCATTTTAACCCCTGCTTAACAAATACAACTGTTCTGTCATCTTTAACTACAGACCGATTTCCTACCATCATTGCTCTTTTAATAAATAATCACAGATTAACACAAACACACTTAACAGTGCAAATATGTGAGTCTGAAGTTCTCAAAGATCAAAACGAAAATGAAATCCTTGCTAGCAGAATGAAACCCGAGGAACAATCACATGAAATTATTCTCACTCGACTCCACACAAATTTATTCCAGATCGATTTTTCTTCCTCAGTCATCTGTGTTTGTCCAGTGCTTTTATTTTTTTTTATTTATTTATTTTTTGTCCAGTGCTTTTAATTGGAAACCCCAATTTAAAAAACACTTTTAATAATCACACGTTTCAGTTTGTGGAACTTTTTTAAGGAACAACTGTGTGCAGAAAAAAAACAAGCTTTAAATAAGTATGCAGTACACATGAAATACATGTGCATGTGCACGGGACTCTCCAGAGACATGACAGCTGGCATTAAATACTGAAACTCTTTAATATTGCTTCATCCAGAGTCCTGATATTATATAAAGTCAATGCAATATAAGCAAAAACTCTCTCAGTGTCGGTCCAGGTATAAGAATAAACATTCAGCACACATGGTTAGGGTCCTGTGTATGTGTGTCTGACTCTCTCTACTTTAGGCTGCACCGTGACTCATAACAGCTCTGCCTGTTTGAATTGGTGGATGTTTTTATACTGGATGTCGTTCCAGAAAGATCCAAGAATTTTTCTCTCCTGTCGGGACTGAACCGGACCCTTTGCGTTGTTTTTGCATTGCATCAGCCAGAAAACAATGTCGTCTAGAAACGAGGGCCAAAAGCTACGCGTTACACCATAACCTGAAGAAAACAAATGCAGCTTTATGTCACAGTATGAAAAGCAGAGCCACACGTATACCTCCTCCAACAGATCTGATTTTGTTTGCTAACATGCAACAAATATTTCTGTTACTTAACAAACCATGAAACAAAGTATTTGCATTATTTTCCATGAGTAGAACCACAAATATAACCTTATTAATAATAATGAGAATCAGCTCATTCATCTCTTTTAGCTCTCGCATAAATAAGACCGTCACATTAAATCAATTTAAAAACGGTGCACAGAAATCTGCTTCGATCTTGAACTGCAAAAGTATTTTACAATGAGAAAAAACACACTTTTCTCTGAGAATACACTTAATTTGAAGAAGAATCCTGTTTTATTCATGTCATAAATTGGAGTAATAACAACGACCTGCTGTTCAGGAAGAAGACCGAGGAAAAAGCAAAGAAAGGATGAGCTTAAACTGCGGTTCCACTCTCCAGAAAGTCATTAGGTCAGAGAAGTGTGGAGGATGTTCGGCAAGGGGCCTTCAATAATGAAGAGCTTGTTTCCACAGGGAAACATTGCCTGCAGCGTACATTCACACTTTGGCAACTATGGAAATGAAAGATTTTGAGGTGCAGAAAGGTCTCAGCGTGATGCTGGGAGAAGCTGGCTGTCTAAGACTCCTTAAATTGGTAGTTGTTTGATTTGGCAGACGGAATTTTAAACTCAGTGTACACAGCTTATACTAGTTATAAAAGTATAACAACACAAACAAAACACATCGATCACCGTGCAGTAAAATAAGGTTTTTATGATGATGAGGCTACAGGACACAAATCCTGCGCAGACTCGCAGCCGTTCACTAAGAATACAGATTTAAGCAATGCTAGCAGAACAGACTCCCTGGCTGTGCTCATGCTGCACACCATGGTCTGAAACCCAGTCATACGCACCCTTCAAACTGTCCATTCAGCTATCAGGCTGGCCCTGCAATATTATCAACCCATCAAAGTATTCAAATCTGCAAAAATATCAGTGTTTGTTGTATTTTTGTCTCAGTTTTGATACTGATGTTGCACATTTTCTCCCAGCTGTAATACATAATCTGAGTTATTATCTAAAGTAATCAGACTACACATCTTTTCCCTTTTATATCTGTTCACTGTGTGGAACTGACTGCTTCATATTCTATGATATAACAAAATGCACACAACGTCATGTTTGCATGCAAGTGAAAAACTACAATAACACTGAGTGAGAGACTTTCAAAGTACTTTATGGTTGCAAATATGATCATACTGCCCGAAGGTCAAATCAAATCAAATCAAATCAAATCAAATCAAATCAAATCAAATCAAATCACTTTTATTGTCACATCAGGTCAAGAGACTAAAGAGATGATTACCGTGACCTTGGTTTTATCAGGTCACACAATGTGACTGCTGGGAGGTAGTGAAAATGTACACTTTATTTTTGTAGCCATTTAACAAAAGAGATGAAACGAGTCGCTGCCACATTTTTTAGACATTGTCCTGGTTACATGTGGCAAGTTGAGTTGAGCAAAAGACATCATCCTGGTGCCTCCTTAGGGATACTGTAACCTCAGCGATAAGCAACATGTCCCGTGTGAGTATTGTCTGGGGCAGACAGATGCTGGAGCATGACCTCTGATAACTTTGTCAGGAAGCCTAGCGTGATGGCAGATAAAGCAAAAACCGGTGCACTCAGAACACAGGCACAGAAATGTCTCTGCAAAGTTCATTTTTAGATTCTCGCTACTACATCAGAGACTACAGGGAGCTGATACGCCTTGTCCTGACCAGCTGCTATGAGTGTTGAATCAGAGCACTGTGGTAAATATGAGTCAGACATGAAAATGTTGGTTAGCTGAACAAGACTAAGGTCAAGAGGAGACCATCTAAAAATGAGAACTGTCATGTCAAGTTCGCCAAAACTGATGACGACAGCCCTTGAAGATGCTCTTTTATTAAGACTGTTTATTTTTAGAAACCTTTTTTTTTTTTCAAACTACTGTAGTCGATTTCAAGTAGCTTCAGAGAAAAGCCCTGACACACCTGTCAGGAAGACGTACTTGTCAAGGCACTGAATGTGCTGCTGTGGTGAGCTCCATCTCCAGAGAGGTCGCTCAGTTATAGAAGCTACGCGTCAGGTAATTTCTACTTCTGCGTAAAAGATTAGGAGATGAGTCACACAGCCAATTACTGTCATTACAGTGTCTCGTGACATTAATTCACACAAGACAGAGCAATCTTGATTGTTGTACAATCTCAAAGGCTAATAACAGGGGGCAAAATGTAATTGCTTTCATCTGATGAGCCAAACTCACGAGCCAGGAGATGAGACGCTCTAAGAACAATCACCGCTAAATCTACAGTCTGTCATATAAGTTAACTTTGGGCTTCTTGATTTACCGAGTGAAGTGAAAATGTAAATGTGGAGGCAGATTTATAGAATTATGAGAGTTAGTGATGTGTACAATAAACCAACACGGGAATTAGAAAAAATACAGTTCGTTCTTAAGAGTAGGCTTTCCTTACTCACTGAGGATGACCATTTGAACAGCTATTTAATCAGTTAGTTGATTAACAGGAATCTAATAAACAATCATTTTGATTGGTGATTAATCAAACCAGTAAAGCTGCTGATCCATTTTCAGTTTTGAGGATTTGCTGCTTTTATTGTGATCAAACACAGAGTCCTTGGATTTGGACTAATCGTTGAAGAAACTGTGCTTTGATTAAAACACAAAATAAGTCCTCTAAAAATAAATTCCCTCCAATGAATATTCATCATTACTGAACATTTTTATGCCTAAAGCTGCAGGTATGAATTATGCTTGGGTAAAATGCAGCTCCAGGATGGCCTGTGCACTGTGAGAGTGTGTGAGGTTAGAGCGCCTACAGTCTGCTTTCTATTTACGCTGCGTCGTTCATGTTGTTCGTTATCCTCAATAAGTCTGCGTGTCAGAGATTTGTGCAGTACGTGTGCACAAGGCTGCCACAGACTCGTGTTCAGGTTCATCATCATATGCTCCGGTCTAAGGAAAACAATCGTATAAGCAGGTTATGTAGTTTTGTTTTGATTACAGAATCTGTCCTGTTACTTTCTGATGTTATCAGTTTCACTTAAACTAGTTTATGAAGACAAATGATTTTATAATGTAAATGCAGTAAGACGAGAAGATGCCGTAAAAGCCACCCGAGGGAAGATCCCCACACTTTAACAAGGTCAGGAGTCCAACTGTGTGCTTCACTCTCTCCCCTCACAGACGAGCTCTGATAACGAGAAGAGATATGAAAAAAAGCATCAGCAGTAATTGCTGTTTGCACATCAGTTTAGTTCTGGAGAAAGCAAACATAGAACATCACCTATTTCAACAATGATAACACCCATGCCACCAAACGAGCAACATAAACGGCTCCTCCACACGAAGGCGTCCTCTGTCCGACGGCGACAAACATTTCACAGACAATGTGCCACTTTCTCATCGCAGTGTTACGTCCCTAAAATACTTCCTAATTGTAAAAGCGGCACGAGAGACGTATTAATACAATAATAACCCTCCACTGAGTTTGATGAGACCACCAGAGTAATCATTTTAATTGTACTGTACTCTAATCACAAACTGGATGAAAGATTCTAATTTTTACAAACATTATTTACAAACAAAAATTTAAAATTTGTAAAGTTAAAGTATCCAAGCATGACGATGCATAGAGTCGATTTAGGACTCGCCTGTTTTTTTGTATTCATATTAAAACACTGGTGCAACATACATCACAAACACACATTAATTTTCCATCTTTATCAAACACCAAATATTTGGATTTCCTCTCAAAAGAAGGAACAGCACAGATATGTGAACCACAGTCACAGACAAACCTCCCCTTCGGCTGTGCTTTGCATAAAGTGTTTTAATATTAGTAATAAAGTGTTTTATGAAGGTTTTTCATCGACGTTCCTGCCAGAAGGAAATTGGACTGAAGTACCAACACTTCTATATGTTTCTGATCTGGGTTTAGCTAAAGGACACACAGAAACCGTTCTTTGTGAAATCAGTGGTGAGTGCTAATTAATTCTGTTAGCTAGATTTCCAATGTTTCAGGGTCACTGCAGTCAGCACTCTTGGGCCCCGGTGACGAGACAGTAATACTTTAGATTAGAGGACAAATCAAATCTTATTTCCAGTGTTGGAGGATGTATTGGTGCAGTTTGGCCTCCGAGCTTGTATTCCAGGCTTAGGATGAGTGTTTGTGTCTGCGCTTTACTAGCCGCTCCAACTATTCAGGCTAAACAAATGTAGCATCGGGGAAAGCCTTGATTTGATTTATGCCCATAAGTGTTTCTATAACAATGTGATGCAACATGAAAACATTTCCAGAATTAATACCAGAACTTGACGACTGAGCACGACTCCCCATGAGGACCTGAACATGACCACCCTGCACACTTTGGTCACGTTGGTCTCTGAGAACCTCGTCCCAGCCAGGACACACGAGGTGAGGAGGACAGGAGTGCGAGATATAAAAGCTTCGGAGGCAGAGGTAGACCTGCTGCGGGACGTTTTTGGATGGTTTGTGTGTATTTGCTGAAAGTCAACCCACTGTCTATGCTAATCCCAAGGTAGTTAAAGCTGCTAACACGCTACACTGTGTCTGTGGGACAGGGCCATCCTGTCTCCGATTCTATGAGACGCTTCTTCGTCTTCACGTACTTAACGTGTGATTCAATTCAATTCAATTTTATTTATATAGCGCAGAGAAAAACCCAACAATCATATGACCCCCTATGAGCAGCACTTTGGCGACAGTGGGAAGGAAAAACTCCCTTTTAACAGGAAGAAACCTCCGGCAGAACCAGGCTCAGGGAGGGGCGGGACCATCTGCTGTGATTGGTTGGGGTGAGAGAAGGAAGACAGGATGATACAGAGGACGGGGAAATAACACACTACAAAGCACCAGTTTCTTCACAATCGCAGAATACAACAGAGGTCATGGCCCCCCCTCAGCAACCTCTGTGACTCTAACAAAGCAAAGGGTTTATTACTTCGTGTCATGACCACGACACCAACATAATGTTTCTCCAGTCGCCTCCTCTGACATGATGAATTCCACCTTTTTAATGCTCCATCATCAACACACTCACACACGTTTTCTACACAAACACGTTTATTTCTTAGTTCTTCTCATTTAAATCTGATTTCACTCGGTCATAAAACATGAACTTAGCTCCTGGTTCTTTTTGTTTGAAGTCTGGATGATTGTCATTTTGAAAGTGGTTATCATTTCCTACCAGGTCCACATTTAAAAGGTTTGGTGGAGCAGAGTCCCTGAACTGATTCTAGGTGTGAATAAGACGTGTGAGTGCGATTGCCTTTGTTATCGTATGACAGAGCTGGTTTTTGTTTCTCTGCTTCTTGAGTAATGTGCTAATGTGCGTTGATGTGTTCAGCTCAAGCTCTGTGCATGTTTAACATCTTGAAACAAAAGCAAATTTTAACGATTATTTATCGTCATCTGTGGACAAAATTTCTTTACTATATCACAGACGTTCGTACTGACACAACCCACATCCTAAGGATCGAGAGAATACTTCAATCATTTTAAAGGCTGTGAGAGCGTGCCTGATATCTCTCCTGGTTTGATGATTATTCACGACTGTGTTTTCTTGTCCTTGGTAAAAACTTAAAAAAGAAGTGCATTCTTCACAAAATCATTTCCAAACAATTTCACAGCTTCTCGTTCTTTGTCTTAAATTTCTCATGCAGACTGTTGGTAAAACACTTAGCGTGACATAACTTATTAAAAACTGCAGGTTTTTGCACCGTATGCATGTAAAATCAGGCAAAGCTAACATGAAACAGAAAGGTGTGATAAATCTAAAAGCTATCAGCAAAAAAAATCCAATTATTTTTCAGGAAAAAAAAAATGTTTGCACTAAACTTCAATTGTTGACGTGAACAAGGCCACAGAAGCAATCACGGGAACGTGCTTTCTAAGAGAAACATATTAAATCTCAGTAAGTCCAGAAGGGTTTTTATTTCTCTTGGGTTTTGTTCTTGGCATTGACTGTTTCAGAAACAAGTGGCCCTTATCAGGCACTGAGCAGCGAGAGATACCTGTGACAGCCGACATGTTTGAGGCCCAAGTGCTTAATCTCTGGTCTCTGCACCGGAGCAGTGAGACACATCACTAGAGCAGGGAGGGAGTGACTGCGTGCATCTCAAACCAGCTGACACAAGAAATGGAAATGGAAAAAAACACCCTGCATGAGCTCGAGAGCACTCCTCTAATCGTATCAAAGACTTCTACAAACAAACATGGGTGAACTGTGATTGATGGGAGCGCAGTTAATAGGTCTCCCAATCCAACGCTGTGAGAGAAAGGAGGGTGCCAGAGACCAGAGATCAATAGCAACTCGGAAGCATGTTAGGGGATCATACTGAATCAGATTGATGACAGCTGGTGGTGATGCATTTGGCAATCTAATTTTAACACAAAGTAACTCAGTGATAGTGCTGCCACAAAACTGAACTCAATCCTTGCGGGCCAACAGCATCACAGCTGTAGAGAGACACCGACTCGTGCTGCAGGTGGAGGTAGGGGCAGCAGCACTGTTTTATCTTGGATTTTCAATTCGTGCTCCGTGCCATTAAAGTGCATTAAATTATTCACACTTTGTGGCAATCTCGCAAATATTTTAGTCCCAAAAAGCTCTTTCGGTGGAGTGCAGAGCTTGGACATACACGCCAAACCGACAGGGAAAAAATCTGACTTGTACATGTCCTAAATGCAGGCCCACGATTTTTACCGGCTGCACATTTGATGTAGCCACTCACGGCTTTGCACACAGGCGTGAAAACGACGCCAATAATTTCCTTTTCTATCCTCCATCTAACTGGATTGAAGCACAGTGAGCTCTGCCAGGAAAGGCAGCCACAACACAGACAGGGCATAGACATTCATTGTAGAAAGGCTTAATTTGTGTATATGCATGTGCTTCTCCGAGTGCTGGCATGTTGGTGTGTGTGTGTGTTTGCCTTTGCTGAGCTCGTACGCTAATCAAGAAACCATAAATAGCGGGTGCCCTATGTAAATGTCTCACACTGTGCACTGTCCTGGATCGTCACTAAAGATCATTTAATTCTCCGTATTCATTAATGGCTATGCTACAGGTCTTTAAGGCAATGGGTTGTGAAAATGACTGAAAAACAAATCAGGCAAAAGACAAAATATCATCTGGTTAGCCGTTTCTGCATAAGCATTTTATGTTTTAAGCCATAAAGGAGAAATATGGATTATTGCAGAGGTATAAAATGAAACACCTCAGTGGTTCAATATTTCTTAATTACTCTATGTGCCAATTTCTCTTTTAAGGAGGACACAGCGCAGCATCACCAACTGGCCTTAGGTTTGTCTGCTGAATGAAGCTTGTTGGGGGATGGATGAATCCCTCCCCTGTTCTGGTTTTCTGAGCCAAGTCTGCATGATGGGGCCCTGAGCCTTCGGCCTGTGCCAGGTGGCAGCTGGGAGAGAGAGTCCCCAGCCAGGCCTCAGCAGCCCTCTCTCTGGTCCTCTGGCCGCCACCGCTGCCACTCGCCGAGCTCGACGAGCTCGACACCAACTCTACTGACCGACAGATTGGTCGGAAGTACTGGTGTTGACCCTTTTTCCAGATTTCTTTTTCTGTGTGTGAAATAAATTCTTTGTGCAGAACATTTTTTTAAGACACGGTGAAGCACTGTTCTTCGGTCTATTCCAGAGTCGTCACGAAAGTAGGATCCAAACTTGATACCGACACCCGGAAAATATTCAGTACTATTTTCAAAACCATGAAAGTTAATCAGCCGTTCTAAAAATAATGATTATAATAATACTGGTCTGGGTAAATGTATTCATCTACAGCCATTTGTCCTGGTTCGGCACTGATGGAGCTGCTAAGGTAACCTGCCACTGTTTCTGTCTAGTGGTCAGCTGAGTAGCTTCAACGCTAGCATCGTAATGCTAGCTCCTTGATTAAACAGATGGCTGAAACAGCCATCGCGTACCTGGCATGTACCACCCAGGTTAACATTTATTACAACTGTTCAATATTTTGGTGCAGTTGAAACGGGAGCTTTACCGACCTCGTGTTGCTGCACCACTCTTCACGTGTTCAGCTGCTAGTGAGGGGAGGGGCTGCTCACCTGCCTGCATGCAGCAGTGATGTGAGAAGAAATGTTGTTTTTTATTTTAACTTTAAAAAAATGTCAAGGCTTCCACACAACTGTGTTAAGTAACTCTAAAGAAACTGTCTGACGCTTGTTTAACTTTTACTAAAACATTGAACTGACTCAGAGAAAATGAAATGAAATAATGAAATATATTGTTGGTTTTAAATATTCCTCTTTAGTGTACTCATCAAACAAATCAATTTTTTAAGATTACTTGAGTCATGTCTGGTATTTCAATGAAATACTGTGTTTTTGTAAGTCAATTCAATACCTCTTTGTTTAGTAATTTCAACATTTTAGAGTAAAACCGTGAATTTCACAGGAGTTCTCTCACCTCTTTCCACTCAGTCATTTAATTCTGAGTTATTTTAATCTTTGGCTCTTTTCTCCTTCCCCTCACTCCCATCCAATCACAGCAGGTGGCCCCGCCCCTCCCTGAGCCTGGTTCTGCCGGAGGTTCCTTCCTGTTAAAGGTGAGTTTTTCCTTCCCACTGTCCAAAGTGCTGCTCATAGGGGGTCGTCTGATTGCTGGGGTTTCTATGTATTATTGTAGGTCTTTACCTCACAAAATTAGACATTTTTTGCACTAAAGTTTGTTACTTAACACAGTTGGATAGAACTACTTGACTTTTTCAGTAAATCCAAATAAATGTTTCAGTTCAGTTTTTAATTGAAATAATATAAATGACACTAATATATTAAAGAAAACATAATTTGTTCAGTAATTCGGTGCTGTTACAAATGAATTTCATATCTGATAATGATTTATCATTTTTAGAATAAATATAATATTTCAGTCAAATTTTTTTTTTGACAAACCTACTCTGTACATGCTTTCATGTATCCACAGTACTAAAAGATACTAAAAAAAATTTAATTTTGGTATCGAAACATACTGTAAATAGCAGTTCTGGTGACATGCTGAGTCTGTTAATGTCTTAAATGGTATTAACATGAAAAAGAAGTATTCTCTGCCCAGGTACAGTGATAAATCAAATCGTAAATCTTGTTGAAGCGTTTGTTAACCAGGAGATCATATTATTAATTATTCATATTACAATTTAATAATTCAGAAAAGATTGTACCACAAATATGCCAACATCTGTAACCAACAGTGACATAGCTCTCCATACATGGTGAATGCTCTCGTCTGTAAGACCTCAAACATCCAAAAAATAAAATAGTTCAACATCATCTTAAATAGTTTGTAATACTAAGAACATTTTCTGTCTCAATTTGTCATTTCTGGATACATGTGTGCAATATATAGCTGTTAGCTAACAGCATGCCAATAGTGAATCCGAGAGCGTTGTTTTTATCTAAACACAAATCAGTAACAATAATATCAGCCTGTCAAGTGTCGGGTTGAGCTAGTGATGCTGACGGGTCTTTCCTCCGTCATATCTGAGCAGCGCTCCACATACATCCTCTGTAGTAAAAGGTCCCAGTTATATCTCAGCACTGAGGGAAAGGTTTGTCTCATGCACTCGTTTTTTCATGCATTTTGCCAAATGATGTCAAAGGAACAAAGCACGCCGTGGTTCCTGTAGGCCCGTGTAGACATAATGGAGGAACTCGATGATGGCAACAGTATGATTTACAGCGTAAGAATCCACCGCTGCTGCATTGAACGTCTGTACATGCTGAGCACACAATTGTATCTCCTCAGGGTGCTGCCTCCATCCAGCTAGCTGTTCACCCTTTCAAACTGACAGACATACTTTTAGCCTGCGATGGAGGCACTTTTCACCCCTTAGGATACCTCAAGAAAGACGTTTGCTTAACTCAGACCTTGAGCTCCACACTCAGCTGCATACTAACTCTAACCTTTACTATACAGATAGTCAAAGCTACACATCCCTGTTTCATTGTTCATTTTAGCAGATGGTCTCATTGGTGCATAGATTTTTTTTCCATGTTAAAAGTACATTACCTCACCCTTACATTTCATTTTATGATGTGTTCTATCGTGTCTGTCACCTACTGATGACCTCATACTTAACTCGACTTATGAGAGCAGCAGCGTATCCCACTACTGCTCATATGAGCCCTACTTTCATTAGCATATTTGGCAATAAAGCAGTAATGCTTTCCTGCATTAATAATTCATTCAGAAGTTTTTTATAAGAGGAACCGTATCTGTATACAGCTGAGTTAAGTTCTTAGATTCAACGCCAGCATCAGGGGATTTCTCTAAAGACAAACTTGCTGATTCAATATTCACCTTTTAAATTATGTAACATTTTGGAAAAATCTAATATCAAACCCCATGCCACCCACATAATTAAGTCTTCCCAGAACATTAACCAAAACAGATCATGTGGGTCAGAAATCTAGCTCCTCCTCCCATTGATAATCAATGCTACAAGTCAATTTACAGCCAGTGGCTTCCACAACCTGAGCCCACTGCATTACTTATTCAATTGTAGCCCATTAAGACTGTGAGAGCTGATATTAAAGGTGACACGAGCAAAAATCTAACAGCTTCCTTCAATAACTGTGTTCCATACGAGGCGTGCGGGGCCGGATCACTGAATTCGACTGTAGCTCGAGGCCATGCTTCACCTCTGCCCTGAGATAGATGTAAGAGCTCAATGACAGCAGCACTTAGCTCACATCACCAGATAGATGTGTCAGCTGTTTCAATGTCTTTACATAGCTCATAAAAGACTGAATGCCACCCTGCAAAAGTGCAGTCTAAGCACTTGCCTGAAACAAACCTCAGAAATCCTGCCACGACTATGATGTTTAGAGGACTTCTGGGAGGAAAAAGAAAATACAGAGGTTTCGAAGAAGTGCTCATATATACCTGCATCTGACCTTCCGCAGACGTAACGAGCTGACAGGCTTTTTCTGACAACTTGTCTGGTTTTCTAGCCAAGACAAACTTATGAAGCAATACTTAACAAAAAGCACCTGAAGCACAACTCATGGATGCCAACAACAGCAGCAGCCAGTAACCACTTCACAAATGTCTCCTGGCTAACAGAGCGCAGGCTAATGCATTCGACGGCACACTGCGTCTGTGTTTATGTTTTTACCAGTATGATTTCTTAAATCATCAGAGCAGTCAGGTGATTGCAGGTTATTTCAGTCCTTAAGATCCCCGCTTGCTGAGCTGCACGCTTTTGCTGCCTTGTCAAAACAGGATGTGGACAGAAAATTGAGCTACAAAGGCGCCCTCGCAGCTGGAGGCCTCTTCTAGTGTTAATGGTTTCCAGAAAAAGACGTAAAGCAGCTATGAAAACAGAATTCGGTCCAACCTTTGAAGGTCACCTGCTAGTCGCTATCTAATATTTCTCCCCTAAAAACAACACCCTGATCTTCATGTAACACCAGCTTCCAGAACGCCAACGAGAACATGGAACATGTCTGTTTATTTTGTTTGTTTGTTTAAAGGTGCTAAAACCAAGTGATTTACATAATATCCATTTATAAAGTCCACTCACAGTTTACTGTGTCCTAGCTGTCTGTTGAATGAGTAAGGGTACAAAGGCGACATTAAGCAGGGCGGACATTTTTCAAACAGTTCCTGTAACCCTACATTATTTAACCCTCGGCTTCCTGTCACAGTCGCTCCTGCCGCTACAGCCAAATCAGCCCCTTCAGGTTGGCCTCCGTCATTTCTGCTTCTGAGATGTGCTGCCATCCTCGCCACGTGTACCTGTCTGCCCACCTTCATGTGTGAATGTACAATATTAAACTGTTCCCTCCTGCAAGGTTGCTTTTTGCACTCATGTTCTCCTCCCCGCCTGTTTTTGTTAGCACAGTTACAGATAAAGTTTGTACATCACACTTTCAGTCTCAAGTTTATTTTTGTGAACTCTGGAATTGCTAATCAGTCCTGGAGCCTTCCTCTGCTTCGATTTGTGCCTGAGCAGGAGCAGATTCCTGAGGTTACTGATATGTTTGTGTGGTTTAGCAAATGGCCTCTGCATAATCCTGCGAGGTCTAGCAGAGCAGTTCGAAACGAGTCGTGCAATTCGACGTGAAAACGTTTCGGTAACAACTGCAGGTAGCAGTGCTAACATCAGCCTCCTCTTTTGGCGCTCTTGCCGTACGCGGTCCTCTTTGGCAGACTTTCTTGTGCCTTCTCGTACCTTAACCATCTCAGCTGAGCTGTCATGATCGTGGTGCTAATACTGGCCACTTCTGCCTGCTTCAGCACTTCAGAGTCAGGAACTTTGTCTCATCATCTTAAGCCCACGATGCTCCCTGAGAGTCACCTCAGGCAGTGGAGGTGAAAACAGTTCAGCATTTTGGAGCGATGACTATCAGTCTCACATGTATACAGAAAAGATGAGAGGAGCTTTACAGGCTTTCAGCTTCGTTTCTGAGTCATTCGCTGTTCGTATCGACCCGTCAGCCTGACAAAAGCTGCGCCTGCCTGCACAGTTGATGCAGCACGCTGTGGCTTTAACAGTTCAGTAGAATTAGAGTCATTAAACACTAAAAGTTAAAAAGTAAGAAATATACTGAAGCATAAGTTTGTATATTCATAGTTGCAGCAATATTTTAAAATGTACAAGAAGGAAGAAAATTTTTCTGAATAAATAAAAATATATTACAATGATTTAATAATGAGAACCTACTTAAAAGGATGCCGAAGACATGCTTTTGTTTCTCAAATGGTCCAAAAATGTTAGAATTATCTTGCATTTCTTACAGTGTGCCCTCCAGCACTATATTCATCCTGGTCACACGTTTTATGTCTTTATTGTCCAATGATGAGTGTTTAGACAGTAACATTTCAGGAGCTCACAACTGAGAAAATCTACAAAGTCCTTATCTCTGCTGGCCAACGAGCTGCACATAATGCAGACGCTGAATGACTTCTCCCTCATCGTGATTCTGGTGCTTGCCTTTGCACACACACACACACGGGCACTTACATACACTTCTGCGATGGTATCTGGCTATCTCACTTAATTAGCCTCTAAAGGCAGCCTCCCTCGTATTAGTGGATGTGCCTTGCACTATACTATCGTCTCTTAAATAGGGTATACGTTACAAACAACCTTGAGCTGTTTGCGGCTGGTGATGCTTATCTGGTGCTGAGGTCAGTGCATGGCATCCAGTTTTTGGGTTTTTTTTAGAAATTAAATAAACAGGTAGTGCTGTGGTGTGTCCAAATTTCCAAGCCTGTCCTTTTGTTAGATGAGCAGCGTACTGCCACACCAGCCGATCAGGTCAGTCTGCTCAATGTTAGATGGGCGCGAGCGATAAAAGGGGAAAAACAAGGTGGAAGCATTTCAAAGAGCCCGTGCCATTGCAGGAATGATTCTGGAAATGCCTTTTATTCATGCAGAGAAAACCACGGGCTCACTACTTGGCATTCAAAGTAACAACGCTGCTACCACAAAGCAAATTAATTTCAGACTAATTAGGATAAAAACCAGCTTTGGTGTTGAAAGAAAAATGAAACGCTATTATCATTACCGTCCATTTAGACACAGCTACAAGAGCTCCCATTTATCCTGGGTACAAATGGAGCAGGACAGCACACAGAGATACAGGGTCCAACTTTCCAACTCGGATTTCTCTGAAAGTAAATTTGGAACCTTTGTGTCTGTGAGTCCGCCCCATCCTATCTGCTGTCCTTCTAAATACTGTTATAGCAGCTCGATGAGCCATTATGATACCTGTTTTTACTCTGATTCAAGCCACACCTCCACCTCCACCCTCACAGAGCAGGAGGCAGAGAAAGGTAGCTGGTTTTTTGTTGGTTTTGGTGATTTACAGTGTTTGGAAGGCAGGCTCATGAGTCTCCTTCGTGAAGGTCTCACAACAAGCAAAGCAGCCCTGACAAAGATGTGTCTGCTGGGGAACAGAAAGTGGGAGAACTATGAAGCAATCATGTCCACTGACAACAAATCGATGGGCATGCAAACATGTTCCTTACAACTGCATGTTACACTTACCACAGTTTGTCTTTGGGGGACGATTAATGCAATCAGCCCCTGACTCAACATGTAAGTACTGAAATGGGAGTTTTGAAAGGTTCACAGTAAAAGTTGATGTTTGACTATAAGGATAACTACTTCAATCCAGTTTTATTTTATACTGTAAGGTAGACCCTACAATAATACATGCAAACTACTAAATCACAAATATTTTGTGTAATTAAAAAGATAACCTCCTTTGGGTTTTCAGAAAGTCTCCGTCCTTGCATACTCTTAATAAATCCCTGTCTATGAATGCAGCTGTTTAACAAATAGCACGAGCCTAATATGCGCTTTAACTCGATAAAATCCTGGCAGTGCCTGCTCGGTGAAGCTTCGTTCCTCTCGGGGATCCTGCTCTGTGACTCGGATTTTTAGATTTCCCCGAGCCTGTGTGGCGGAATTCAGATTCACCTAAAATGATTCCCGACATTACCCGAGCACGGAGCCGCGCGTCCGCGCGTCCGCACGGCACAGGTATACCGGAGAGACAGCACGCACTCCGGCACCGGGCTCGGCTCTGGTCACCTGCTGCATTGGAGGATAGCACTGCTACGCACCTGCAGTCAGAGCCGCCGAGTCTATCCCGGTATATCCACGGGAAGGTTCCTGAAAATGCCCACGCGGGAAAGCGGTGCAACACACACGCTCGGGGGGTCACCGCACAGGTGGTATCGTTATTTGTGGTCCAACAGCTGGGGGGGCATTACAGTGAAACATCCTCAATTACAACACACAGAGACGAGCGGACTTAGTGAGGTATGCCACCGACCATCAACTCTCCATCGTTCAGAAACACATTCACATCCAGCTGCTGCTGCCCGTCACGGCGCCCACACTGCACTAAAGGCGGCCCGCGCTGCCAAGTTTCACCGGACTGCGCATTCCCGGCGGCCCGGTGGCTCCTTACCTTTCTCCTCGTCCGACACCGTCGAGGGCTCGGCGCACGGAAATAATCCCGAGAACAGGGCTAGAAAGGCGAGTAGAAAAAACTCCGACATGTTTTCGGAGAGCGGGCTGTAAAGAGCCACGGTGCTTCTCCTGCTCCTGCTCCGGGTCCGGGTCCAGTCTCCCCCTCCACCACCACCCGGTTGTCGAGCGCCGTTATTCGGTGATGTCCAGCGGAACCAGTGCGCAGAACAGTGCAGCGCTCCTCCGGCTCCTCCACAAACGCACACCGCCGCTTTTCAGAGCGAACAGACGCACCGGAGACGGCAGGAGAGAGGAGAGGACAGGAGAGGCGGGGTGGGAGAGCAGGAGGATAAGGAATGAGTACGTTTCCTGTCTTTTCTCAGTGATTAAATGCCGTCAAGGTGGCGCAGCTCGCCTGAAATTAATCAAATCCGTTCGCTGTGCAGTCAGTGGAGTGGGTGGGTGTCAGCCTGAGGTCCAGGGGTGCAGAGGGGGTCCTTAAAAAGAAGAAAAAGTCAGAGGATGTAGGATGAGATGTGAGCAATCTCGTCAGACCAGTGACTTCACTGCAAATACAGAGTTATGCAAAAGCACATCCAGGGGGAAAAAGGTGCATGACTAAGAAGAAATAAGAGCCTTTCTCAGGTGAAGCATCCAGAGTGACTGCACAGACACAGCTAAAACAAAAAGCTCTGAAGAGACCACTGCAGTGAGGTGTTGTTTAGCATAGATCCAAAGCACAGGCACCTCGTTACTGTATATCACAGTGATTCAGGACTTACTCCGGCTTAATGTCAGAAGGGAACTCTCTGCTGGTCCTCGAATTTGGGACCAATGTGATGCATGTTAACAGGAATGTGTGACATATTCCAGGCATGCATGGAGACTGATGCTTAGTAAAAGCAAGGCTGTGTGAAGAATAGCTACCAAACTTTCTGTGTTCATGTGATTTTATGTGTTCTTTGTTTTTCACAATGAACTGACCGAACCTCCATTAGGTCAGACACTGCAGTCTCCCACACCTATCCTGTCCTCTCTCCTCAACACGTCGGGATGTTACGCCTCGGGAGTGAGAACGGGCTCCTCTCCTTGTATTCAGGCTGACAGGCTAATGATGGAAATTTTGGAGGAAGTTTGTTTCAACTCTAAAGTATGCAAATGTGCAGGTAGTTCTTATTTTAGCTCCTACAAGGTTAGGAAGTCCCAAAGAGCAATACCTGTTTTCAAAATCTTTATTTGTTCTCCTTTCAAGTTTCTCTAGAATTAAAAAATAATAATGATGAAAGAGATGCAATGAACGGGAAAACTGCAGTGTGTGAACTACAGTAGGTCGAACCGCTCCAGTCTTTGCTGAAAGAAGCTGGTGATAATAAGCTTGAGAGGATAGCTGTATGGTTTTTAAATATCTTTTAGATTTGTTCATGAGACTAAATGTTAAGTGAGGAGGTGATTTTATCCACCTTGCTGCTGTCTGCTGGTATACTGGCAGGAGTCGCAGAATTTCTGCTCCTGTTGTTTGGTATGGATGCTGCATCTGAGCTGACTGTGGGGGATTTCAGAGGAGCGGGGTGGTGTGGCATCGTGGAGAAGTGGTGGTGGGAGAAAGAAAGACCACTGAATGAAGCACAAATCAGGACAAACCCAGAATCAGGTGCAAAGGTGGCACTGTTTTACTGAAGGAGTACAGGAAGTTTATTTAGTTGTAGGCGGTGAGAATATATCAGCAGTGGGTACACATATTGTACTCATAGGTACTTCATTGTAGTGTGCCTAAGCTTTAACAGAAGCAGATGCAGCAACTGATCCTTTTAACACTGAGCTCAGTAACTTTCTTGGAAAAAATCATGTTAAAAGCATTATTTGCATGAGCCGACGTGGACATAAGTCTTCAAAGTGCTCGGAGAAATCTGGCTGTGTAAGTAAGAGCTTGGTGAAGAGCGTCCACACAGCACAGCCTGATCACGAGACACTGTAGTGCAGCCACAACGCCTCACTGTGTAATATTCATTCATTTACTGCATGTTGTGTAACACTGTGAGGAGCATGCACTATTCACAGGTAACAGCTCCAATGCTAATCAGTAAAGGCTAGTGCTAACGAAGCCTAGCTCGTGACTAGGGATGGGTACCGGTATCCGGTGCCATGATGGCACCGGTTCTGACATAAACGGTAGTAACCAGACCGAAAAGCAGCGCACATTTCGGTGCTTTTTTTCTGTGCTTTTTTTTCCCTGAATGTCACACACTTTGGATTCTAGCCAATCATTTTAAGTTTCCGAGGATAGTAGGCGGGCCCAGGTACGTACGTTCTTTTAGAGCAGAGCTACAGATTAAAAACGCCCAAGGCGAAGCGGTCAAAGTCTGGCTGTACTTCACAGCAAAATATGCAAACTTAGCAGCAACAAGTGCTTTAAGCTGATACTGTGATACTGTCAAAGGAGGTAACACCTCGAATCTGATGAAACACCTGGCGACGCATAGCGTTTTTTTAAAAGCCCAGAAATGCGCCGTATTTGATAGCTTGCTGCGAGACCTCACACCGAGCACATCTACTGCGGGTGTGGTGCCTGTTATCGGACCCGGAGTTAGCAACATCCCCCAAAAACCCGAAGAGGAGAGTCCTGGCCCCTAGCCCTGCCAGTGTAGCAGAAATGATGAGGATGATGATGCAGCAGCAGCCGTTCTTCTCTGCGTGAGTAGCTTAATGTTGTTCGTGTGTAGTTTACGTTGAGTAGGCTAACCACGTTATTACATTAATGCATGTAAGGTGAACTAGCAAACACTGTCGTAGCTACATGCGGCTGTCTTCTTGTTTGATGGCAGATGCTCCCTTCACCCTGGCCAAAAAGGCTAAAATGACCAAAGAAAAAGAGGGAAACAGCTGAACATGAGAGGTTTTGGACAAAGTTAGTGTTTTTTCCATTGATTAAGCACTGCTTCCAGCCAAGAGTGATACCATATATGCCCCATAGCTGCAGAAAAGGCTAACATTGTTATCTTTTTACAAAAAAACAGCTGAACATGAGAGGTTTTTGGACCAATTTTGTGTTCTCCATTCTTTAAGCACCGGTTTGAGCACCGTTTGAGCACCGGCACCGTTTCAAAAGTACCGGTTTGGTACTGGTATCGGATAAAACCTAAACGATACCCATCCCTACTTGTGACCCAGCGCAGACAGAAAAAGTGCAAAGCTGTCTCCACATTTTCTCTTTTTCCAAATGCAAGTTACATCAAAACATATTTTTATTCACTCAGTCATCCCGTCACACTGCTAAAAATCCAGCGTGATAATAAATGGTTGCATTACTAACATTAATGTGAAACAGTCACACTGCTAGCACTGCACAGTTTTCCAAACAGAGAGAAACACACGGATGAATAATTGTGGAAGATTTTTGTTTACTTCCATTTCTGAGAGCACTGCATCGTTCTTTCGGAATCGCAGTGGTGACATTTTGACTGAGCGGCTTCAACTTTTTCTGATGGCTATAAAGTGCCCTACTTGTGCTCTGAATGATTCATATGCGCCAACACTACAGCTGTGTTAGCTGGGAATATGCTGTACTTACCTGCCTCTTCATCTCACCTTTACCCTTAATTAGAAAGAGTCAACCATCTCTGCACAATCACACGAGCTTTAATGTAATGCCATTGTGGCAAATTTGAGACAAAGGAGGTACGCGCCTGTCGACAGGAGTAATGCTCAGTGTGGTCCAGCAGGCTTGGCTCGAGTGCAGATGTGTCAGAGGGAATCGAGAGCTCATGGCAGTTGCACTACTGAATGGCAGAGGCCGGGGCAGCCTAATAGGCCACTCATGCATAGCGTGTCATTCGCTTGCAGTACAGGTCCTGACATAGAGCACTGGATGGAGCCTGTCCGCCTGTCACAAGTACACACAGACATGCAGCTACATAGTCGCACAGCCTGCAGCCCGTGTGACATCGGGGTCGTGCATCTGTGTGAAGTGACACTCTGTGGGCTGTTTTGCCCTTGGAACTCCTCTCACTGACTGTCGTGAGTGATGGCACTGACGCTCGCCATGCCAGATCTCAGGCTGCGTTCAGCAGCACTTAGTGACTCTTGCTCTGGATGCCAGTGCCATTCTCCAAAATTAGCAGCCACTTTGACCCCGTTATAGTTGCAGGTTCAATACCAGGCTAATATCGCTGCCATTGTGGTTTTTACCTCAGCTCATACCGTCGGCGTCCTCCCAACCGCAAGATTCGGCTCAGAAGTCAAAAGCGATTTTAGAGAATGAGGAGATCAGATGACAAATCTGTAACGACAGGCGTTTTGTTTCCTCTGACAGTTATTAGTCGGAAAAGCAGGAAATGCACTGAACGGAGGTCGGTTCTGTCTTGTTGTGGAGGGTGAATGCAGTCTTCTGCCAGGATACACAGGTGCTCCCCGGGGTCTCGGTGCTTGTTAATCAAGCAGTGGGATGACAGGCCATTGTGCAGCATGAATCACAGCACTCTCATCATGCTGAAAATGACTTGCATTTTTTCTGGAAAGGTAAATGTGAATTGCACTTTTGTTGCACTCGGGGCAGTCGGTCTGTGATCGCACACCTTTGTCATATGTGTGTTTCAGTGGGATATACCACCATCCGACTGAGTCTCAGTCACAGTCAGTTAGCCATAACTCAATCAATAGCATGCACTTGTTTTTCCTGCACCAAATACGGGTGCTTGTTCCTTTGCTAAATGGCCTGCTGTTCAGCAGCAAATGTTAACGTGAGTTAACGTGTTATTGCATACAAGCTGACTGTCCCTCTATGCAATTTCATGCACATCTTCGGGGTGGGGGGGGGGGCAACATCATACGTTTAATTCTCACAAATCCAAAGTTGCTGTGATGCCATTTCCTGGTGTTGCACTAAGCTGTTTGTGGAGCAGTTTCAACAAAGCAATTTCAAGTTAATTCCCTTTGTGTGAGAACTGAAAAACGGCTCCTGCAATCTGTATTCATTCACGAGTGAAGGAGAAACCACAGCCCTGTAAGACGAGGATGGCGGGGCATGGGAGCTGTTTCGAAAATACTCCTGTTTTTGTTTTTTTTTCCTTTGGCTTATTATTAGATTTTGTTTAAATTTATTTTTGAAATTATACCAACACACTTTATCAACCTCAAGGGAAAACAAACAAGCAGACACATGCTCACACACATTTAAAGATGCTCTGTTTTCCACGGCAGGCAGCGCACCGATGTCTAACTTACTACTGCCATCTAGGGATACACAGGAGTCCTATTTGAACGCTGCCACATTTGTGCGTCTCGCTCAGCACAGTGGATAATCTATTTTAGAACTTTATGATTACTGACTAAAAAGAAAAAGCACGCTCATTGTTGGCCTATATATAAATAAAAATAGAAATAAAACCTCCCATTATTAAAAAAAGAAAGAAAGGCCTTCACTGTCGACCAATTGTTTTTGCAAAAATGCCCGAGTGCTGTCTGTGTGTGACAGTGAAGTCTGTCTCCTTCGCATTATTTTCAGCTGGTTCCCAGTGGACGGCAGGGTTGGAGGAGCCACAACACAGACAGAGCAGCTCGCCATCTCTCTCTTCACACAGCTGGAACCCACTCCCACTGAATAATGAACTCCATCTCAGCCTTGCCTCGAGGGGGGGCCTGAGAACCACCCTCAGCTTAGCAGAAGGCTTTGTAGCCCATGTGCACGTGCACACACAGACGTGCACACGCCTGCACGTTCTTACTGTCACTCTCTCCTTCCACAAGTAGCTGTGTGCAAACTGCTCCACTGATTGGCAGCAGAGCAGAAAAAAACAGAGGGGAGTGCAGAGTCGGAAGACATCGAAGGATTGTGATGGAGGAGGAAGATAGGGAGGCGGTAGGAAGGAGGTCGCGGTGTGTGCGTCTGCGTGAGCTGGAGGAGTACAATAGCAGTTTCCGAGCGGTTCGACCCCCCGTACCTCTGAGGGTTCGCGTCAAGTGTTGCTACTGAGGAACGGGAAGATGGATCGGAAAAGGAGGGGCAGCAGTTGTGTGTTGCTGAGGACATAAGGGGCGAGATGAAAGAGACAGCCGCTGGATACCAAGCTAATGAATAGCCACGCTTCCCATCGCTGATTGAGATTTAAGAGGTGTGGGTAGGTAGAGCTGAAGGGGGTCAGCAGCAGTGGTGAGTCAGCCGACCTTTCAAAAAGCCCTTCACCTCAACAGCCTCCACGCAGAGCCCATTAACCGCAGAAATATGGCAGCTTCTGATTAGATCCGCCATAATTACCGAAGGCGTTAATGAAATTTGTGGGCCGGTGCTCGTAGTATCTCAAAAAACAGAACGCACAACTTCAAAAAACACTGCTAGAGTGGCAATCTGTTCAGCGAGCATGAACATACACAGTCTGTTTGCTTGGCTCTGATAGTTCCTCTAAGTGTCCTGTGCTTGCTTGTTTTTATTTTTTTAACTTGGTGTGCAGCCATCCAGTGTCTCTAACTCATAGTGACAGATCCACTTCATGGTGCTTCTTTGCACAAGCTGTGGCGACAGGCCAACAGACGTGTACACACACACACACACACACACACACACACACACACACAC
>NW_005187536.1:1019291-1057437 GCF_000239375.1 Pundamilia nyererei | reverse complement strand
ACACACACACACACACACACACACACACACCTCCTCAGCAACATCTAAATAGGTAATTATCTGACTTGTAAGATGGGTGAGGTGGCAGCCAGTATGCTCCACGTGATGAGCCTAAAACGAAAGCCTCTACTCAGCAAAGGAATATTAATTGCCTTTTCCAAGTCAACAGGCAGAACAGAGAAGACAGTGCCAGAGGGAGGGAGGGAGGGAGGGAGTTGCCTATCAACAAGCAGTGACTACCAACTTCCCAGCAAGGTTACTGAATAGCATCATTGTTGCCGTCTCCTTGTCGAAGGGAACAGCACACCGATAATGTTGGCAGCCACGTCCCATGTCTGCTTTAAGGTTGCTTTGTGTGCGTCGTACCTGTGAAGACGTGACATATTTGTGCTGCTCTGAAGGTAAGAGGAAAAAGAACACAAAAATAACACGGAGAATAAGGCAGAGAGAAAATCTGCAGGTTTTTAATGGCGAGAGGAAATAATCCATTATCCTGCAGGTTTTTATCATACCTGTGTGAAGGGTCAGAAATTGGTTTCCTGTGATCAGCCTGGAAAATCAAATACAGCAGTGATCTGGATGGAAATTCCCACTACAAAGCTCCCAGGTGCTGACGTGCTGACAGCCTCTTAATGAAGAATATTAGTGGTGCAGCAGGAACAGTGTCTTCTTTTTTGGGTTGGGGCTCATTGATATGCACCGTGGTTCTGTGCTGATAATTGCCTGCTGAGCTCCAGATCAATTCTGTAATTTGCTATCAAAACTCCATGATGTCATGTCTGTGCAGTCTTATCAGACTAGCAGGAAAAAGAAAATGAAAAGCTGCAATAAAAAGGCAGATGGAAACTACAAAAAGCAGAGAGCAAACAAAACCAATCAACCTAGAAATGAGGACGTGAAACAGTTTGACCTCACAGTTTGCACAGACTGGAGCTGTCATAAGAACATATGAGCCAAAATGCTTCTGTCGTAATATTCATGTACAATCCAGTTACAAAATAAAGGAAACACGGTGTCTTTGTAAGGTGTAGAGCCAGCGCATGGCCCGATGGGATCAAACACCATTTGTTCATGAGCTATTCCTTCATTAACGCTTTGATGCTGGTGCTGTAGCGTGATGGCTAACACGGTGGTGTCAAATCTCCCACGGGTGATCAGCTGAGTTCATATCTCGCTGCCACGAAGGCCACGGCATATGCCTCGCATCATTTTCATGCACATCCATCCAACCATTTTGTCAGCCTTGTACCCAATCGCAGCTCTGATGGCATTGTCATCCTGAAATAGACCCCTCCTTCCCATCAGCACTGCAATGTGAATCCAAAGCATGGCAGCAAAATGCCACCCACACCGAGCAGAGATCACTGTAGCCCCAGGCTCCAGGTTTCCTATTTCTCCCCTTCTCCACACAAGTACAGCAGAAGCCTGAACGGTCCCGGCGCACTGTGAGATTGCAGTTTGCTTCACGTGTGGAGTCGGACTGAGTTTAGCTGTTTTTGCATAAAGTAATTAATTTACATCTTCTCACTAGTACATGCCCGTGCTACAGTTCGGCCAGTGATATTAGTCGACTGTTGCGTGGTTGCCAGGTTGATGTCACGATATACAGAAAGAAGATTTTGTGAATGTAAATGAAGTGTTGTAGATACATAAATGCTAGAAATGGCTCATTTTAACCCATCTGCCGCTGGTTGCTAGGCAACATGACGACTTCCTGAAATCTGCTATGGATAAGAACCATCAAGGGCCTAAGATGAAGATGGCAGCTTGTGTAGGAGTTCATGGGCAAAGACTAATACAAAGAATGAAAACAGAATGTAAATACAGTTTTTACACCAAGATGGCAAAATAATAAACAATAATAAATAACATGAAACAAGCTGAGGAGGAGAGAGCTTTGTTTTTGGACCAAAAGTGCTCCTACTGTAGCTCACTTCTGAATTATAGCTGTTGGGTTTTGGCACTTTGGTAGGGGTCCAGCAATTACATGGACAGCTGCTTAATTCAAGAGAATGAATTACATGTGGTGACTTTCATGTCTCAGAGAGTATGCATATTTTTTTTCAAATATGACCGACAGTGACCGGAGAAAGAAAATGTGAAAGACGTCTGTGCTAAAATTGCTCTGCAATAATCTCTGCAGTCATTTTGTCACCGCAGACACATTTATTTTGTCATAATGACGTACTTAATCCATCGTTTGTAAAAGATCATTGAGATACTGCAGTTTTATGTCCACATTCCAAACTAAATAAGGAAATGCTTCTGTACATGAGAATTTTTAAAGGCGGAAAAATCAAAAGCTGTTACTAATGACAAAAACAACTGCTGCAGCTTATTGAGGGTTTTCAGCACATTGAGCCATGAGAGTGTGGAAATGGGCCAACATACACTGACCTTAAAGCTGAAGCAGCAAAATGAATTCATAGACTGTTAGTTTGACTATTTAAGAGCTTATGGACACGCTTACCTTATCAGACTGCAGCCTCATACAGTAAACAAGTATGTGCACAGCATCGGTGTCCTTTACAGTCCACTGTACAAATCTGCTTGTAAGTCCAACATAGATCTTAATGTAACAATAAATAAATAAAGTCAAATATTTCAATCCTTTTTAATTTATGATTTTGTGACAGTGCGTGGAAGCAGACTGTGAGCGACGAGGTGGACCCAAGCGCAGACACGAGAGGATAGATCGTAATCTTAACATTTATTAAAGGGCAAAGGCAAAACTAGACACTAACTGAAACTGGGTGAACTAAGGCTGAACATAAAAACCCTGAACGTGGACACCTGACAAGAAAAACCTGAACCGTGGAGACTGAAGACACGAGCATAGCAGTACAGCAGACGATCGGACGAGGGATGAAAACGCACACAGGAGGCGATGAGGGGAAGTGGAAACAGCTGATTAGAATAAACATAATGACGCCACAGGGGAGTGAAACTAAACACAACGAACATGGGACACCAGACCTCTTCAAAATAAAACAGGAAACACAACGGGACGCAGACATGACACGAGCTTGACAACATAGGACACGCACACATGCAACATGACAGGTTAAGACACGCAGACCCAACGTGATGAACCAACAACAGAGACTGAAACACAGGGTGATGACACAAAGGGATCTAAGAAACACTGAACTAGAACGGCTGAAAATTAGCCGTTAAAATTAACTTAAACATAAACCATCCAAATATAAGACAACTCAAAACGCTGGGTCACATGACCCAGGATTGTGACAGGTTTTCACTGGCACTGATTATTGTACATGTTTAAAGATAGTTTGCATTCAGGGGAAGTTACACAGAGGTTATAAAAGTTAGCTTGTACGATGCACAACGTCTTCAAGCGCTATCGTTCCCAAAAGGTTTCTGTTCATCTGGACGTGACGTTTCATCACTCATCCAAGTGACTTCTTCAGTCTCAGCTGACTGCAGACACTGAAAACGCCACGTCCAGATGAACAGATTCCACCTTTTGGGATTTACTTACCTGGATGATTGAGCGTGCATCAACACAGGCTATAGTGTTATTCTTTCTGTGTTATTATTATTTTTTGTATTGGTCTTCTTCTTCTTGGCAGCAGTGCGTGAGGACTCTTGTATTTGCTCCTACGATGGCACATTTGGCGTGCTCTGCTCAAAACAGAGACTAGCAGACAGCTGCTCCCAGTGTTGCCAGCTACCTTCAACAGAAATATTAAAAATGCATTCTGGCTGGAGACTCTACTGTATTTTAATGCAGTCGTATTCCCAATTAAACTGTAGTCATTTACTTTATGGTTTCTTTTATCAGGCAGAGGAACTGTTTGAAGGGCTACAAACCATATTAAGTAGCAGTCACATCCTAGCCATTTGAAAGCTGCAGCTAAAATCCACATTTTAAATATATTTATTTATATTTCAATATATATATCATAAAATCATATATCCAATAATAATAATAACAATAATATCCAATATGTGTTGGTCCCCGTTTTGTGGCAAAACATCCCTGACCCATAAAGACACACACATCTCACAGAGGCTTGGAGCCAGGTCAACTCCTCAGACTGTCGCTGTCTTCCTCAAACCATTTCTGAACCATTTTTACTTTGTGTCAGCGCCCATTATCCTGCTGAAAGAGGCCACAGTACCTTTTCCATCAATGGGTGTACATGATCTGCAACAGTGCTTGGGTAGATGGTACTTGTCAAAGTAACATCCACATGGATGGCAGGACCCAAAGTTTCAACCCAAGGTTGTGGGAGTTTAGTCATCTGTCCGTTTTCTGTCACTTATCTGGGGTTTGGGTCATCAGGGCAGAGACTTACAAAAACGATGCTCATGCTGCACTGGCCACAAATTATTCTGGGAAGCACTGGGACATTCCTAAAGTAGCCAATGGAAATCTTCGCAGCATGGCCTGGGTCTGTCCTGGGGCCTCCTCCTTTCCCAAGGAAGACATGCCCAAACCACCTAACCTACGAGGCATCCAGGAGGGATTGTAGCCAGATGCCCGTACCACCTCAGCTGCTCTTTTTGATGTGGAGGAGTAGTGGCTCCTCCACGTGCATAAAAACGAGTGCTCCTGATCTCTGGCTGTCTTCCATGGCGCATCACCCAGCAGATGGTCGTCCCTTCATGATGCTGTTTCTGCCAGGGGTTTCCCTCCAAGTGCTTTCTTTATAAATAAAGTAAACTTAAACTGGATTTTATGTTTTTCCTGTTACTAGTCGATAGTCCTACATTTGTACTACAATTGGCTTAATGTGGTGTTTCTCATTTATTACTATTACTCTTGGTATTTTATGCAGTTCTTTGGCGCAGAGAGGTTTAATTCAAGCATTTAAATAGTTTCTTGTTTCACAGAAGTTTGGACTCGAGGAAACGTGTAACTCAGCCTGCAATCTGGAGTTGGATTACATTGTTGCTATCAGTCAGAACGCCTGTACAGACAAGGACCATCTGCTTCATGAATATCATGTGAAGCTTGAACAACAGTCAGAAGCACTCTTGAGGAGGAATATGATCACCATGTGGCATCAGCAGCGGCTGGTTTGTACCTCAGTAACTTTATCTGTCGATGACTGCTTCCAGCTTCCAGCTTGACCATCAACGCTTTCAGTAGCTGTCTCATTTTGTCTTCTCTTTCTCTTGTTTATCTTGCATGACTTCTGTTGATAGCATTTATAGGAGCTGACAGATTGCGGTTGTGGCTTGCCGCCTCGCCTAATGGCCTACTATGATTGATGGATAGCTGGAAAACAAAAGTCGGCCATGTCTGGCATTTGCTCCACATTCTCACTGGTGATTTTCCCCCTTAATGCAGAATTAACTCCACTTTGGACACGGCTGATGCTTCATAAATAGAGTAAGGGTAGCTCTATTTCCTTTCCCCGAATGCAACATCATGGAGTTTTTTTATCTAACAGTTCTATCATTAAAATGTGCTCACAGGAAGTACAAATCAAGCACCATCCATATGTGTTTTTCCTCTTTATAGTTCTCCTCCATCTACAGCACTGAGGTCAGACTAACCAGTCGTGACGAGTGCAGTTGGCACTAAACAACTGCTCTTGAGAAAATGTTTGTCAGCTGTGGTGACGCTGTGCACGCAAAAAGAGCAAGTTCACAAAATAACTTTTATTATCACCGTAATTTTATTCACAACAGTGACCCATCTGTACAGAACAATAATACTGTTCTGCAAACAAATCGTACAATTAGTTCTTTTTCACTGGTGCAAATATTGTGTACACAGTAAAAATACTGTCATATCTTAATGAAGAAAAATGTCTCTTGATATAAATGCACAGACTGTATGCAATGATCATGGCACATTTCATCCTTTATTAGAAGTCCTTTTTTGAAAAACTGCAGCTTTTTCTTGGATGTCTTAACAACTGCAGACTCCAACTAACAGGAAAATCTCCAGAAAGCTTCCAGTAACATTTAATTGCACTTCAGCAGCTACAACTTAGTGTGACAGGTCTTTCAAGCTCCGTACATCACTTTTATGATACGTTTGCATGTATCAGAAATGACTGCTGGACTGCAAGTTACATTAAAAAATAGCACTCACAACTACAACACTTACTGTATTTTGCCACTGTGTGAAAAACCAGCACTGAATCATATTTTAGAGATGCAGGTTTGTACTCTATTACATAACTTTTACTCTCTTCCCAAGAGCCCTTTTCTTTTTTCTAACACACACACACACACACACACACGGCATGATATTTTCCTTACAAGTCATCAAATTGTATGTGTAATTTTATAATCACACAGAAACTCCAGCCTTTGTGTTTTGCTTCGTCCTGTTTGTTTGTTAAGATATCCTGCAGTGTGATGTTTCTGTTTTCACTACAAAAATGGAGAAAACGTTTCCACACAAACGTTGCTGTGGAAATGTTTTCATAATGACACTCATGTTACCGTGAATATTGTAGACATATTATTCAGTCACGGCCATGGAAGTGGACACTGATACTGCGAAGAGATTTATTATTGCTACTATTATTGTTGTTGTTATTATTATTTATTATTATTAATAATAATAAATGAGTTGTGTGTGTCCTATAGTGATGGTGATCAACCGAATAAATAAAACAACAGGTTTGTTTATTTGATTCTTTTCTATCTATTATTTGTATTTTTATTTTCAGTGACAGATTTGCACTGGCAGGGCGAGATGATGCTTTTATTCCCAAATCTGTGGAGTGATTTCCTGCAGTTCTATACAGACGATTCTTTTCAGCTTCGTCTTGCTTTATCTCCCATTTTCAAATGCTCCAGGTGTTGGATTGAGGTCAGTGAATACCTGCCAGGTCATAATTTTTTTCTTCTTCAAATTGAATTTTGGCGTGTGCTTGTTTGGGATGAGCGACATTTTAGAAATTTCTGCTCTTTCAAAGCTTCACTTTTATTCCGTTCTCGTCCAGCATTAATATCACTCATGTCATCTCCTTTACTTCTGTTGCACTTTCATATGAACACGCTTCTACATTGTAGCTAGTGTAGGTTGGGCCTGATTGTCACTATTTTATTTTTGATTGTTTTGGCCAAATGTGTTGCCAGTTTGCATCCATTTTCATCCATGTTACTTTGTAAGTTTTGTGTAATTTCTGAGCAATAATTTGGTTTCTAGATCTCTTTCAGGGTTGACTTAATGCAGGGTCCTTTCCACATTTTGAGCAATCACTGAGAGAGCTGTTTCTACACGTCAGAAGCACTTATCCATCCACAAAAGGTGACTTATGCATGCAGCAGAGGACAGCCACTGTGCTCTCACAATTGATTTATTCAGGTAGTTCAGTCACCATCACTGCATTCATTTGAGACATCCCAGGCCCAAGCTGAGAATGCTATGGCATTAATAGGTTGTTGTATTATTGTATTCATGCAATAAATATTTTAGGAATTACATATATTCATACACTATAATGCCAAAAGTATTCGCTCATCCACCCAAGTCATTGAATGCAGGTGTTCACTAACATGGCCACAGGTGTATAAACTCAGCTACTTAGGTATGCAGACTGCTTCTACAAACATTTGTGAAAGAGTGGGTCGCTCTCAGGAGCTCAGTGAATTCCAGTGTGCTCCCGTTAGGTCAGGGCTCAAGGACCGGTGTCCGGCAGGTTGTAGATCTCACCCTGGGTCAACACACCTGAATCAAATGATGACTTCATTACCAGGCCTCTGGAGAACTTCAAGACATGTTGAGGAGGTCATTTAGCCATTTAAATCAGCTGTGCTGGATCAACATCTAAAACCTGCAGGACTCTGGCCCTCGAGGCCTGGAGTTCCCCCACCCCTGCGTTAGAGGATGTCACCTCCATCTGGCAATCCCATGGACGAGTCTGGGTTTGGTGGTTGGCAGGGGAACGGTACTTGTCTGACTGCACTGTGCCAAGTGTAAAGTTTGGTGGAGGGAGGATAATGGTGTGGGGTGTTTTTCAGGAGTTGTGCTCGGGCACCTAAAAGGAAATCTTCATGCTTCGGGAGAGCAAGACTTTTTGGACAATTTCACGCTCCCAACTGTGTGGGAACCAGGGCCGTGCAGAGACGTTTAAAGGGGCGGGTGCTCAAGCCCCTCCAGCCCCCCCCCTCTGCACGTGCCTGGTGGGAACAGTTATAGATGGTCCCTTCCTGTTCCAACAGGCAGAGCAGTGCTCAGGGCAGGTGCAGAAACACATGGAGGACTTCAATGGCCTGCACAGAGTCTTGACCACAGTTTAAATTGAAATTTGTATTTTTTGTACAAAATTACATTCTCGCCTTCAGACATGCTTAATTTCAAGCTCTCAGTTTTGGAGGTACTGATTCACTATTATAATCCCGATCATCTTAAAATGTTAATTATTTTAGATTTAGATATTTGTACCGGTGCTGGTGTTTAATAAGTAAACATTCTAACACGTAAAGGTAACACTAGGACGCAGAGATTTCTTTTATGCTCGCACTCCTTCAGATATCCAACAAGTTTGCACTTTGGCGTCTGTGACAGAGGCAGATATTCAGAGCGAGGTTTTCCTGCAAAGAAAGTCATGGTGGTCAGAATCTGCAGGGTACATTTGCCATGCATGGGTCAAAAGCGCCACTGTCAGCAATGTCACGGTTCTAGGTGTTTCGAATTCCCAGCTAATATATTTGAGATTTTATTGTATAAAGATTTTACTGATAATCTGTTTGCACTTTTTTATCAGTTACTTTTTATTCTGGAGTTTTTGGTTGTCTATTACTTTTTCTAAGGTTGGTGTCTTTTGGAGTATTTCATATTTCGATGGTGTTTTCTTTCATGTCTTGTTTGGGGTTCTCCTTCCTATCTGTCTTCATTACTTTAAACTGTGTTTCATTCATTTCATGTTTCTTTCCTTTTGGCTCTCGGAGGAGGCGGACACACTTTTTCTCCTCTCCCTTATCTTCCCTGCTTAGTTCTTATGTCCTTGTCTAGTCTCGTGTTTTTTTTATTATTACTTTCCCTCGAACAGTCTCTCACAGTCTGTTTCTAAAACCTAAAGAGAATTATGGATTTGATCAACTGGTCTCTGAATGCTATTGACTCCCTTTTCTCAACGAGAAGTCTGGGCTCAGGAGAGCCTGAGTGCCCTGGAGGGACTTTCCCTGCCGGATACACGATGGATGGGTGGCAGACATGGAGGGTCGTGTGCCTGGTGGGACTGTCGATGGAGGACGCTGAAGATATCTACCTATTCGGAACCATGATAACAGGGTTCTTGCTGATCGGAGCTGGCTTGGCCCTGACTTATCGGAGAATTAAGAAAGCGGAACCGGCTGTTCAAACCCCCCCAAGGCTGCCCGCTGGAATCGAAACGATGGGACGAGGCGCGGCTTCTCAGAAAGGGCTCGAAAGCAGAACGGTTAAGACCTTGGAGACGCTTACAGCTGCTGTGAATACTCAGAATAAGACCTCTGAGTGTATATTGGGTTACATCAAGGAGAGGCCTGCTCAGAATAAGACCTTTGAGCGAAAGTTAGATTACATCGTAGAACAGCTGACTGCAGTCATGAGTTTTCAGAATCGGCTCTCTGAGCAAAAATAATGACAAGACCATGGAACGCAAGTTTGATACCATCATGGGGAAGCTCGCGGCTCTCCAACGGGAGATTGAGAGACCAGTGTTGGAGTGTTAAAGAACAGCTTTGAAATTCTCATGAGTTGTTGTAAAAGACAAATCACCATCATAATGCTGCTACCCCTTTGGTGCCAGCTGTGGGCTCGAGGCTGGAGCCGAACAACAACACCCTGATAACGACTGTGTTTAGTCTGTTCTTCCCACTCCATGCAAGGCCACCTGTGTTGGCTGGAAGACTGTTTACTTAGCCTGGCAGGGCGAAGGACACTGTCTCAGCTGAACTATGGACACATACACACACACACATACATATACTGATACTGATAAACACTCACTGACGCATCACCCTCCCTACCCCGGATCCAACGCCACCTCCAACGCCACCTCCCCTCCGATGTGGACATCGGGTCAGCTGGAGGCGCAGTCGAAGATTGCAGCGGTCCCAGATCAGATGTACACACTGGAACACTTCCCCATGTTGCTGTCTGTGTTTATTGTGCTGTGGTGTGTTGATATCTGTGCATTCCTGTATTATCCTTTTGTGTTACCTGACCTGTCTCCCCAATGTGATGTTTGTGTTGTATGTACGGTCGGCAAGGTCTGTCATCTCGGTTGTGGGCAAAAGACCTGCAGCTGACAAATAAAGGTTATCTCATCATCTCATCTCAAATCAGTCCTCAGTATATAAGAAGTCCCAGTTTCCTTTTGTGCTTCTTTGACAAAGCCTTATGTTCCTGTGCTGTGCATCCTTGTTCTCTTTGGGTTTTGTTGGGCTTTTGCCCAAATATGAGCCTAACTTTTGTTATTTAAGTCCGTTTTCACTCCCATGCTCCATTATGCAACAATGCAGCTAGTTCTTGATCGATCAGGCACATCCACTCGCACCGTATCTGTGGACGGTGGGTATGAGTCTGAGTTAGGGTGTGGATGTCATGCACTATGGGGAAAACGTGTGTCGGTGAAGTTATGATCAGCTCAGAAGCCTTTCACAAAGTAAAATAGACCCTGACACTCACAGCGTTTGATACAGCTGGTCACCTAGAGATTCAAAGATCACCTTCCATGGTCGTCATTGTCCACGTCCTCGTGCCCACGCTCATTCTTTTCAGTCTCAATCACCAATCAGATAATTGAGACAGTGCTGTCCAAATCCCCATGTGCTATCTGACTCAGGGCAGGAACACCTCCTCTGCCTCTCACCACGTGTCTGAATGTGGTCTAGACCCTCTTGATCGGTAACAAATGCTCATCGTCGTGGTTGATCTCTTTGCTGAGTTGAAATGGGGCTCGGCGAACGGCTGCTGGTCCAATACAATTCAAACGGATCGAGAAAAGGACTGGAGACGGAGTCCCTCTGTCCTTCTCCACTCAAGCATGTTTTGTCCATGCTTGTCAACCCTGCTGTGTGGAGGGAAAAGACTTAAAAGAATTCAATCTATAAACCCACCATTGAGCAGGTGAGAATCAGCTGGGGCCATATTGAGCAAAATCTCTTGTTTTTCTCACTTTTATACAGTTTCAGGAGGAGAAAGGCTCCGAGGGCAAATCATTTCATATCAAGCATAAAATAGCCAAAATGATTCAAATACAGCCTGACAGAGACATCACAACAGGTACAGCAAACGTTGCTACAGACACACACTTTTTGTGGAACTGGTGCCGATTATTTTCATAATGGAATCTCACCTGAGTCAAATCTTTGTATTATCAAGGTGACAGTTATGAAAGCCAAGGGTCTAATCGACGATGTGGTGTTTTATCCGCGTGTAAAAGAGAAAGAAAGCACAGGTTTTTGCTTCACGTACTGGGAGCAGTGGTAATGAATAAATAAATAAATCGCTGGTTATTTGAAATGTCCCACAGTGGCATTTTTCGTGGTAAAATTAGCCTTTTGTGCTTCTCTTTGTGAATCACAGCCACAAAGTTGTGTGCGAGGCAGGTGAGCTCCTGCGCACTACGTTCAAAGAAAGGAGAGCACAGCAGCGACAGAAATACCAGAGAAGTGGGTCCCTGATGATTAAGAGCTCTCCTGAGGCTTCTTCGTCTCCTGAGACACATCATCTTCCTGACAGTCTCCGGGCTGAGCTTCAGCCTCTAACAGATGACGGAGACAGACACCCAGCTTTGTCTGGTTCATGAGGCTGAAAATGTGCATACACATAATTATTATTATTTAAGTGCTTCAGGTTTGGGTGTTTTTTAAGCTGGCAGTCGTGACTGAGGTCACTGTGCAGCTGAGCTCAAGATTACAAAAAGGTTTGCTGTAATGGTTTTGATTACACGAGTCTGATGACTTCATGTAATGTTTACATCTTCACTACTGTACAAGCTTTCCTGATGGGGACACATCGATCGGTTATTGTGTTCTTCAGGTTACATGGACATAATTGCAGCCAGACTTTTGTAAACTGGGGCATGAGTTGCTGTGAGTTGACTTGGAACACATGATTATGGTTAATTTTAATAAAATATCATTTTAATTGAATTCATTTTAATCTCTAAACCCACCCATCCATGACTACTGTACTAACTTCTTAGGTTTGAGCAGACTCGCTATCAACGAGAGATCCACTTTCTGTAATCACGTCTGCTTTTGAGTGAATAAAGTACTCAGCTGGAGTACTTTTATGACCTTATAATATCAGAGATTAAACCCTAAAGCAAAATACAGCAATACTTTGTGACAGTGGGAAGGAAGAAGTCCCCATTAACAGGAAGAGCAAGAAAATGCCACGAATCAAAACAGAGCAAAACCGAACTACAGAGAGTACACAAAGGTAACATATAGCAAATATGCATGGGGAGTGTTGAGAGATGGATTGGAGGAGAGCTCGGTGCATCATGGGAAGCCACCTAGCAGCCTGAACCCACAGAAACAAAACTAGGAGATGGTCGGTGGTTATATGAGCCAGGCCTAACTTTAAGCTTTGTCTGTTATTTGGAAGCTTAGGTAAACCTGTAGGTGTGACGATGCCTGATCATTCTGGAGTTTGAACGTGAAAAGAAGGATTTTATTTTTTTACAGAATTCAGTATTTAACATGAAAAGTAGCCAAAATAAGAGAAATATGATCTCTCATCTCAAACAATGGAAACAGCTCTGCTCACTATAACAAGCGACTTTACTTTCTGTAAACACTCCAGGCTGGACTGTCCTGCTTGACAACACCAGTATTAAAGAGCAGAACTTCAGGCCTTTGCACTAAACTTACAGGTTGAACCTCAACAAGTTACTCCGGGACAAACCCAAAGACCTCAAAGAAGACAGATAACATGTAACCCTGGTGAAAGCTATTGCAGCCACGTCAGTCACAAACGCATTAAGACTTTTTCTTCAGCATTAAAAATAAATAAATAAATAAAATAAATCATTTTTGGTCTGAAAAAGAAACTCCTACAAATGCTGTGCTACTCCCATAACACTGCCTGACCCTGAACACAGGCACAAACATAACAATCCGTAATCATCTGAGCACCATCACTGACCTACATGTAAAAACAAGTGTAAAGCCAGCAATTGGTATTGTAACTACAAGACCCCTTCCGGGCACCATGGAGGAAGCAGACAGGAAAAGTAGGCACCATTGTTTGGTGCATAGCACAGTTATTCATTTTTATAGGATACTATGTAACCTGGTTAGAGCCTGACCTACTTTAACCAGGTTATCAAATCTTGCAAACACAACTAGAGTGCGTAGGCTCGACTCAACTAAGCTAAACAAATGTTTTAAGGTTATTCGAGGTTAATGCAGAGAGAGAAACATTTGAATTAACAAAATTTTTTCATTAGTGGGCTTTCATAACTGTGCATGTTGGCATTATGTATTCCAAGTGCATTTAGTTTAAACGTTAAATATCTTCTGACAGTTTTACCAATTAGGGATTTTCATCTGCAAATGAAAGCGCACAGTGAGCATGAAGCTGCAGAAAAGACCTGCTTAAAATAAATGTATGCATGTGTGTATTCAGTGTAGTAACTGTCCTTCACATACGTGATGTGTGGGTAACATGCTTTACTGGCTTATATTGTGTCAACATCATCCTGAGAACCGTGGGAGTCCTTTTTGAACGTGATAATTATTAAAACTAAGCATCATGTATGTAATTATCAATTTTAAGGATACCTTTTTGTGAAAACGATGGGTTTATTGACACTTTATTGAGCTGAATATAGTAAATGTAATGTCCTCTTATGAGGATGCAAGGTTGCAGAAGGCATAGCTGTACCTTGCCTTGGAATGAATCCCCTTCTGTGTTTTACAGACGTATGCACTGTAGTATAGCTCAGTCAAACACACTTGGTTTCCTGTGCTCCTGACACCGGCACTCCCTGTACAGATGTGGACACCTCTGCTGACAGCAGAGCATTGTTATGCTTTTGGACAGTGCAGTTCACGAGCTGATTGGCCGACCTCACAGGCGGAGCGCTGGATCAAAAAAAGCGCTGCAGCATGATGCATCGAGTTGAAAATCAAGGCTGGAAGGATGTCGGGGTTACACTGATTTCTATACATTTTTCATCACCCTTCTCCCCATTTCATTACAGTTAAGTTGACAGGTCTGCTGTGGGGATAACACAGCCACTCAACTGCAAAATAAGTTTTGAATTCCATCACGGCAGCATGTGAGAGATCAGGGAGCGCTCTTCTTCGTTGGTATCATAATTTTCCAACTCACCGCTGCTGTCCTGCGGTGCTGTCGCTGTGATTATTTGAGAAAGAGTAATCTGTCTAAAATGGTCACATCATGGGTGAATGGTCTCAATATTAAATATGGAATTTCTCCATGTGACATTTTCATGGTGTAGTGAATATTTAAACCTGGCAGTGTTCAGCATCTCTGACATCTGCAACGTGAAATCCTCAAATTAGAGTCCGAGGCTGCTATTGGAGAAAACCTGAGAACCACGACTTTTCTCTGCATCTGCGCTTCAAATGAAAGTCTTTTGGAAAGTCCACAGAGAGCTCAGCATACATAACGAAGAGTTACTGTATGCACACACCTTCATGACATTTGATGAACAACTTTCCCCTTGTTGTTGTGTAGATGTGAAAAGAAGAAGAAAGGTTTAAAGATTTCCTGCTCCCAGATGAATCACCTGTGCATTGTTTCATAATTAATTAGCCCATAAAGAGGCTGAGCAAAAGAAAGGAGAGAGGCATCGTCTTGTGAATCCACAAAGGTAATTAACATCCCTCCCTCACCTGTAACATTGCAGCTTTCTCCAAATAATTACCTCTGGAACCCACGGGGGCTTGGTAGGCCCGCGTTTGCCTGTTTATACAAAGAAAGGTAAGGCTGAGTGGGATATATTTAGACCTGGAATTCAATTTAAAGTTTCAGCCGTATTTAACTACCTTGAGGGAATAAATGATGAAACAGTACTACAATAAATCTGCCTCTTGGTGACCTAGAACTGGACATTCTTATCATGCACACACTATCACAAAACCCTTTATCGTACTGCACAAAGAACCATGTATTAAACATTTCACTGGCTTTCTTGTCTAATATGTTCATGTATGCAACTTTTCAGCCTATGAAACTTGTATTTGTCAGCATCCTGGGGAGAGTTGTCAGAATGAGATGGTTTAATGCAAAATAGATGCATCCCCCATGGTTTGTTTAAAATAGCAGCATCCATTACCACGTAGGATTCAGCCATGGAGTCTAGCCAAGCAAAGATCAAGGGAGTTAGCAAACTATCATCCACGTTCTCCGTTTGGATTCACATGGGGCACCACCCACTGAAATATGGCATAACAAATCTGATCTAAAAATATGAGCACCAAAGGCAAATTGATGTGGACGTATTAAATATTGATGGGTCATTGAACTTAGAAGTGGGAAGCTGTGGTTTCACATTTCTAAGTTTAACGCCACAGAATGTTATTTCTGTACCAACAATGAAATAAAGTGATAAATAATGTAGTTACTGGTGTTTTTGATCAGCAGATTAGTCCAAAAACCCAAGAGCGATTCAGCTTTTGCGTGTTTGGAGTTATTAGATGGGCACTCTTTTATGTCAGACACAAACGGCTATTGAACTAGGCCTTAAGGGAGCACTTAGATATTTTGGGAGATCTGCTAATTCATTTTCTTGCTGAGAGTTAGATGAAAAGGTGACGAACACTTTCATGTTTGAGCTGTAAAAATGGCCGTACAAGTAAGCACAAAGGAAAAGCAGCTTACTGGGATCCATCACATGGTATCAAAACCCACCAGCACACACCGAGCTCAAGCTCCTTTATATAGTTTGAGGTTTGTTTGTTTTTTGCAGAGTCTTTGTTCAAAGCTATAGAGTGACGTGATTTTCAAATGTTAAAGCATTGTTATTAATGTCTGTGAAGGTTCTCGGTCATCCAGGTCATCGTAGTCTAAGGAGCTTGGAAAGAAAAGCGTCTGGACTTCTTTAAGTTGCTTGAAGACGTTTCACCTCTCATCTGAGGAGCTTCTTGAGCTCTAGGGTCAAATGGTGGAGTTAGTGTCTTTGAACAGAGGCGTGGCTTACGACACCAACTGTCTGCCATCTATAATCCAGTTTTCATATTCTTTCCCAGACTGTTAAGATATTCATCGTGTGTACTCGTCTTGTAGAACAGGGGTGTCCAACTCCAGGCCTCGAGGGCCGGTGTCCTGCAGGTTTCAGATCTCACCCTGGGTCAACGCACCTGAGTCACATTACCTCGTTACCAGGCCTCTGGAGAACTTCAGGACATGTTGAGGAGCTCATTTAGCCATTTAAATCAGCTGTGTTGGTTCAAGGACACATCTAAACCTGCAGGGACACCGGCCCTCGAGGCCTGGAGCTGCCCACCCTGTTGTAGGATGTGCATTATGGTTACTGTTGCTTAACACAGAGACAGTATTTTAGTTGTCACCACAAGGGGGCACTGTGTTCACTGTAACGGCACATATGCTGCGTCATCACGCCCCTGCCTGAGAGAGAGTACCACAACAAATATGGCATCCATGAGTAAAGGTTTTACTGCGTGTTAACGTGAAATAAAGTTCCCAAAATGTTAAGGGTATTTTTGCCTCTGTCGTCATTTTCCTTCGAGTTGATCGTTGTCGATGCTGCAATACTCAACACAGACGCCTTAACGCCCACTCACATCCTGGGACTTCTGACCTCAGTAAATCACATGATAGGGTGGGGGTTTCACAGCGGGTTCACCCGAAACCTTGGCTGATGTGATTAGGTAGAGGATCAACAGGGGGTCCATGACCCTCTGGAGGGACACTCCCACAGGGCTTAAGTCTGGGACTCTCCACCTTTTGACCTTAGAACTGATGAAGCTTCTCAGATTAGAGGTGAAACGTCTTCAAGCAACTTAAAGAAGTCCAGACGCTTTTCTTTCCAAGCTCCTTAGATCATCACTTATTATTGCAAAGGTTTTTCAGATTCAGTCTGAATACATTTACTGGCTGGAGTTACTCGTTGGCCTCAGTAGGTACTGTACAGACCTTACCCAACATCTCGGCTCGACTCAGACTTTTAATGGGCAGTCATGTACTTGCTCCAATCTCCAGCCACCCCTTACAATACACAGCTGAGAATAAATAGTCAAGGTCAACAGCTGATAACAGTCTTAACCTGAAAATGACCTCACGGTGGCTTGTTTCACTTGAGGGACCGAGCTGTAGTGGAGGCAATTTGTCATGTTTGCCACATAACCAGCAATTACCCTGGATCCTTATAGGCACTGTGAATCATTGACTCTCTGTAACTTTCCAAGGACCTCAAAAATCCCAGCTGATCCATACGGGCCAAACACAGCCACAGCATTACAGTCCGGCCTCAAATATGAGTTCCCCTTCTCTTTTTTCTTTTCTGAATAGAAATATTAGAAAACACGGCAGATTCAGGAGAATGTGTTCAGCATCACAACGCGCCCCACCAGTCATCATCAGCTCGTTTTTCTAATATCGAGTCTTTGTTATTTGTAACCACAGGGCTCAGTATTTGGTCAATAATTCACTGCTCAAAGTCATTAAAGTGTTAAAATTTTATTGCTACTTTTCAAATAAATCCGTGTGTTAATGTGCAATAATCCCAGCATGAGGGCAAGTTTTCATTGACTGGGCTTCTGATGAAGAAAGAACATCATCATTCTAACTCACAATAAACTTCAGCAATTAAATGTAAGAAGGGAAATCCCATCAACGCCTCACAGTGCCTCATCCCTCGCTCCACAACACTCTCCATACATCACCTTCACATACGAGTCTAAAGTGGGTCAGCCTGTGCTTCCCGGGCTCAGTAAAAAAGAGCATCCACATTCATCATTGTGTTGTAAGCTCTTTGTTTCAAGACACAATTATCCCTAAACAATGGCACTCCCACAAAGATTTCTTTGGGTTTGGAGCGTTTACAGTTTCCAGGAGACGTAAATGTCTCGTTCAGGGTGAGCTGCTTCTGATTTTTTCATGTGCTAAACCTCAATAGTAACGTCCTCTGGTAAGTTTTGTGATTCAAAGATGGCTCTTTTAGTTTTCATATAGGGGTTTGCTATTGGATCACAGAATCAGTTTATGCCGTATCTCAAACTCCACACGTCAGTGCGACATAGCCTCTGTAAGGGCTGAACTCCAAAAATGTTCCTTCTCTCAAATGGTGAATATTTCTTAAAGAATTTGTTCTGTGCTTTGTGTGTTTTTCTCCAAGGATTTGTTATAAATGATACCTCAGACCTCGCTGGCAGGGTTTTGAAGGCGCCTGCACAATCAAGGCTTTTTAGAAGTGTCTCCAGTTGTGTCTATCAGTGCATTAGAGGCTCGCCATCGTCGCTGGCCTCTTGCAGTATCGCAACAAAAAAATCCCTGCAGTTCTAAAACATATTGGCACAGACTGCGTGTAAAGAGCTCTGTAAAACTGCAGACACTTTTATGAATTTTTAATCCATGGTGGAGGGATTTTCATGTTTGTAAGACCCCTCCAGTGCCAAGAAATGTGACTTTTATTTTTGTGATATTACAACATAAAGTGGAGCCAGAAGGGAAACAATAATTTGCCAAAGCCAGCGCGTGTGAGACGGGGGAAAAACGGCTCACGACTGAGCCAAGCAGTCTTCATTCAAGTGAGTGAGAGGCATCAAGTCCAGATCCTTAACAGGCCGAGACTGTGTCACTGCAGGAGCTTTCTGCTCTGGAAGCACAGCAGAGAAGCTGCTCTGCACTGTGAAATGTAATCTTAATGAATTCACCAAACATGGAACACTAAAGAGAGCCGACAGGTGGAGGGCTGTGCTAAAACTTCAGGTCATAACTCACGTGTTAAGCTGTTGTCTGTAAATAAAAATGATTACTTCTTACACACTAACCTTTGTTTCCTTTGTTCATTGGTTAACATGAAGTTGAAACTGGTGTGGTGGAAGAGTCCTCTGTGGTACCTGAGCACTCTTTAAAGATAATGGAACAGTTTTGCACTATCTGGGTTTTTAGGTGCACTCATGTGAAAGACAGTACACCACATGATTCAAGCGGCGTGTGGTGACCTTTACAGAAAGGCAAGCAGAGCATGCACGCACTCACGCACACACACAAACAAAAACATCTTCCTCCACTAGTTAGAAATTTAATGAGATAAAGCGGATCAGATTAAAATGTACAGTTTGTGTTGCCTGTCTGTTCTCTACATGGACATCTTCACCTTTCAGACATTACTGCTACAGTTAAACAAATATCTACTATATTACCAAAAATGACTCATTGTTAGCTGAAAATGTGGTGGAGGAACTTCTCACTCTGTGTTATTGGAAAATTGGGGATAAAATATCTTCTGCAGAAACATCTTCCTCATCAGCGTAATTAATATTACTGCTGCAAAGGTTTAAGACTGAGCTCATTATGAATACTTTATATTCTGTATTCATCCTGTTCTATAAATGATGTGTTTGTAGTGACTGTGGTGCAGAGAACCTGAAACTCAGGCCCACGTCTTGATTTTCTAAAGTATATTAAAATGTTTTAATGATTTTTAAAAAATCTGCTAAATGAAAGGTTTGTGCAGTGAGTGACATGGTTAACTGTGAATATCTGTGGGTGGACGAAAAGCTGGTTAAACATATGAGATTCAGACATTCCCACAGATGCTAATCTCTGAAAGTGCTCCTGAGCCTGAGTCTGATTTATTGGAGCAGACATGGTCAGAGCTGCCGTTCCCTCTCCATCATGGTTACAGCTTTCCTTGCTAATGTACTAAAGGAGTTATTAACAGCTTTTTCAAACTCCATCTCCTCTACATCACATACACTGGCCAAGTGTCAAGCAAGAGGAAACTGATCTCAGAGCAGTGAAAGCTGAGCTAGTGGCAGCTTGCCTCTTATGCTGGTGTCCAATCAGTTCACCCTGCAAAGCCAGCTGTTTGCAAACCACCAGAAACAGCTGTCTGAGGTTAAAGGAGAGAGATGAGTTTATCTAAAGGCCTCAATTTGAGTGTAAAATCTTTTGGTATGCAGAGTCAAGGTCGACTCAAGGTGCCCAGGTGGCAGCGACACAAACCCAAATTCATCGCCCCTCCACCACCGTGCTCGACAGTTGTGTGAGGTGTTTGCGCTCGTGTGCACAGTCGTGCGAAAGGATTTTTGGTGAACATTCCCTCAGCTTTACTGCTCCTTATAAATGACTCGACTGGACAAGCATGACTTGTGCAGGGCATTTAAAATCAACTTCAGTTTCTTGCTGTGACACAGTAAAACCAAACAGACTGACACATTGTATTATGTATAACAAATTGAGCATTTAAAATCCCGACCTGACCCCGATTTTGTGCAGCTTAGGAAAATCACTTCAGCCAAAACCACACATAACGAATGGGAATATACTTGTCTTCTCGATTTCATCAGAGCTGAGCCAGCAGGCTGTCTTTGTGTAGCTTCGGGTGGGTTGTGTCTTCCCCATGCCGTCGTCATGCCTCGCTGTGAGGGGACATTTAGATCCAATCTGAGCCACAGGAGCAAAGTCACCCTAAGGCTGCAACACTACAGATGAGGCAAAGTATGGCAAATGTGCATTCACAGCACAGAGCTAATGTTCTCCTTTAAAAAAACATACATATGTTAAGAGCAGGAGATTTTTCCCCAGCTTCCACCTCACACAGTCGTCCCTTATGCTCTGAGTTTCATATGTGACCTGTCAAAAGATCCTTCCTGCAAGAAAAAGCTGGAAAAAAATCAATTAAAGTTGGACTGTGTGTAAATGCTAAGAGTGTTTAGAAGTGAAACGAGTGAAAATGAAAATATTCTGACAGCTTCCACTCATGACCTTCCTGCAGCCCTTCTAGTTAATGACGTTCAGTCTACATTAACCTTTCTGAAAAAAAGACATGACATATTTCTGACCATTAAACTGCCCTGTTCTGTTCGAATACTGGGATTTCTCTTGGCTTAGCAGAAACGTTTCACCTGCATTCAAGGAACACGGGAGATGAAAACTCTTTTTAATCTTCCAGTTTCTTTCTTCTGGATGTTTTCCTCTGAAGTGTTTTATATCGTCTGTTAGAGAAACAGCTTTTTGAAACTCAAAAATAACTGAAGGGCTGTGAAATTAACTTTTATAGTCTGGTAGCGTTATGGAATATAACATGCTGAGCTTTGTGGTGATGCATGAATCAGGAAACCCTCAGTCAAATGATTTGAGCTGAAAACATATGTAGAAAAATAAAAAATAACTCCTTTCTTTATTGCATTTATTCCAAAAAGCCAGTGAACAAATAAGCTCATGGCCTGTTTATTTTTTGGCTGTTGGTGTTTTAAAACCAGATGTGATGTGGTCAAGAAACCGAGTGACGCAGCATCCTCGTGGGAAGCACTTTGGTATTATTTGACTGTTATTTACAGAATTCTCAAAGTAAATTCGGTAACAGTTCAAACTAGTGACTCAAATCATAATCTCATGAGGACGTGATGTCACAAATCAAGGGAGCTGGACAGTCATTTCCTGTTTACAGTGAAAAACTGCTCCCCCTTCCTGATGCTTCGTTTTTGCATGCGTGTTGCACTTTTATGTTTCAGTTAATTTTCATCATTTTTCCTTCTTAAACGGAGCTTTTTCATAGCACTGTATACAAACCAATAGCTACACTAATATGGACATCATTACTTAGATATCTGCACACTACAGAAGCTGCTCGACCATTAAAGCACATGCCATGAAACTCCCGGTGCACAGTTTCTGTGCTGAGAGGAGGTTTGGGACTCTGCAGACATGGAGTCAGTGTTTCATTTTACACACCTGTGGCAATGGGACTGAAAGCAATTGAATGGTCACATACTTTTCCCCATAAAATGTATGCTGGGCATTAACATCACCAGGCTTAACTTTTTAGGGACTCATGAAGTGAGAGAGAGACCCTTTTAAAAACATGTTTTTACAAAAACAGAAGAGTTGAAATAACCTGATATTAATTGTGTAGGATAAACGAGTAAAGTCCAAAGCCACCTGCAGGCTTTCTCATGCAAAGTGTACACTGATGAGACCTGGCAGTTATTTAATGTAACTTACTCAGAGCTAGAAAAACTTTAAATAGAATATTTTTCAAGGAGCCTTCTTTAACATATTTGCAGCAGATTGCATCATACCTTGAGTGACAACAGACTTGTAAAACACTCTGACACAGTGCATTTATTCCAAGAAGTCATCCATCTAAAATAGACGATACAGCTTGGGAAACGCTTCAAAACAGCTACTCAGGTCTTGAAGTTTGGTGACAATAAAGACCTTCAGCAACAGCTCAGTCAGCCTGTATGACATGTTAAAGATTCAAATCAGAATAATAACAAAAAAAACCTGTATTAAAACCAAAAATGTGAACTTCAGTTCTTAATAGAGTCGTGGCTCCCGTTCCTAAACAGCTCTGTACGCCTAGAATGGAATTTATTCAAACAGTCTCATTCAGCGCACACTGATTTGATGCAACACTGCAGCAATCATCCCTCATTGACTTTCAGGTGGTTTCACATTTCCATCTCCAACATCATTGGCTCTGACAGTTCAAGCCTATTTCTGTAACAGATGACATCATGTGACACAGATGACTTAACAAGGGAAGTTCAGCAGTCCGACACAATATTTATATTTGTAATAATAGTATCTTCTGTCCATTTATTTCAGCTGTAAACAAGTCAGTGAAATTCCACCTTAATGGCATGTCAGTGGGAGCCTGACACAGAGATGGAGTCTCACTGGAAATAAAGTGTTTGCCCATCACTGCTCTACAGCAGCCAAACTGCAACATAAAGAACAACTTTTATTAAGCTAATTTGCAAAAATGAGGGTCTGTCTAGATTCAGTTTTATGGCTATAAAACTCTCATTTATTTTCAGCCTGTCTGCTGCAATAAACTATCTGTATACGATGAGTGTATGTGGGAGCTGCAAATGTAGAGGATAGAAGATGTACAAGTAGAAAGCTTGGATTCTGAGTCAGTGAAGAAATGTGTTTGTACTGGTCCATACATTTTGGATGGGCCGGTGTGTGAAAAATATCAGACATTGCTTGGAGGTTTGTCAGTTCTTTCATCTACCAGAGTCAGACAGCAGACTTTATACTCACTAGCCTGTGGAAAGCCTGTAGAGAGACTTTGCCTAAACTCACAATAATACATTTAATGCCAGCTATACCAAAACCAAAACAGTGTCCATGTCAATCATGTCAGTAATACAGAAGTGCAAATTAAAATATGTCAAGCCACAAAATGTAATATCATATGATAAATAAGCCATCATTTTTCATAAAAGTAGAAAAGTTATCACATTTCAACATATTTTGAACTACTTTTTATTGGTCAGCAATCAAATTAAAGTAAACTAATAGTCTTGTTAATCGTGCCAATCTTTAGGACAAAAGGTCCAAGAGTTGTAATTCTTAAATTGAAGCAATTTTGCAGATGAAACTTCAGATTTGATCTAATCAGAGACTTCTTTAAGTAAATTAACTTGCTGCCTTTGTTGCTCTGAGATCCATCAGCTACACTTTCACCAACTTATTTTCACTGAGTAATCTCAGCAAACAGGTATCCTCTGAAAAATACACAAATTCCAGAACTGTGGACCCAAATGCAGACGTATGAATGTGTTGAATAACAGAAATGAAGCTGTTTATTAGAGCTAATGTTACAGCCTCGAAAGTAAAATGACAAATGCCAATTACCAATAAAGCAGGAAGTGAAAACAGTAACTAAGGAAGGTAATGCAGATGCATGAACGAATTAAACTGAAAGCTCAAAATGCCAGGAATAACTAAGGATTCAAAACTAAAAAACAAATAAGACCAGCAAGAACAGCAAGTTCACAATAACTCCAAATAACCCAAAATTTCAAAATATCTCACAAACCCTCCACAATCTCACAAAACCAACGGACTATAGGAGAGCATATTGTTGTAGCAGAAGCTTTACTCCCAGATCTACTGAGCAGTCGTACCAGAGCAGGCTTCGCTTGCATGCATGTGAACACGTCTCAGTGCAGAACTAAACAGGGTTTGCAGGGTTTCTGGAAACCAGCTCATATCATCTAACAATTTCTTCGCTATTATCATGGCTCATAACACTAAACCATAAGGGTTGTTGCCATTGCACACTGCACTTTTTTGATGATAAATTTAGGTTGTTTCCTCTGGGCTTATTTTTGTGGGTATGTGTTGTGTTCGTTTGTATATCTCTGTATGGACATACTGCAAATCAATTTCCCATTGGGGACGATAAAGTTCTCATTGAATCATTGAACCAGTGACTTCAACAAACAGATACAGCACTGCTAACAGACCATCTACTACAAGCCCTGCAAAACGAGTCACCAGATTAGCCAGTTTTCTCAGACTGCACGCTAAGCAGCACCGTGACGGGGAAACGTGAATCAGATCAAAGTCAGGTTGTTAATTTCTGTCAAACTGTGGCTAGCCCAGGGGTGGGCAACTCCAGGCCTCGAGGGCCGGTGTCCCTGCAGGTTTTAGATGTGTCCTTGAACCAACACAGCTGATTTAAATGGCTAAATTAGCTCCTCAACATGTCCCGCAGTTCTCCAGAGGCCTGGTAATGAACTAATCATGTGACTCAGGTGTGTTGACCCAGGGTGAGATCTAAAACCTGCAGGACACCGGCCCTCGAGGCCTGGAGTTGCCCACCCCTGGGCTAGACTGACGCGTGCTACAGGTTGGTGCATTGCACTTTAACATATGATTATTTAAGCTAAAGTGATCACACGGTCAACACATCAAGACTTGTTCTCTGACAGATAGAAACATAACTTTCTACCAGATATAGAAATGACTGAATAAAGACTGCAGGAGTTTCAGCAAAAGGAAAACTACTGTTTGAATCTAAATCACTCCTCAGGAGCAAAGCAAGGCCGGCCACTTGAAGTGGGCTAAGAGAGCGTACGGGTATTTCACCGTGGGTCACTGAGTGATTTTTTAAAATTTTACCCAAAGTTGAGAGCTTTGACAGCAAAGCGAGAATGTAGATAAGGAGGCAAATACACTACAAATATCAAATTGTATTCTTGCCAGTTGATTACTTTCTATCAAATATGTACCAGATTGCATGATTGGATAACAGCAGCTTCGATATTTTTGTTTCACTTGTTGACATATTACTCAAGAGCTTGTACTGAGGGAAATTTGAAAGTTGACTTTTACTGTTTCAAAAATGTACAAACCAGTGTCATCAGCCAGAAGGAAAAACACTGGTTATGCTTTCAGGAATACAGTGTTCTATAAATCCTGCTCTAAATCAGCCTCTCAGTAATAAACCAACACGACACGACAGAGAACAAATCTGGAAATCCTTTACAAAAAGGAACAGGCTCACCTCAAAGCTCCATTTGCTCTGTTTAGAAGGCCGAGGACGTTTATTTGAATATTTCTGAATTCATATTGATGTACAAAGGCAAGATAACACATGTAGCCCACAGGCTCATCAACTGTTAGTAATCAAAATAAGAATTTTATTAGAAACATGTTTCAGCAGGTCTGCAGAGCACTGAGATCGACTCATCCTGTTATAGAGGAATCATTCTCACAGTCCAGGACACGTCTTTGGAGCCAGATTCTATTTAGGTGAAACAAAATGAGGCCAGATTTTATTTATTTACCGCCGATGCTCCGTTTTCTTTAGACATCTTATATAAGTGCAACTGATATCCACCTCTGGTAGAACACGACTGCTAAAGTGGGAAGCAGTCCAGCTGATACAGCTCTGGTACATCTTCTAATGTCACACAATTATGAAATGCACTGAGTCGTTTGTGAGAATCTGGAGAACATAATTAAACGTGCGGCCGGGTTAAAGAGGAAGAGGTGTTCATCGAGTTTGTTCTGTTCCCACACCGAAGATCTGAGAACATCAGGGACCATCAGGTACTGTAATCTTTATTTTCAAACTCTGTGGGTTTTCTGGTTGACCTACAGGGCTTTATGTATATATATTAGTAATATGTAGAATTCTCTTATTAAAAAGGTTAAAAAAATTGAGGTGCTCTTACACATCCCATTAGCCCAAGAAATAGAAAATCTCAAAATATTAGAAATCACTGGCAGAGAACCCAAATTTAGACTCTAACACAGCAAGTCTGCAGTTTGATTGATTTTTTTATTTCGAAGATCTCAATTCAATTTATTAATTGCATCAAATCACAACAACAGTCGCCTCAAGGTGCTTTATATTGTAAGGTCGACCCTGCAATAACACATACAGAGACAAACCCAACAATCCTATGACCCCCTGTAAGCAAGCACTGTGGCGACAGTGGGAAGGAAAAACTCCCTTTTAACAGGAAGAAACCTCCAGCAGCACCAGGCTCAGGGAGGGGCGGGGCCATCATCCACACTCTCCCTCTGTTGCAGCGCCTCCACGTCAGAGATTCCCCACCACGTACTCTCGTCTTGTCAATGCTCATGTCTGTGTTCATAACAAAGCTTGTGAAACCTTAACGCTGATCCGTTCGTGGCTGCCCAAAGTTGCCCCTTAACAAATAATGAGCTCGGCTTCAAACAGTAATGAGCGTGAAGGTGTTGTTTTACTGAACTAAAGGGCTCACATGACCATCCAGCTCTTACTTCTCAAGCTCTGGTTTATTTTCAGCATAGTTTTAATCACATGAGACAGAAAAGTGTATCTTTTGAGTTTGAGGCGCTCACTTGCTGAAATGCAGGGAATATTGGATTAATTGTTGTTTCCTGATTAACTGCTGATATTATTATTTCGCCATGCTGTAGCTTATTACTTATGTTACACATTTTTGACAACCTGTCGCTGGAATTTCATTTTGGGTTATTTCTTGGATAACCTCAGACCTCCTTTCTCTCAGAACTCCTTTCAAGGTCAGTCCAGGTTTATGTCCTGGATCCTCTGAATGTGAAGCCTTGGAGCAACAAAAAGGACAGAAGTAAAGGCATAATGACTGCCCGCTGTTCCTTGGGTAAAATACTAATAGAGTAGAAGCTGCCACAGGCAGGCATCCATGAAGGCTGAGTTCAGAAAATGCACCATTTTATTTAGAAAGCTCTACAGCTGATTCAGTGCGCTCCCGAGGAAACATCCAGAATGAAGCTTTTGTTTTTAGCGAAGCTGGACAGTTTTTAAAAAATTATAATAAACATCAAATGTTTTTTTTGATGTTCAGAATCAGAATACTTCCTTATTCTCAGGAAGGAATTTCCTTACAGATACTCAATGAAAACATGATAATAAAATTGTTTATATGATATAAACAAGATATTTCAAGTGAAAACTGTCCAGGTGTGATAAGGAGGAGCTGTGCAGCTTGAAGGCCACAGATGGAAATGATTGGTTGTGGTGGAACGAAGCTTTTTGCTGAAAGTGCTTCTGTGACTGTCCAGCACATAAACAATTGTCCAATATTGTCCACATGTTGGAGAGCATCCTCCTTTCTGACATCCCCATCAGAGTCAAGCTACACACACACACACACACACACACACACACACACACACACACACACACACACACACACACACACACACACACACACACAACACTGCTGGTGTGAGGAACAGGCTGCCGTCCCAGCAAACGGCAGCATCGAGCACGGCTCCATCACACTCAGAGAAAATCCTGACATTGTCCAGCAGATATTAAAGGACCTGCTGTGCGCTTCTATACGCTGCCTTTACAAATAGAAATAACCCTTTGTGTGAGGGTTTTTGTCTTTTTAGTAAAGTCTACTTTATTGTCAGTGAAAACTGAGGTATTTCCAAATATTCAGTCTCCACACACACTATGGACGGAAACTGTGGTCACCTGAGTTCTGGTCCTCCTCATGGTGCATATGAGTCTAGCATTTACATATTCAAACATGCAAAATACATAAAATTAACAGGGTCATTAACAAATTAACCTGAGCTAGTTCACTGAGGTGATCAGCACCAAAATACAGTGGAACCCCGACGAAATGAATTCGTTCCAGAGGGTCTTTTGTAAGTCAAAATGTTCGTAAGTCGAAGCACCGATGCTGTCTGAAGACGAAGTTCTTGGTGGAGGCTGAAGAAAGCGTATGTATGCATGCACATACCTACGTGTACATGAAAAGTCGCCCTCCACAGTGTAGGCAACAGAAAACAGATTTCGTTTTTACTGTCCTTCTGCTCACGTTCTGCCATCTGACTCAAGCTGAGAATATTTATTAGAATTATGTACTCCTGTCTACTATTATTATTTTATTAGTAATATATCTAGATCAGTTAGCTTTGCATAAAAACACTGGTAGAAACGACCTCCAAAGAGCTACTTATTAGCATCTTACTTTGAGTACTTTTTCACTTCTACTGGAGTATTCTCTGACCATAACTGTATATGTCAGATTATTTTTTCTTATCCTTCTTTCTATAAAAAAGATGTTGTATGTTTAAGAGAAAAGACTAAACCTGCCAGCTGCTCTGTACTCTGTAATTTCCTGTTGAAAACAAGGCTGCATATCCTGATCTGTCTTCCCATCTCTCTAATTTAAGATATCTTCAGCATCTACTGCACAAACACAGAAGATAGTTGACATCCCTGTGCAGTTTTGAAATGGCAAAATAGAGGCACAACCGTATCAAACAGTCTGAGTGTGACTCCATCCTTACGCAGCAATCTCCCTTCACCAAATCCCTGCAGCACAATTCAATTCCGTATCACCACAGGCCAGGGCGCCCAGGATGTAACCTGACAGCCATGAAAGGCTGGCAGGGCAATAACCATGAGGATACTCCAAGTCCAAGAAATAAAAGATAGGTTTTTATATGTAGGCTTACATGTCTTATACAATTAAAAAAAGATAACTGGAATTTCAGTGTAGAACAAAAGACCAATTGATGACCTATGCTACATTAAAAGGATATAAAAAGACCAAAACACCATAATGAAACCCTGGAACACAAAACCAGAGACATGAATGAAAGCGAGTTTTGAAATGTGAGATTACACCTTGGTTGCTAACTAGTCCTCCTCAGGCAAAGCTTTCCTGAAGTGCTCACTGTCACATCTCACTTACCCCGGGTGTCTCTTCTGGGCTAAACTTGCCAGGGGCCACCCTCAGGACCCGAGCTGTGAATTAAGTCATAATATAACTGGAAGCCGTGACATGCACTGGCTTAAAACCATAAAACACAAGGTGTACACCTGCACTACAGCGAGGATACATTGTATTGAGTCTATTATTTTAATTCTGTTATTGTTCTTAATGTTTTTAGTTTGCTATGAGAATTTATTAGTTACAAACTTTTATTGCAAGAAAAGTTTTAAAAGTTCTAAATGATTAAAATGTATTAAAACTAACCTTGGCTGACTTTGACCAGCAGCAACCAGTCACTGATGTGTCTGAACTATTTTAAATGGTAAAAATGTTCTATTATGCTCTTCTTGTATGTTCAGCTTTTGGCAATAACGCGCATCATAGTTATAAATTAATAGGATTTAATTTCTTTGTTTTCCAGCTACTCCCTGATGTCACAGAACAAATATCTATTATTCACAATGCAAACAAACATGTTCACTGACTAATTACTGATTAAATACAGCTTATTTATGTTAAAGTCAGCTGGGAGGTCCAATATATTTATTGTATAAATGAGCATTCTGAAAACGTCATGTCCCTAAATGACAAACACTTCTCAAACAGCCTCCCTGGTGCATATCTTAGACTCCAGGAGCTGATTTCAGCTGAAAATATTTGAAGCATTTAAGTGTCTTTGCTAGTCTTTCGTACCGGGATCTCCCCCTGAGAAAGCTGCCCAAGGCCTAATAAGATGGGAACGTTATCAAGTTTGAGATTAAAGAATGAATATTTCATATATGCCTTCAAACTTAAAATTCCTGTCTGACCTTATTTTAAATGATGTCATGATATCATTGGTGACAGAGAGCATGTGCAATTCTCTCTCTCTCTTTCCTCCTTTTAATTTAGCTTTTAACCTTTGGCACTATTTGTACTGTTAATTGTTCCCCATCCACATAATTTACCTTTTCTATGCAGGACGAAGAAATTCAAACAAAAACATGTCCGGATGATGTGAGTCAGCTCTTCTATTGTAAGATTAAATGTAAGGTTATTAATACAAATCATCGCACTTGAGCCAAAAAAGGTCATTTGTTCCGAAAACAGACTCATTTGGTCAGTTTGTGAATCATAAAGCAGAAAGCAGTTTTATTTGTACTCCTGGAATTTTAATACAAACCTTAATATCTGTCGAGCTAAAATTTCAATAATCAACTTCTATTAATAAATCAAATAAGACATCACCAAAGTTCATCCCGAGAGGAACGTGAGAGGAACGTGAGAGGAACGTGAGAGGAACGTGAGAGGAACGTGATCGGTCACTGAAATCCATCCAGTATGCTTGGTTAGATATTAATGTGACCAAACAACAGGAGTCTTTCCTGTTCTGGCACAAAGGCTTTTATGCAGCAGTGTTAAGGTTTTCCAAAGTAGCGTTCTTCAGTTACCTGCACACCAGGTGACTGAGTGTGTCTTTTTCTTCAGGCTTTCAGCTCTGCTTGTGTTGCTGACTTTGTGTTTGTAGCTAAACACTAAAAGAAGGATCCGCGTATGTCCAAATAAACATGTGGACTCGTGTTGGCGTCTGGGACTGTAGCCTAAGGATCATACTGAAAATGATGCAACGAGTCGAGTAATTAAGTCATACACTACATTACCTTTACAAGTAATGTGTAATGCATTACTTTTTCTGAGTAATGGCCCCAGCACGGTTAGGAAGTGAGATGAGGTCATAAGTGTCATGTGAGGCTGTGGCAGGCAGGAGGTGAACTCAGGGTAGCAGCTTTATAGCACAAAACACCCACAACTTGAAAACTAAGAAAAGCCCACTGAGATGCTAGAACCATAGAACACAGACTTACACACATGAGGAGGGACGACGCGACACATAGCAAGGAAAACACACAGCTTAAATACACACTGGAGCAATCAGGGAACGGGAGACAGGAGGGAAACACAGCTGGGAGAAATCAGAGCTAATGAGACGAGGGGCAGCAAAACCAGACACACTGCACACAGGACAGGGACTGTCAAAATAAAACAGGAAGCACACAACAGGCACAGAGACACAGACTTGACACTGAACATGGAAACCTGACTGACCGGGGAGACAGAGGCTGTGTCCCAATTCAGGGTCTGCAGCCTTAACGGTCCACAAGGGCCGCGTCCTCAAAGACCGCTAAGGCCGGAAGTGCGAGGCTTGTGAAATGGGCGGTCTAGCCTCCGTCGCGCTGCCCAGGTTGCCTAGCAACCATGATACTAACAGCTGGAAACGTGTCATACAGCTGTGTTTGACAGAGATGAAGGAGAAAATCTTTTGTTCATTTGTTTCTTTCTACATGAGCTTTGATCATTCTCTGTAAGATTAAGCTCAGCTATTGAACGGCGTATATTTAAAGTAATTAAAACCAACTTAGTATAAACGTCACTAATATCACATAACTTTGTCGACATGTGGCCAACAGTAATGTTTTAATGTTCTTCGTTATTAAACATTTGCACATAAATAAGTGACATAATATTCAGTACTTACTTAAAGTTCACTCTTCAGGCGCCCCTCATCCGCCGTTTTTTATCGGCAAAATTATCCACACCCACCGCCGCGCTATGCATTCTGGGATATGTTGGACCACAAAGTCTACACCGCCACATCCTTAAAATTCAGGGAAATGAAGGACGCATTTGAGGGCCGCATTTCGAGCAGCCTTCGAATTGGGACAGCCTTCGTCGCGTCGCTGTGACAGGTAATCAAAATGAATATGCCAAACATGCAGAGCTGGAGAGTTTGCAGGAACGATGCACTTTGTTTACTGTTCCCCTAAAAAGGTCCAGGGTCCACTGATTGTAATATTCAATCTGAATTAAAAGACTGAAGGGAAGAACAGCACGGGTCAGGAGAAGAATTACATGAAGAAATGAATGCTGGACCAGCAAGTACAGAAACAACGTGACACTGGGAGAGCGTGAGAGGCTGAAAACACCAGCAGGGGAAGACAACTAGACACAGATGGAGGTTAAACAATCACAGCAGCAGGAAGCCCACGACGGGAGAAAACAAGAGGTTATGAAAGGAAAGGTAGAAGGAAATAAAACAGGAAGTGGTGAAGATTGATGAGAAAGAAAAACAAATAACGTCACTGGACTAGACTGAGCGGAAAAGAAGTCTGTTTGTCCACTGAGCTGTAGACACACAGAAACATCACACAGTGCAAGTCAGTGAATCACAGAGTTGACCTGGATGAAATTACACACTGCGTCTACTATTCAACACTCCACAACAAGCAGCAAAGAAGTTTTCAAAAGAAATCAGAAGCGTGAGAAAAATATACACAATCTAGTTTCCAAAGACTGTTAAACAAGCAAAGACTGAGTGAAGAGCAGATTTCTAATATGTAATTCTGCAGATATCAGAATAAGCTGCTGTCAGCCAGTAAATGCAATTCTAGTCCGTCCACGATACCAAGGCAGCTGTGCGGTTTGGTTGAACACGTGCACGGTATTTTTCTGCACATGTAACACGTATGAGCTTTTCATGTCTGAGCGTTTCATAAAAACGACTTGTAGCATTTTAAATTACAGGCTTCGGCGAGTATTCTGCTCATATTTGTTCAGCTGGAGGATTGCTGATGCAAGCAAGATCCCATACTGTCAAAAGTTTCTTCGGTAACAGAAAGCCGATCTATTTCCACTCGGCACAGTCCAATTTATATTTCCCCCCCACACTGTGTCCTCTCCTTCCCTGCTGTCACTGCGCTGTCCATCATACGCTGCTTTTGAGCTGCTCATCCCTGTCATAATGACCTCCTGAGGGACCTGGAGGCTCCGTCTGCAATTCTCGGTGAAGGAGTTCACCACTTGATGTGAAACAATAAAGAGCGGTGATAGAGTGCAGTGCTGACTGTCCTCTTGTTAAAAGCTGTGATAGCAGAGTCCATACAAAAGCCTTCACATGGTGATGAAAATGACTGTAACTTTCCCTCTTTGTGTCTGAAGCCCTGAGTCTTAGTGGATCACTTAGGATGGAGAGTAAAATCTCTATGATCGCAGCTGTGATGCGTGCTCTCCGATACGTACTCTGCTTTTAAACATGGAGAAAAATACATGATGTTATATTCAGACAAAATGACTATATGAATGCTTTGTGGATTAGAAACAATGAGCTCAACTCCATCGCACTGTTGTAAACGACTGTCCATTACTTCATTATTCGCGTCTATCCAAATGTGTTTCAGTGCAGCTGAGCTGAGGGTGGGGGTTTGAAACACTGCTTTTCTACTGAAGTAGAGCAGCGTATGAAAGTTTCCTCAATTTGTGAAATGTTACCTCGACTCTGGTGCACGCAGATAAGCACCTTGGATGTGCAGTTATTTGCAAAAGTCGGTCTTTTTCCCCACAGCAGTGCCACGAAAGTAGCAACTCTTGCAAGAAACACACGTTTGTTTCCTCCTCTCGCTGCACTTCTGTGACGGTTTAAATCCAACAGAATCATTGAAATCAATTAGAATCACGCAGGCTGTCATCTGCCTGACGCGTGGCAACCCCCTCTGGCTTCAGCTCCAGATCGACCAGCATCTTCCACGGTAATAAAACGGTCTATTTCAGCGTGAGGTTATTAAAGGAAATCCTCTCGTGCGGGCCCGTTAGATTGTCGTCAATCTGCTTCAGCGCTTGTTGTTTGGTGAGCGTATTCAGATGCACAAAGCTTGATAGAAACGTGACAGTTTAATACTCCTGAAATTGTTTTTGACACAAATCCACATCAAACCTTTATGTCTGGGACTCCAAACTCAGAGCTGTGGTTCTGATGTTCCTCTTTTGGTCTTTCAAACAAAAAGGAAAGCATGAATATGCAGAAGGAGGAGAGGAAGCAGCCCCTCCAGGCCTCATAAAAAGCAGCATTAAGCTTCCCTAATTAAACTGAACTCTCCCCTTCTGAACGGTGAGCGTGACTTTGGGGACATAATAGAGCCTCTTCAGGTCCTCTTTCAGCTCGATGTTAGTCTCCTGCACGAGCTGCTCTGCTAGAACACCGCAGGCTGCAATAATCAATAAAGAGCAACTTCATGAATAAAGAATATTGTCCATCATAAGCAGTTACTGTTTTGAACAGGCTGGCAGTGGTAGAGCGACTGGATTTAAATGCACTGAATGCTGAATGACACCACAGCGTACAGCTGGTGAAGGTAATCTGTAATCCTGCGTAATGGCTTGAAGAAAAAAACAAAACCAAGCATAAACTGATTAAATGAATTACGGAAACATCCCGGCGCATGAAATAAGGATCATTTTTCAGCTCTGGCAAAGTAAACATTTTTCAGAGTGGCATTTCACATTAATATTTACTGCGTTCCCTCCAATGCTGTTTTCCATTCACCTCGTGTGCCACTGTTTTGCTGCAAGGGATAACTCAACGCAAATTGTGGATCGTTTTTCACATATACAAACAAAACTCTCAGAAACAGGATTTTAGTTGCGATTTTCTTGATATCTGTGTTTTGGTTTGTTTGTTTGGTCCGGTTTTTTTAATTTCAGGTTATCGCTTTAGATGCAGCTGAAGTGCAGACTTGTATTTTTATTTCATGGGGTTGAGCCATTTTTATACACAGGCAAAAAAAGAAACCCTTTTCACAACGTTCTGCTAAGTGGAGAGCATTTTCCACGAGGCAGGCAATACAAAAGTGCACATCGTAATTCAAGGCCCAGCACCGGTCTGAGGGAGGTTGAAGGGTCACGCTAATAGTTGCCGGGTCGCACTTGAGGCAACTGTGGGCTCTCTGAATGAAGACGTAGAGTCGAATCACAGCAGCCAGCTTTGAGCACCTCGGCCTTTCTTTAACAGAAGCAGCCAATCTGCTCTGTCAGCAACATCCACCGCTACCAAATGTATTAAGATAATCTCCATCACGTTTTAAACAATGTGCCTGTTCCACTGGGATTCATCCAAGCACGCTACCGAAATAATTCATTATGAAGCAGTCTGAAAATAAGCCTTAAATGCATGTATATTGAGGTGTGTGCGTTACAGAGAAGTCTTTCTGCAAGTGCTCATACCTGTAGGTTAGTGGACTTTGCATCACATCAGACACTTAACAGGTGTGTAGTAAACACGCATCAGTGCTGGCTCAGGCTTTATACCCTGCCTCATTAGGATAAGGGAGAGGCTGTATGGGTAAGGCTAAAATTGGACCCAAGGTTGCCATAAAGGGAATCCTAAAGAGCTGGTTTCTCCACAGGATACAGAGCTGTGACCCACATTAACTACAAACACAAAGGCCACGTCTAAAGAAGCCAGACCACTAAACACTCTTTGGAAAACCTAATGGACAGAAGATCAGCCGGGGTCAGTATCAGAAAAAGAAAAAGCACGAAGGAGACTTGGAATGACTCTCAGCATTAGCACATAACATCCATATAAGCATAGCGGAGATGAATGAGTGTGCACGGCTTCCATTGTGTCAGTAGTGTTTACTGGTAATGTGAAAAACGGCACGAGGAGGTGGATAAAGTCTGAAGTTTATGAAGTTTATATTTTCTGCTCAGATTTAGCCGAGCCAGCAACCAGCGGCCTGACATTGTTGCAAAGGAAGACGAGAGTTTTGCATTAATACGACTTTTCCAGCTGCACTAATCGCTGCAAACGATTCTGCAAAGTATTATATTTCAGACTTCAGTGCATGGCAGAAGCCTGGTATCTTTGTGTTTTAAGTGCAATGCTATCTCTTTATTCATTGGTGCAATGAAAAGCAAAATGCTGATTTTAGTTAGATTTCATTTTATACCATTTGACGAGTTTCCTGGTTCTTCCTGCATCACTTCTCTGGTCCTTCCCGTTATCTAGCATCAGTATTTTATCATATTAATTTGGTTATTCAGGGGGGACAAAAAGCAGACGTGCAGCACCATCAGTGTCGGGATTTTTCACATCTTGTTAAAAATCATTTTAGTTCCTCTATGTAAAAGGTAACGGAGGGAAATAAATGTATCACAAAGTGGCTTCAACAAGGTGCACAGAAAGAAAGTGAAGCCTGGTTGATCATTCAGTTCAAATATTAACACCCAGGAAGCAGCTCGGCAGGAGAAACCCCCCCTCTCTGCCTCTCCTGCAGCTCTTGATGTGATAATTCAGTTTGGTTTTTTTCCTGGTCACTTATTGGTCGTCCCATTTTGTGATTTTCTCTGTAATATTTGGCATTCTGTCTTTGTGTGGAGAGTACATGTAGACTCACAGAGCTGACACGCTGCTGGTCGTCAGCAGGTAACTTCACTAAATAAGCCGCTCGTCCTGCTGAGTTTTCTGATCTCTCCAAACAAACTGAGCTGCAATCAGTTTGTCTCACTCTGAACTGTTAGCAGTCACCTGCTCCACAGGTGAAGGTTACAGCAACTTACATCTGACTAACGTCTAAAGTCACTACTTGGAATTATCCCAACTTAAATAAGAGTGATGCAGTGTCACAGTGCAGCTGAGGCAGACTATGCGGAGTCTGAATAGTGGATCCAAATGCAGATGAAACAAAGCGTGCAAACAGACTTAATATTAACTGAAAGCAGGTAGTAAACAGCACAAAAACAAAAGGCAAAGGCAAAACTAACAATAACCTGAACTGGGTGAGCTAAATATAAAAACCCTAGAACAAGAACCTAGAGACCCAAAGACCTGACAAGAATCCATAAACCTGGAAACAAAGCAGGCGATCGAGCGAGGAACGAGTGTAAACACACAGACTCAACACCCACAGGAGGTGATGAGGGGAAACAGCTGATTAGAATAAACATAATGACGCCACAGGGGAGTGAAACTAAACACAACGAACATGGGACACCAGACCTCTTCAAAATAAAACAGGAAACATAATGAGATACAGACATGACAACATGTGAAGGGCAAAGGGGACTTAAACACAGGGGGGTTCTAAGAAACAATGACCTGTAACAGCAACCTCGGCATAATAGAAATGAACTTAGAAAACCTAATGAACTTATACATAAACCATAAACATCAAAATATATAAAAACTCAAAACGCTGAGTCAGATGAAGCCAGTCGTGACATGTAGTTGACGCATACGCAGTGTTGGGGAGTAACAGAGTACATGTGCCGCCGTTACGTATTTAAAAAAATATAAGTAACTGTATTCTGTTACAGTTACTGTTTAAAAAGGTGGTATTCAGAATACTTTCAGGTTACTTTGCTGAAATAAATGGATTACTCGGCGGTATTTTCCTGTTTCATATGTTCGGCTGTGCTCTCTCTATTTTTAGTTTCCACGCTGATGGAAACCCAAACATACAGGCATTAAGAGGCTCTGATGTCTGTGTCTCAATCTCACGGCCCATGTCACCTCTACTTGCAGCCGCATAATGATGTGAAGAAATATTTTTTAAAATTACTATTCAAAAAATGATTTAATATGAAGGCAACAGGCAGAGTGTTACAGGCATCGCCCTAAAGCACGCAGCCTGATGGGCAGCGTAGTCCGTGCTGCAGGGAGGATGGACCCGTGATGTGTCTGTGAGCGAGGAGGGAGAGAAAGGAAAAGTAGGAGCTGTCACCGAGCAGAAACGGGAGCTGGAAGCATGTAAATATAATAATAACCACTGCAGCCAAACAGAGAGCCTGACGAGCCCAGCTGTAAGTAAGCTGTTAAGACTCGACTGTACGCTGTGTTCCTGTTTTCCTCTGAAACAATAAGTCCCGTTGGAGCCTTTCAACGCCTCTCTCTGTCTCTGCTAGCAAAGTCGACCCAGACAACAAAGTAAAGCTAGTTTTCAGCTACGAGCCGACACGAACCCGACGTATCAGCCAGAGGTCCTTTACTACGGTTCAGAGCCGCGGACCTGTTTTATATACGCGAGGAATAGTTTTCTATATGAGATCGAAGCAAAACGTGCAGCCTTACCTAATGTCCACCTACTGTGAAGAAAATATAATCTGATTAAACATTATTCAGCTTTAAACATTATTCAGCTTTAAACATTATTCAGCTTTAAACATTGTTCAGCTTTAAAAGTTACTGTGCAACTGTGTAACAAAATTGTGCTCACGACTTTGGCCTTGAGAG
>NW_005187536.1:1006505-1017941 GCF_000239375.1 Pundamilia nyererei | reverse complement strand
CTCCCATAAATGGCACTACAACATGTAAAAAAATAATATAAGCTCTGGCGGACTTGGTTCTATAGTAGGTCTTAAAGGGTTAAATAAATATCGTCAAATAATCGAGATCTCAATTTCAGTGAAAATAATCGTGATGATCATTTTTGCCATAATCGAGCAGCCCTAGTTCTATATAAATAAAATTTAATTGAATTCTTTAGTTTTCAGTATTCAGTCAGTTCATAACTCTTTTTTAATTGAAGTTTTTCGTTCAGCTGCCTGGTGGGACACCAAGCTGGGTGTAAGAGTCTTCATCCAACATTAAAATTAAAAATGTTAAAATCATTTTTTTGTGCTCTGATGCTGAATCTCTGCAAAATAAAAAAACGTGAAGTCCTTACTTCAGCTGGGGTTTATCTCTGTCCTGCACACGTCTCCAACTCAGCCGTCCTACACGTAACCAGAAGAAGAGAGGAGAGTGATAACACAACCGTTAGTAAAATGATGCCAAAGGCTGCTGCTGTAGCATGAACACGCAACGTAGTCTAGACAAAGTCTGTTGCAGTGCAGCTGTAGAGATCGGTCTTAATCTATCTTAGAGTTGTGCTGAATGATCCGTGTACAGGAATGAACAGAGACAAGCAGGCAGAACGTGATTTATTACACGTTATTGAAAATGCTTTACTGTCACATTTCGAGGTATGGAGAACTGACTTTTGGAGAATTTCATAAATAAAAATCATGCAGGAATCTGTTAAACAGGCAATCATATAATAAACGAACGAGGACTGAATCTTTAAATGTTTGTTGTTGATTCTAATCTGTCACACAAATGATTTCTCTGCTCCACCTGCTACACAGTCCTGCAAATAATCAAGAAAGCAGAAGAGCCCTGCCTGAAAGGCTTCGTGTTCTCCTGCTCAAGGATGGCATGAATTTTTCCGTAATCGTGAATATGCAGTTGGGTACATGGCCAACCATCTCCCACCTGAGGAAGCACAAGATCCAAGCCTGCGATCTGAAAGGTCAGTAAGACGTCGAGCCTGACAGGAGGACTCCACACACTGCATCAGCTCCACTTAGCTACTTAAGAGAGGTGGACTTAAACGAATGAGCGTTATTGTTTACCGAACCCTTTATTTTTTCCCAAACTCAGACCGTCGTTGACATGCCCAGTCGCCCATTTTTTTAAAAAAAGCATGAAAGCGTTTGTTTGGCTCTCTGCACGAATCCACGAGAAGCTATAGAACCCAAAGCTAACAATAACTATATTTCATATAATATTAGTCGTTCTTTATTCTTTGTTTCCGCTTCCTTTTGCATCTGTTCCAGACTAGCAAACATCTTTGGCCACCCAAAAACAAAAAGCACCTGAAATTATATTTTCCAGTGTTACAGTGGCTGCTCTCCATGCTGACCACTGTTTCCAGCTACTTTCTGTCTTTACCTGCAGTCATGCAGCGTTCACCACATGAAAGGGAATCTCTGAGGCTCTCCACAAAATTAATTAGCACATAAGAAATTAGAACTGAGTTTATTACTATCATCATATTCACACTGATAATAACTTTTTACTGTAAGGAAGTGGTTTCTCTTTCCTTTGATCGTTATATTGCTGGATGTTTATTTGGCAACAGGGAATTCTTTTAGAAGTGCAAAGCCCATCATCAAACTATTGATTCTCACCTAGGATTGTTTTCTATGTGTAGAAGCAGGTTTCTGCCTAATTAGGGCAGACTAATTACCTCCAAACTTATTTAAGTGTTGCTGCTGAACATATCGTCTTCTGCACAGGCTTCATTAAAAGCTGTTTGTGTATGAAGAGACATGACAGCAGACTGTACTCCACATGAAATCTGTCAACAGTTTAACTTTCTAAAACTTTTGTCACGTTTGAGTTCAGAAAAGGTGAAACATTTTCTTTTTTCTGGTATATAAATCATCTGAGCTACATCTCAGCTGTTACTCTGCAGTTGTGCTCAGACGTTCATGTATATCCACTTAAATCAGGCAGCAATAATCAAGAGAACCTCCCACCAGCACTATTTGTGTAATAGCAAATAATATAATAAGATATAATATTATACTGTGCTTCTTATTATAATAAAGTAATAAGAGGGCATCACTATGTGTTAATAGACCTCTCTGCATTAAATCATACTTGTTATTAACCTCTGTCTCTCTTCCACAGCATGTCTTTATCCTGTCTTCCTTCTCTCACCCCAACCAATCACAGCAGATGGCCCCGCCCCTCCCTGAGCCTGGTTCTGTGGAGGTTTCTTCCTGTTAAAAGGGAGTTTTTCCTTCCCACTGTCGCCAAAGTGCTGCTCATAGGGGGTCATATGATTGTTGGGTTTTCTCTGTATGTGTTATTGTAGGGTCTACCTTACAATATAAAGCGTCTTGAGGTGACTTGTTGTGATTTGATGCTGTATAAATAACATTGAATTGAGTTCAATTGAATTTTGGTAAACCACCAATCATCTGCCTGGTTCTTAGCTAGGATGCCGTCACTGTTCATCGCCTGCCGACGACAGACGAATGTTTGGCAATAGACGGTGAACTTATGAACACAGGCTGCAAGTTTGGGGTTTTTTGTGTTTTTAGTTTTTTTGAGAATTAGACTTTTTTCTGCTAAAGTGCTTTCTGTCTAACATTCACACACGTTCATACGTTCATACGTTCATACAGCGTTGAACACTTCTGTGAACCAATGAAATGTCTTTTTGGGGGGTTTTCAGGTGAGATCCAAAGTTATATTTAACATCACTGCAAAGATAGTTGCAGATGTTTTAAAGAATGCAGTCATTAATAATTATTTAAGAAGCAGATTCATCTTTCCAGATATTCAGCAGTAGATCATGCAATTTGGGCTGTACTGACATAAATTTTGGGATGCCTGATGAAATACCTGTTTCTCCCTGTTTTCCAAGAAGTACAAATTTTTAGTATTTTATTTATTTCCAGCCTTCAGCGCTCACAGCTGCACAGCTTTGTTGACTCTGTGAATAACCGTGTAGGGCTTTCTTAGCATAGCTGCAGTTTTTTCTGTGTTTACCTTCTCACTTATTTATTATCTCATTTTAGCAGCGGTAATTATTCAGCAACACTGTTAATTTATTAAAGGTTTACCAGGTAAGTGCTTAATAATTAGGGGAGTGAACAATAAAGCTTTGTCTGTTATCATTCCATGAATAACAATTTGGCAAATATAATGAATATCTTGCAGGAAGATGGGTCCTTCATGCACACGCTGGGTATTTGTCATTGGCAAAAAGTATTTAAAAAATAAACTTGATGTTGTTCAAAGAAGAAGAAGAGCAACCTTGAGGGGAGAGTCAGTCTTGTTAAGCCCCAAGGCTTGTGTGTTTTCTACTTTATTTTCAGTTTGTAATATTTTTACTGACATTTTCAGTCTCCTGTTTTTTGGTGCCTCTGAAGGACACGCTGTTCATGATGTACAGCCAGAGATGGAAAAGCCAGGCACATTAACAACCCCAATACCCCCGAAGGTTTGGACCTGAAGATTTTATTTTTATTTATTTGTCAAATCAACACAGACTTCATCTGTTGCCATGTTCACAAACATTTCTTCTTATAGTGCTTGTTTTTATTTTTTAGGAGGAAACGGTTTTGGGAAGAATCACTCATTCATTTACTTACATTCCCAGTATGTGCAACATCTGTAGTAACTATTACGGGAGTAAAGCTTTGAAACACAGCACGTAGCCACTTCCTGTGTGAGCCAAAGAGACAGACGCAGCACAGGACATAAACACAGCAATTCCAGGTTACACTGGATAAGGATAAGACAGATCAGTTATGCAGATAATATGAAATACACAGTGAATACTAGTATTTGTCAACACTCTGTAGTTGGTGAAACAGCCGGACAACAAGGAAAAGTAGACCCACAGGCTCTATTTTGCTCCGTCTAATGATGATGAGATGGAAGAGTGCTTCAAAGCGCCCACATGCAAATTGATGGATGAGCTCCAAACCCCAGAGAGATGATCCAGTCTTCCACAATAATTCCCCAGTGAAACAATTAATTGATTGTTTTGTTTTGTTTTTTTGCTTGTTTTTAATTAATGGTTGTCACCAAGTGTGCTTTTTTTCTAACCATGCAACACAACAAGAACAACAAAATGTAGCTCTGTCAAAATCACATCTATAAAACCGCTGTGATGAGATAAACTGTCCTAATGGCAGATGGTGTTTTTCTTTACTCATGTTGTTCTAGCATAGAAATACATTTTTGAAAATAAGTCATTTATATTAGTGCACTTTTCAGTAAATTGACATTGAAACGAGGGGCGAGAGTTCCCTCAGATGAAGCTCACCTGTTCTGCAGTTTATTATTCCAGGTTCTGATTAGTGAAGCTGCTTGGTTAGAATAAAAAAGCAACTAAAGGTTTGACTTAAAACACACACAGATCAGAAATGTTGAACTTTTGACATGACACATGGAGTTATAAGAATATGGCCTTTAGATGGGGGTAAGACGCCTGTGTAAACATCATTTAACCCCGCCCCTCAAGCTCAGAGTGTGACACACGGCACAGTAGGATTTGACAGGGGCTCATAAAGGATCCTGCATTTCCAGGCAGGAGAATGACTGATCCTACACAGAGCACAAAGCAGTAATTATGATGGCAGATTGTACTTTTCGACCAGTCACAATTTTACTGTTCAAACAATAGTAACATTCAAAATGCAAAAAAAGAAGCATGACAACTTTGACACATCATCCATTATGCAGTTGACTCAGCCCATTGTCACAGAGGAAGCTCACTGTATGCATTACCTGGTGCAGTGTGCATGAACACAATCATATTGATGGCTGCAAACGCTGGCTGTGAATAGAGATCGTGCACTCTCTTCTGTATCCAGAGACTCTACCCTCTACCCATTATTTTTTCCTGCTTTTTCCAAAAAATATCTTTGTTTGGGTTTTTGTGTTTGTTTCATTTTTCTGAGTGTCATCTGCTGGCAGCTCTTAACTGGCTGAAATCCTTTTACATAAAATAATGGACAGGAGAGGACAGTAATATACTAAATCAAAATGAGCAGCTTTATTTGTGACACAAGCGCTCACCTGTGTGATGCAAAATGATTTCTGTAAAGCTACTTTAATTAAGTCTGGAAGGAACTGGAAGGATGGATAATCCTGTGTTACTGTAATTCAAGTTCATCCAAGGATTAAAACAACAACATGATCACATACATTAGAAACAAAAACAACAAAACAAACCTCTGGTGAAAATTACTCTTTACTGTACCCTATTATCCAGTCTGTAAGCGATGACATATGAGCCCTGCTTCTGAGTCCAAAGTACTCTGTGTTTTTAACATGTTTTGTATCTTGTTCTATTTAATCTGAACAAGCCCCTAAAAACAGTCAGTGATCACTGTCGGCCTCTCTCGGTTTTTACCACCACTGTTCATTTTAAAGCTCAGTGTTTAAACACTTACAATGTAGCTACAGCCCATGCAGCAGTATATTAATGACTAACCTCGTATTGTGGATGGATTATCTCAGTTGTTCTCCTGGCTGAAGTTTGGTCCGTTTACAGCATCCTGCCATGCGATTGCATTTGTGCCTAACCATCAGGAACCCTCACGTTAACTTTTATAGAGTGGAAAAACGTTAGCGTTCATCCTCCAGCTTCACTGTGTTTATGCTATGCTAACATAGCTGTGTCGCTAGTGATCACGTAGCACATCATTATATACCAGCTAGCCTAGGGTGACCATATTTTGATTTCCAAAAAAGAGGACATTTGGCCCAGTCATGAAGAACTTTAATGATACTGTTTGCTTAACCCTTTAAGCCCGGTCAGGGTGGGCACGCTCAGTTTTGCGCAACTACTTTTAAATCCTTGTAGCTCTGCAACCACGTAAGCTAGCGCAATAATATTTTTTGCATATGAAACCGGAGGAGTTGTACTTACAACTTATGCCATCAGCTTGTCCTCGGTCACGGTTTCCTTCCACATAAAGCTTTGCAAAAACTGCATAAAAAGCGCTTGCAGCAACAAAAACATAATATTCCAGAAACAGCTTTGCCAATCTGATCAGCTGTTCATAACACTTCCTACGCATGTCCACCATTACCTGCCCGGAACCGGAAGTGACGTCATTTTCGCGGAAATGTAGTTTTTTACCATCAGGGCCTCATGAGCCTATACTGGTGTTTTTAAAAATTATGTTTGACTTTATGCCTTTCTGTGTCGTTTCTGGGATGCTTAGAACTAAAATTACACTGCTGGAAATAGTTTATTTTGATGCACATGCTGCTTTTTTATAATATTTATTTTCGTAGTTTTGTAGTTTATTGCACTTTCTTGCAATTTATGTAATTTCTAGGCACTTAATGCATACATATTATTAAAATCTGGGCTATAAAGGTTGTATTGATGTATAGCAACTTGAAATGCTCCCAAAAATGGCACTACAGCATGTAAAAATATAATATAAGCTCTGGCGGACTTGGTTCTATGATAGGTCTTAAAGGGTTAAAGAAGATTTTAACATATTTAATTCTTCTCTGTGCGGTTAATGAATGGTGAAACAAAAATATCATATAGGCTTTTACAAGTCAACAAAATAACTTAAAAAGCTCTGGAATTAAATAATGGCACAGAAATAAGGCCTCATCTGTATAAGAAAAATGACCAGTACCGGGACGGTACGAGGGAAATTTCTTTTGCAGTTCGTCTGAAAAGCTGCAGTTGCGCTTTAGCATCTTTTAAACATCACCAGGCGTGCTGCTGCACGCTGTCTGTCCCGTCTATGAGTGCAGAACAACCACTCACAAAGCCACAGCTCGGGGATGACGTCACACATATGGGTCCTGTTTAGGAAAACCCGGACATTTTCATTGATCTCGAAAATCCCCCCCGGACAGAATGTGAAAAGTGTACATGTCCGGGGAAAAGAGGATGGTTGGTCACCCTAAGCTAACCCAACTTCAGTTACCCTACAAACGTCACTGCTGTTTAGGTTTCTGTTTTTGTTTATGTTGGAAGTGACAGCAGAGCTGTACGTTTGAATTTTTCAGAAATCTCTCAGTCAGAACATGCTATATCATGTTTAGGTGGAAACTAGCGAGCTAACTTCCTGCTAACTTCTAACTCTGTTAAACGTAATAAATCCTGTTTTCATGGATGTTAAACTTAATTGTTACACCTGGTAAAGCAGCAACGCTGATCATTTTATTACAGGTGAAAGAATTTAGACAGTTTGTAACTCTCAGTGATGTTTCAGTGTTCGTTTGACTTTGGGACCTGAAGCAGAGTTTGGACCTGGAAACGGCTAATGACATCAGACTTAAAGACCAGATACCATAAATGACTGTGTTCTTAGGTCTTGATGCTTGCTCAGTCATCCAGGTAAGTAAACCCCAGAATCAGCCTTTCGGGCTGTGTTCTTCATTCATTTTCAGACAGGAAGTTGTTAAAAAAACTGTCATTCTTTACATACCACATACATATTATATGCAGTTCTCTTTCATAGCATTCGTTTCGTGTCTCACTATGGGAACGCATCCTGCGTGACCTCATCAGAAGCTCAAATACCATTACGCCAGCCCTTACAGGCTGGCTAAGTGACGCCCATGTCAGGAGGGGCCAGTGCCTCCCTATATAATAGGCTGACAGAGCGTCAGATGTCATTCAAAAACCTCTTCTCGCTTCTCACAGAAGCCTGTAGCCTGTAGTTTTATATGTAAATATTAATCAGTCTTTTTAAAAGAAGATCCTTTTGACAATAAGGTCAGTGTTGTAATGAGGTTCCAAACCATTATAGCTTCAACAAAGCTTTGCTAAGAATTTGAAAACCATCTGAACTGCCTGTGCATTCTCTTTCTCTAAGCCACCCTAGACTGAATTAATTGCCGTATTTAGTCTTGCTTCTGTTTTGCGTCATTTCACTTACATTCCTCACTCTGGCAACTGCATTGTCTTTATGAAGCCTAAAGGAATTCTACATGTAAAGTCAGACGGTTGTCTTGTTTTAACCAGGAATTAAAGTGTGTTCTTGTCTCCACTGAGGAGTACTTTATACGTCTGTAAGTGAGCAGTTCTTTGCTTCACCACAGTCTGAAAAAGCATCCAGGTATGACAGTGTCTCACTCTAATGTGCATGACCTCTGAAGCACAGTCCTTCTCTTTTCCTTTTGTCTTTTGCATAATAAAAGTGTCCACAAAAGAGTATCATTTATTTCAGTAGCTGCTCAGGTGTGTTATTATCTAACAATTTATAAAGCTGAGGAATGATTCCAAAAATAGAGTCAATTAAATGTAAAGTACTTGGAAAAGCAGCCCATGCTTTCACCTTCTCTTGATTGGACAGCTACAATTGATTTCACTGAATTAGTCAAGAAGAACTATATTCATGTTATCCAAAGCCGGCTGCTCTGAGCACACGAGGGCATTGCTATTCTTCACAGCACTAGTCTTAGAATTAACTGCAATTTCGTAACTTTTCAGTCTGTTCATGCCTGATTTCCCTGCTGATCGCTTTGTTTTTGACACATATATGATGACTGATGACAAATGCAAGAGTAGTCAACATTATTTACATCAATGTTTTATATATTTCCCGATATAATACAAATTAAGCAGACTGATACCACAATGAGTCCACTTTTTTTTCTTCTTTTGTCCCTAGCTGGCGGTCAGCAGGGGAGGTCGTTCAAAAAGCCAGTACGTCGCTGTGGCTGCCGTAGGGTTTCCATCTTGGTCAACGATACACTTCCAGGCTTTGCGACCTCTGGCCTTAACCTTTGCTTGCTCGAGGGTTAGACATCGTTGTTTAAGATCGTCTTCAATTTGCTCGATCCAAGTCTTGGGTGCGTCACGCTGCAGTAGAAGGCGATATGGCAGGCGATGGCTGCTCATGCGGCAGACTTGGCCAAACCACTGCAGTCGTCGCTTCTGGATCAGCTCTTCCATCGAGGGCTGCTGGTGTCATTGACTACGTATGCTGAGACAGGGGACACTCGGAGAATCTGACGCAAACAGCGCATTTGGAAGAGCTGGAGCTTGTTGAGGTCGTGCTCGAGGATGACCCGGGTCTCTGATCTATAGAGAAGAATGGGCAACAGCAGTGTGCAGTACAGGCAGATTTTGGTGATGAGGGTGACGTTTGTCTTCTTCCAGACGCACCATCAGAGGGAGGTGAAAGCCGCAGCCGCTTGACCGATTCTTGAGTGTATTTCTGCTGTTGATGCCACTTTCTTTTCTTGCACCAGAGGTATTTGAATTCCTGCACTTGTTCGATTTGCACGCTTTCGAGATGCACGGTCGGTGGTGCTCATCAGTACTGAGGACTTTAGTCTTCTTGGCACTGATCTTGAGTCCACAGATTCAGGATCACTTGAAGAAAAAGCAACAGAGATACAGTCGTTTAGAGCATCATGTAATTATTCCTCATGTTATTTTTGTCACTTTGTCATTTAAATGTCCTGGCAGTCAGTCGCTTCTCTGCTGTATGTGTAAGATGTGAAAGTGCCTCTGCTAACTTCAGCAGCACACGCACAGAGTAATAAGAAATAGAAATGACATGAGAGATTCATGTAGCAGTGGCACAAAAAAAGTGAGATGAATTCAGGTCTTTATTGTCTAACAAAGACAGATATGGTTTAAAATATATTATTATTAAGAGTTATCTTTCCAGTGAAGCGCTGATATTGTAATACTACAGCACCAAACTGAAGTGAACCTGCTTTCCACCGATGATCATTAACACACTGGGATCTTCTTTTGTTTCCACATGTAGACGTATCGTCCTGCAGTCAGCATCACATATCAGACACTGTAAATGTGACGAAATATGTAAATATGAAGGTAGAACTAAGATAATTTCTAATAAGCTTTTACTTTCTCACCACTGCCGTTACTTTCTGCTTCCCATGTTGACACAGTGAGTCATAAATGCATTCAAATTTAAATTGGCCAGTAGCAGTTGTGCGCTACATTGCATTCCTGATGACCATTTAAAACTATGAGGAATTGTGTGATGTTTATTCTAATCACATTCTTTTAAAAGACAACAGGATGTCTCAGTGTGCCCGTGGCTGTAAAATTAAGGTAGTGAGCAAGCACAGTAAGACTGCAGCATACATTGTGACTGTTATTCTGATGAATAAGCTAAAACTGGGAGTAGTTTGGTACAGAAGTTGTTTGGTGCACCGTGCTCCCTCCTGCACGGGAAAGTGACACATCGTGGCAGTATTGAGTTCACACCGCAGATTCCCTGAGCTACAAGCAAAGAACACATCAGACTAAACCTTTTTCAAGAAGGTCATTGTCTGTGTTGTTTCTGTTTTAATGACAAAGGTCTGTCTTCTTCTTTGTCTCTGGGTTTCGCTCTTTAGAGCCTCCATCTCACCCTGTTCCTCTCTTCATGAAGCTTCTGCACGTCCTCCTTCACTACAGCCACGAATCTTCCTCCTGCCGAGCAGCTTCATATTCAACATCCTTTTTGCAATATTTTCTCCACCCGTCCTCTGCACATGTCCAAACCAGCTCAGCCTCACCTCTCTAACTTTGTCTCCAAGCTGCTCGACCTGAGCCGTCTCTCTGATGTGCTCATTTCTAATCTTGTCCATTCTGGTCCATCCTCCACGCAGACACAGTTCATTACCTTCTGACCTTCTCTATACTCTTCCATCAACAATCTGAAAATCTTTAGAGCTCTTTCTCAGCATGAAGCCACACCGCTGCTCACCGATCATCATCTCTCTTCTTAACGTAGCTTCAATAACTCTTTCTCGTATCGTCGGGGTGAGGCTCATCAGCTTTATCCCTCTGTATTTACTGCAGCTCTGCACATCAGCCCTATTCTTGAAAATCAGTACGAGTACACTTCTCCTCAGGCATCCTGACTGTCCAAGAGTGTGTTAAGCAGTCTGGCCTAAAAGTCCACTCCTCTCTCTCCTACAAATCTCCATAACTTATGTGGACCTGCCGCCTTTCCACTCGTCATCCTTCTCCTAGCTGCCCTCATTTCCACTATATTCCTCTAATTGTTCTCCTCTCTCATTTTCTTAATAACAAAGACTTGTTTTAATATATATTTCAGACTTTGAGTGTTTCTTCTAGTCACCTTCTTCACTCATCATGTGTTTATCCACCTCTCAGCATTAGTTATTATTAATCTCTGGCTCTCTCGAGTCTTTATCCTCTCTTCCTATTTAATCCCAATAAGTTGCAGCAGATGGCCCCGCCCCTCCCTGAGCCTGGTTGTGAGGTTTCTTCCAGGGAGGTTTCTTCCTGTTAAAAGGGAGTTTTTCCTTCCCACTGTTGCCAAAGTGCTGCTCATAGGGGGTCATATGACTGTTGGGTTTGTCTCTGTATGTGTTATTGTAGCATCTACCTTACAATATAAAGCACCTTGAGGTGACTGTTGTTGTGATTTGGCGCTGAATAAATAAATTGAATTGACTTTCAA
>NW_005187536.1:984561-1006153 GCF_000239375.1 Pundamilia nyererei | reverse complement strand
AACACTGCTTCAGTAATGTTGAGGTCCAGGCTCAATCCATGACTGATAGTCTTTCATTGTGTGTTTCTGCCCAGGTGTGCTTTCACTGCACTGGCAGTGTGTTTAGATCACTGTCATGCTGAAAAATTAAGCCATTGCCAATCAGACGTTTTCTGGATGGATCAAAACCTGACAGCACTTTTCTACATTCATAATTTCATCACTTTTGACAAGATTCCCAGCACCGCTGGCTGAAATATAGCCCCAAACCACGACAGAGCCCCCATTGTGTTTCACAGATGGCTGTAGACACCCACTGTTTTACCTTTCTCCTGACCTCCTCCACACTTACTGACTTGTTAGTGCAGAAATATGATTTTCTGCCTGTCAAACTGCATTGTCCTTGGCATTCCTCGCAGATTCAAGTAAAAAATTTATCACACATATTACACATATTATGTGTTTTGCAGCAGGCTGACAGTAAAAAAGCCTAAAAATACAAGACAAAATTGGTTCTCTTTGCCAAGTTTTCTGTAAACACAACACTGACTCAGGTGCCTTTTTATCAGACTTGATTTACAGGTCAGTGTTAAGTAGCTCAACAAGCAAATAAAAGAAATCTTCAGAAAATGGCCATGTACAAGGACTAGCGTGAAAATGAGAGGAAAAAATAACAGCCAGCATCCAAAGAAAAACTTTAAAGACCTTCAAAATGTTGAAGAATTATCTCTTATGACCATTTCAAAAACTTTAACTCCTTGGAAGCAAAATATAAAGAAATCATGGTTGGCTGTAGACTTTTGCACAATGTGTTTGTATATTTTATAACAACTTTTGAAATGAATGAATGCCTGAAATATAATGGCTCTCAACTTTAGCTCTCACATGCACCCAAGCCTGCACAGCCTGCTATAAAAATAGCACATCACCAACGGCTTGCTCCAAACAGCATTTTGCCACCTTTCAAATCCCAGTGTACAACCACAGCAGTTATGCATATAAGTGAAAAGAAAATAGAGCATTAAAAACCTGTTTTGGCTTAAGACTTTTTATTCTGTTTCAGCAAGTTGCTAGTTTGAAAGAACAGAAGATGAACAACAGAGGTTTTAAAGTTTTACAAACTGCCATAAGGTTTGAAATGAGATGCATACGCTTCACACAGACACATCCCACACACCATAAAGATCCCTCTCCATGTTGCCTTGTAGGTAGAGACTTTTAAACAAGTATCCATCCATCCATTTTCTTCCGCTTATCCGGGGCCAGGTCGCGGGGGCAGCAGCCCAAGCAGAGAAGAAGAGGCCCCCAGGGGGCGCCTCTTCTTCTCTGCCAGATGGTGTGGGCATCTGACACCAGATGCCCACACCACCCCAACTGGCTCCTTTCAATGTGGAGGAGCAGCGGCTCTCCGCTGAGCCCCTCCCAAATGGCCGAACTCCTCACCCTAAGGAAGAGGCCAGCCACCCTTCGGAGGAAGCCCATTTCCGAAGCCCATTTTAAACATCTAGTAGTAGAAAAAAACAAATATCTTTACGTTGATATTGGGTCAGGTTTAAAAACTTTCGATTTCGGCAAACACTGGCTCTGAAGAATCCTAGTAAGAGTTCAGGATCTGAGCTCTTACAGGAGTGAGACTTGAGCGATGCAGACCTCACATCAGCGCTGATGCATGCAATGTGGCAGTTGACAAATGGTTTACATGCACTGAGTGGTAGCCCCCCTCTGGCCACATAGTGCTGAGGACACCAGAGCGTCTGCCCTGGTGTCCACAGAGCGCAGATTAAAATCTTTTGAATAGAAGGTTTACATCATTAAGTCCCCCACTGCCCGACTCCTCTACCAAAACTTGTTCCCATCCTTTCATAGCCCGAGATCCTTTTATCAGAGAACAGTAGTCATATTAGAGCGCAGCTTGAGAGTGAGCTGCATGCTAAATTAGAGAGCACAGTGACTCAGTGTTCCAGGTAGCTCCTTCTGTGTTGTGCTCATCCTTTTCATTTGCATTCACAGTGGAGCACATTCTTTGCCAAGCAGCTCACACCACGAGGCCAAGGTCAGGTATTGTCTTCCTCATACACAACAGACTTCCCAGGTCTATCCCCTCACGCCTGACTGCCACCGCAGCTAAATGCCTTTGAACGCAGCTGGTGCATCGGCCGTGACCGATCAACAAGTCTCGGCCGGGGCACAAAGACATTATCAGCGCGAGCGAACTCATTATGCACATGTGGGAACGTATGAATTTCGATAAATTGTCCACAGTCTGATTAAAGCACAATCAATCTGCAATTCCAACAAATACCTGCAAAGTGGAAAAGAAGTAGCCTGCATAAACAACAATAGAACCAGCCTGTTTAGCGCCCTGGCAGCAGGAGATAAGCACTTTGAAAAAACAAATAAAGCCATCATTTGGAAGTGTATTGCAATTCATCTTCCTCATTTTTTGGTCTTGTGTTCGAGTACCTGATCAAATAGCATGATTCCTGACAAATAAATGAAACAAACGTCTTTTTCTAATGTCGAGCGTCATCACTGTAACCAAGTAATACTTCTAAAAGTTTCTAAAATTGTCAGAGAAACTTCCGATTGACCTTTGCACAAAGCTTTACAAGGCACATATTGTCAGGTAAGCTTCCCGTGGCATATAAATCGCACATTTAGAATGAATTAACGTCCTGAGCTGTTTTTAATGTCACATTTGCTTCGCTGTGACCTTGCATGAAACATTTCCTTCTCATCTCACTTCGATGATAGACTGCTGCATTTTGGTTTATGAGGATTTCATGCCCATCTCTTCCCTCATATGTTATAGCAGGTAGCAATCTGACAACTCAATGATTTTATCCCCATTTTTCAGTCCGCGATCGATTCGGCTTTCAGTTAATACTTGCCAACATCTTTTCCCGTCCTCCATAAAACTGTGATTGTTTTACCTTCCATTTTTCAGACCTTGAAAAATAACTGACCGATATGTACAGTCCTCAGGCTCATGATGTAGGAGACTGCACGGATGTGTCACTGTATAAATATGCTGCAGTGGTACTTTGCATATTTTAAGGGGGTTTTTTGGTTCTTGCATATGGCACATACTTTAGATGAAGAGAGAAAGTGATACAGACAAATTACAAAGTAAAACTGGAACATAGGCACTGTCGGAGAATGGGATGCATATATTTCTGGATGCAAAATGCCTCTTAGTTCCTTCGTACGCCATCTGGAATTGTTTTGGACAATGTGGCAAATCTCATTTTCTCAGCAGTAGGTGAAAATGAGAGGTTTTTTTGTACTTGTGTTGTGAGGAGCTCGTTTAAATGAATACTGCACAGCAACCAGAGCACTTCTGCATTCATGATCATTTACTGTTTTGGCAAACGGTTGCTGCTTCTTGATTATGTACATTTTTGTCATCCTAATTACATATACAAGTACAATCTGCACTTTTCTTGTTTGCACTGCCTATTATCAAAAATAGCAAATGGGTACGTGTATACTGGAAACTGAATACCAGAAGGCCGGCCGTTCAATTCCAGCTTTTGTTCAACATTATATGAAAAGGCAGTATAAATGAATGACATATGCAACGTTGTGTAAGGAGGTTAGACGTGGCTTGTGAATATACCGGCCCTCTACACAACACTGCACTAGGCACACACGCTGGACAGTTACAGCGTGGGGGGAAACTCCCACTAGGTTTATATCTGGGACTCTCCACCATTTGACCTTAGAACTGAAGAAGCTTCTCGGATGAAGGTGAAACGTCTTCAAGCAACTTAAAGAAGTCCAGACGCTTTTCTTTGCAAGCTCCTTTGACTATGCATATTTATACATAAACATACATGTCTGATATACACACACGAAAAACTGAAAGGTTTGTGGTTTCTACAGGGAGGAGCAGGTGAGTCACATCGTCATTTTGCATTAGCAAAATTTTAATTTTTAAGTGGGCCAAGTTGTTACTCAGTATTAACATGCAGTTCAATATATAATGAATAAACCTGTAGTAAAGAATTAAAGAACAACTGTCATTTATTAATGAACAAACTCCAAACACCAAGCTTTCTCCCGCTATCAAGTCTGGAAACTTCGCTGTATTGAATTTCAGTTGTTTTCTGTCGATGTTTTTTGTTTTTCATTTGCATTTTCTAATTTTTCTCCCAAACTATCACACAGTTGAATTTGTTCACGCTTGGCGTTTGTTTAGAACTCGTTGACAGCTTAAACGTTTTCACGTGAAGTGACGTGACCTCCCCCCGGCTCCATACACGCTGTTCTCAGTCATTTTCCAAACATTATAAGCATATTTATTTTGTAATAATTATGTTTTCATTTCTAAATTGGGTTGTCATGAACAACATTGTCAAATTAAGAAAAAACCAACCTACAAATATCACGAGTGAAATTTTCCGATACCTGTGGTCTTTGTGTCAAAGTGTCCTTGATCAGGATACTGAAGCAGAAAAACTGCATCGCTGCTGTGTGATGGAGAAAGTGCAGCATGTATAAGATAATAGTCCTGTGTGGATGGGTGAATGCTGCTTGTGGTCTAAAGTGCTTTGAGTGGTTGAAAAGACCAGAAAAGTGCTATATAAAAATGCAGTCCATTTAATACAACAATAAAAACACTGACAGGCAATTCCATCTAAATCGTATCTTTTTGTATATCAACCTGGAGCTGTTTTTATTGTCGGGCTGTAGTTTTGATTGAGGAAAATGTCAGTCCTGTACAGGTGTAGACAGATAATATGCCTGCCTGCAGTCTAAATCTTCTTCAAGTTATCCTAATGAAACACTAATCTGACACTAGTCTGGACTATAACCTGGAGTAAATCAGTCAGTGCATCATGGACTGCTGTTACTAGGCAAAGTTGGGTCTCCTGATTGGGATGATTTTAGAGGCCTGGTGGACAGAAGACAACAAACTAAGGTTTTAATATCCTGTAGGTTACAAGTTGAAGCTGCCAGAGAAATATCTGCAAACTACTGTCATTAAATACACATCACTCAAAGTATACTGTATCATTCCAGGAGTTTTACAAAGCACTTCATAATGTGTTTCTAGGCCCATTAGCTCACCAATAGCTGCAGTCTTGCCCAAGGACACATGGAGAGGCCAGAGATCAAACCACCGATTAGTTGACACACTTGTCCACTATCTGATTGGTTCCTGGCTTGTCCCACGGCCGACAGATGTTGAATGATAACCAGCACAGAGAGTAATCTACAAGCTTTGCTGTGTCAGACATCTTTGGAGTCCTTCGCATGGCCATTACAATTTGGTTCATTTTTAAATTGTTTCTCTAAAATCCAGCAATTTGAGAGCCAACCAGCATCCTGCATGTGATAGCCCGACCCTGTGCAGCAAGGCTTTGTCAAATAATCAACCTTTCCTCTGTGAACGACCGTAATAATTTGAGTTATTGTTGCTGAAATGCTCAATTTCATCTTTGCCGTCCACAACTGGAGGCAAGCCTATCCAATTTTGCCCGTTTCACAATGAAAATGTCAAAAGTTCAGCTAATGATTTGGATTGTTACCAGAGGTCGAGTACTTTTCTCACCCTTGCATCTAATAAGTATTTATACTGTAGGAATACTGTATACTGTATAAGATTAATCAGATGTACCTGTAGCTTTGACCTTATTAAAAAACTGCAAAACAACAAACAGATAAATAAAACTGCCACCTTTACACAAGTTTGATTTCTATGTTTAACATAAATGTGACAAAGACGTGTTTTCATGATTAAAAGATAACGAAGCATGTTTGACTGGCTCTAGATGGCTGTTTAGAATAATCTGGTCAACACTGTAAACTACAGTAAGTATCAGTAATTATGAATCACTGCCTGGAAAGATGTGATTTTAAAAGAGTTACATTTGCTCGGTTGCCATGACCACCACTGTGCATACGGAGAATCAGTGGTCATGTTTGCTTTGTCTTATTCAGATTGTTTGCACTGCACTCCTGCTGACTTACCTTTATACCTTTGTGCAACCGATGTGGTACTTTATGCAGTCTGTGGACAGCTGGTGTTTTCATTATAGCCACTGTGTGAAATTCTTCAACCTCCGGTTAAATTTACACATAACAGAGTTGGAGTCCTACATGCCTGCACAGTTTGAAGTAACTCTAGTTTCATAATGGCACAGTATTTTTCACTGCATGTATAATGCATTCACAATTACATTTGTACCTGAGTAATCTGCTTGCCCTATTATTCAGTTATCTGCAGATTCTCTGTAGTTGCACCAGCAGGAGGAATGATGTTAGTCACTGTAACCATTAGACGGCAGAGCTACTGCAGAGAGACGCAAACAAATCTCATCATATGCTTGGCAGCTCTAACTAGTGGATTGTGTCCAAGTTAACAACTTAATTACACAGCAGAGCTCCTTACAACTTCAGACCACATTATGTGGCATTACGTTAAATGGTTTAAATGCTTGAACGTGAAAAGATTTGCACTTATAGGCCAGTGAGCGGATCCATCAGAAAGTAATTTTTTCCCTCGAGTCCCAAAGCTGAAAGCATAACACGGGAAGTCGTACACAGCAGAGAAGAGTAATCAATGGTTATTATCGGTTATTTCTTTAACAGTGTCACGTCAAAGATATTGCTTGGTGGTTCTTTTTCCAGTGTGACCCTGTTTTGAATCAAAGCATCTTCGTTTGAGATTATCAACAAGAGCTTCAACGGTACCTGCAAATAATTAATTTTACCGCCACGGGCACCGGACAGTGTAATGTGTGGCCGGCTTTAATTAAGAACTAATTCCCATCGTTCTCAAGGGCTTTCACATTCTTCCCTTTAAGAGCACAAGAAAAAAAATGGCTGCACAATGAAAGGTCAGCACGTCTGGCGGTTTTAAATTTTGTTCATGTGTAGCTCAGAGCCTTTATTAAAATGAGCGTCATGCAGCCTTCTGTGGGGCTCACTGCAATCAGCGCTTTGAAATTCAGCAGAATTCTCAATCATTTATTTCTTCGCATCCTCCGAAAAAGGCAAAAAGCCACTAATTATCAGACAGGATGAGGTGCCTGAACAGGATAGAATAGACATTTATTGTCATTGTCCATGTGCAACAAAACTGTGGGTGCTCCACACCAACTGTGCTGGAATAAAACATAAATAGTAGACAGCAGAATAAATAACAGGACGAATACATTGAAACCAGAGGAAGGCAGACAACGAGCTCACCCGTACGATTAAACACAGCGAGCGCAGCGACGCGTTCAGTCGTCAGGCTGAGAAACAGTGCGCCTGCTTTTTAATAACTGCTGAATTATGTGTTTGGGGGAAATGGCCTCAGCATTACTACAATTTATTTTAAGTAAACCTAAAAAAAAAAAATCAACCGATTCACTCTAACAATCATCAATCTGACATCACATTGCATTTAATGGTTCTTGCTACAAACATCACCGCGTATTCAAACATCGCATCAAACTGGAGAAGATTTAACTTGAGCATGAAGTCAAAGTTTCCCAGCAGAACTGAGCCTCCTTAAGATGCTGTCAGCAGTGCAGGTGTCAGCATACACCACTTTCATCTCCATTTACTGCCACCAAATGAAACCGAACAATAGATAACAGCCATCCCGGCAGATCAAACGCCAAGCTGAGCTCTTGGAAGTTTCCTGTATATTTCCCTCAAGTATCTCACCTTTGCTGTGCTGTCTCACACTGCAGCCAGAAGGGAAAGTCGTTACTAATTAACATGTGAGAGCAAGCTGCTGCCAAAGTGGCTCCGAGACACTGATTGACTCGTGGCTTCGGGCTCCTGGCATGAACAATTCAAATTGCATTCCAACATGTCTTCAGGCAGAGGCAACAACGCCACACAAAGGCTCATCTGCTAATTATACTTCTTAAGCTATCTGTGTGCGTGTTATTGGCCACAATAGCTGAATGAATGAGAGAGGCTGGGGTGCTGATTCCACTGGAAATGTGGCAAATCCTCCACCTGCAGACGTGTTTGCAGGGCTAATCTTCAGGTGATTCTGGAAAACATGCATAATCTCCACACAATCTCTTGCTATAGTAAGGACACTTTGGTAACAAGCAGGTGGCACACGGCTTTAGGACGATGCTTAGAGACAGTACATATTGAATTTCTTAGCCAAGTATAAAATAACAAAAGTCCATTTTCTAAGGCCCGTCGTCATTACTTTATAAGGTATGTGTTAGTGTCTCAGTACCTTCTGCAACATAAAGCTAAACCATATTACTGAGAAAATGATCTCATCTGTTATATTTAAGTAATTAGTGATCAATACTGTACATAAATTCAGCATTATTGTGGAGGAACCCGGCAACAGTGGATGTTACAGCAGGCAGAAATCAATAAAATGGAAATCAATTCATGCCTATATTAAACTGGACACTTTCTACGTGCAACAGCAAAAAAAGCTAAAACTGATGAAGTGACCATCTCTGCAAGCACCACACTGTGTGCACTGTTCACTGTCAGTATTTATACCATTATGCATTCAGTATTTTTGTGCAGGCTTAGTATGCTCCAACTATGCAGATGTGTTTTATGTCATTTGATTTGCATACATGATGGATTTTGCTCTGTGACACAGTTTGTCACGATCTCCAGGTTAGAAATGTAGATCCTAGAAACTGTAACGCACTGCAGCATATTAATGAGAGAGCTTTAAATGTTGATTCAAGTATGTGTAACTTCAATCATTTGCCTCTAGTCATATATAATTGAAAACATTGTTCATTTTTCAGTTTTATAGCCAACAGAAAAAAGTGAATTTTATAGCTTGACTTGTTTTTCCATCACCTAATTCTATGTTTTGACCCGTCTGTAACTGACTCGCTTGGCTAACAAACTCAGCAAGGGGCATGTAAAAGAAAAAGAAAAGCTGAGGCATCCAATACTATGATTTAACTCAGTGATGTACTGTCAAGTATTGATTTTTTTCTTTTTTTCTGCAAGGAAAGTTTTGCGATTTTATGTCAGGACCTCTTCAGATGCAGCAGGACTAATTGCATGTGTTCTGGCAAAGATTCTTTTCTCCTTCTTCTTTTTCATCTTCTCGTTTTCAACACATCTTATTCAATCTGATGTAAATCCAACAGAGCCAGCAGGGATGGTGAAGGTCATTGGGAGCAGCTGCGCCCATGTTAATGAGCCACAGTCATCGCTAATGGAGCTACAGTAATAAATATTGACACTATTGAATCATTGCGATGAATCCCGAGTCTCACGGCGGCTCTGCACTTGGTCAAGTTCATTTTTCCTCATCTGTTACTTTTCATCTTCTGTGCTTTCACAGTCCATTACAGCATGTCTGCGTCGAGCACACTGTGTCCTCGCTATTGTTCCTCATCCTTCACACACTGTAATCAATCAACCTTAATAGTATTAATAGCTGCTTACCATCAGAAGCAGGATATCGGTAAAATATAGAAGATATCTCAAAAAGCATCGTTCGAATTCAAAAGGCAACATTTGTTACACTGCTGGACCTGGAAGTTTGGTCTGTGTACATGTCCAACGTTTCCTGCTCCAGTTGCATGACACATGTAGACACTGCTGTTATTGTGCTACTTAGCAGCAACTACGACAAACTCCTGAATCTGTGCAGCCGTACGTGTTTCCATTGTTACCGGTGAACAGCTGCAGAGTTAAAGCACTTTGAGATCAGATGATTCTTTTTGATACGCCCAACAAAATGTTGTACTGTGACACTAAGAACACATGCTGTTTTCAACCTGTTGTCTTTATGCTTAACCTCGGAGCATGCATAAGAGCTGTAAACATAGTAATAATTAATACCATGTTGGCAATTAATTGACAAATGCTGTATTTCACGACTAGTCTCTGTGTGGCTGACCCATATACTCTGGTAACATTTATAGCTCATAACATCAGTGAGGGGATTTCTTTGATTAAGACGGGGTAATGGACAAGACAGAAGTGCATTGTAAAGCACTATCGTGCTGGCTCCTAATTGCCTGATGACTTTAATTAAACTTCAGGCTTTTATTCGTGACTAATCACACAGCATCGCCGTTCCCAGCCCTCCTTTAAATGGTACTTGCGTGACTTTTTGCAGATGTCAGCGTTCCATTAATAGCGAGTTGCTTCAAAACGTGGCTTTTAGCAGGACTGGTGCACTGTACACAGACGAGTAGTCAAGTGAGACAGTTTGTCATTTCTACCATTGCAATTTGTCACCAAGCTGTTACCATGAAGTATAAATCAATAAGCTCTTAAACAGCCACCAAATTACATATCATCTCTCATATCAATTATCAATTTATTGCACATTACCGTCACTCCATTATATCTCCCATAATATGTGCAGAAGCAGTAAAAGCCCTCTGTGCTGTTCAACCTATGTTTTAGCACATCTACTAGTAAGACTATGAATGCACGCTCCATATTTTACTTTTATGATTCAAATAAATAGTTCTCCCTGCAGTAGGAGAGAAGGCACTCTGAGAAGAAGCTTTTATTTCAAGGGGTTCAGAAGTTAATGCCTTACTTATATATTTCTAACCTTTAAAATGATGCCAGCTTTGTCACAATTCTGCACAGAAATGCCTCTGCTCCGCCCGTAACCTTTAGAAAATTGCAGACTATGGGCTGAAATAATAAAATTACTCATCAAGAACAGAGCGAATGTTATAATAAGTTAGTACTAAAATACACAAGGTTCAGCAGGCCGAAGGATTATATAGTGTAACAGCATGTGGACATTGTGCTGTATGGTCATTTGTACTATCATTTCTAGTTTCTGTGGTGTTGGTGCACATGCTGTACCCTTAGCAAACAAGAAGTGGGAGAAAATAAACGCACTTTTGTCATCTTGTACAGTTTCATAATAATGAAAATGAATTTACCGGACAAATATAATAACTGTAGTACGTTATAATCTGTCTGCACCCGACACCTCCATCACATGGTCTGAGCATCTAAACAGGATGTGTAAAATGTGGTTTTAAAGAAGGAGAAACAATGAAGTTTGCAGGTCAGTGCGTTTTGTTAGGAGGGAGGTAAATATGCTTTTTATCTGTAATTTTATAAGTAATTGGAGTTCATAAAGCTCGACTGTGCATTTCTGTAAATCTGAGTAAAATAGCATCATTGTGCAGAGGTGAGCTCCGACACCAGTTACCATATTTAATTGCTCAAATCTATGTGATGTGCTCGTTTGCTGTGCATTCAGCTGCAGAGAGGGTATTCTGGCTCTCGCAGCTCAGATGAAGAGGTGAAGGAAAATTCGTAAGACTCGCTCTTTCAGCTGGGAGTTCGGTCAAGATCTGCATGGTGATAGGAGAAGTGCAGGTTTATGCAAGACAGCTATGACATTTAAAGATCAATATCCACCAGCTGATTGGTTCATTGAACTCGGGAGGTTAACCGAGCGTCTGGAGCGTTGACAGCGTGGGAAAGCAGAAATGTCAGAGATGCCACATTTTTGAACTAAAAACTCGAAAGAGCAGAAAGTCAAATACAGAAGCTTATTTATTGAATTTTTACAAAAGCAACATGATAAGTCAAATTATTCTGATTTTCACAGAAACAGCAGAAGCTGTCTGTGACGCAGACGTTTCTGGCAGATGTGAGAACCTAAATGTCTGACTTCACTTCAGCCTGACATTAAATGGTCTGTACCCTTTCTACCATGGTAACCGAGACATCTGATATCGCGAGCACGGGGCATCGTGATGCCTTATCTCTTAGGTAAGAGGTGGACTCTTGCTGGAGAGAGGAACGAATTGGATGATTTATTTTAGGGCACGACTGACTGCTTTGTCTCTGTGGCAGAGCTTCAGGTCTAACAAAAGCGTGCACCTCTGCAGAAGCCATGGCTGATATCTTACTTAAAGTGCATGAATCGTTTGTGCCGCAGCAACCCAGTACAGTGTTATACTACTGCTGTGTTCAAAGGAAAAAGGGGAACGCAGGGAAATCAGGCTTTAAAATGCAAACTTGAACAACAACACTGCAGAGCATCTGTGGTTGTCTCACTGCTGCCTAACCCTTGATTTCATGATCAACTGACTCAGACTGTTTCCAATCAAAACTGACTTAATTTTACAAAATGCATTTTAATTTGCAGAATCCAAAATGCATTATTTTCAAAAATACTGACACAGTGTGAGATTAACCAAGACAAAAAGAGAAAATATAAAAATATAAAATATAATGCAAGCTCAAATCCAAAGCAGAGCAACGACCTCCTGTATTCCCTTCAAACTGGGTCGTTCCTTCAACTCTTCTGTGGACGTTTCTTTAACCTCCTAGGACCTGCCGTCCACATATGTGGACGTCACATTTTGGGTTATTTAGACCAAAATGCTCAATTCTGCTCTACAAGGGCCTGATATCCACTTACGAGGACATTATGCTGCTACTGTTCTATCAACATTTTAAATGAATATCCTCATGTGGCTGTTTTTAATATTCATTGGGCCCCAATACGACCAAATATGAAAGAGAAATTAAAAATGCTGCCGTGGAAGAGTTTGGGTTTTAGAAGGTTAATCTGGCATCAGGTGAGATGTGTTCCACAGGTATAAAAACCTCCTGTATTCTCTTCCTGTGCTAATGTCTCACTGATGCAGAAGGGTTTGGTTCACATCAGAAGCTTCTAGAGTGCTCTTTGGGGGCTGCAACCGAGAAATATTATTAATGAACTACAGGAGAAGTTAGAGAGTCGTGTTCAAATTGATGCAAAGAGAAAACCTTTCAACCTGCCTCAGCAGAAGGCTCTGTGATTTCATCGAGCCGGTGGGCCCCTGGAGGCTCACAGCGGCAGAAGAATGTGGAAGGAGGGGAAAAAAGGCATTTTCCAAACCTGAGTGATTATTCTCAGCGATTCAGTCATTACTCGGAAGGCTAAAGAAGAACGATGCATATTTATTATTTATGAAACGGCACACCTTTCAGCGTCTAGGAGCGACATATCACATGCAGAATATATACCCTGCAGCACTGGGCACACATTCAGTGAGTGAAGTCATCTGTCCTGTTGAATCTGACACAAGGTTCAGGTTATTGATTTTCAGAGGCTAGGCTTGGTGGGAGGTATCTACAGGTGCCATCAGAGAAGCTCCCACTGCTCAACATTTATAGCTTCACTAACTTACTGAAACTTTTTTTGGACAGTTTGAAAAATCAATGAGGAGACTTCAGTTATTACCAAACGGCTTCGAAGCCACAAACCTAACGAGCTGTTTGCTAAATTCTAATTGGTGCTTCTCACTGTGCAACAAGGAGTTTAATATGAAAAAATCCAATATTGCTGTAAATCCTCTGCAGCAGCAGGCAAAGGTTATAATACAGGGATAAAACATAATCATTCAAGTAATGAGGAGAGCTTAACAATAACACAAGCAACACAGTTTATTCACTCAGACTGAAGAAAAAACTTTGTTATGTTCTGATTAACGTCTTTGCTGTTATCTGACTGCCACACATCAAATATGATATTCATTACATTTAATGTTTGGATTTTCCTCTCCTGCCTCCGGCTGCTTCAGTCCATCCAAATCAGAACTATAAATAAGTGTGAGATCATGACTCTGCTGTCACGCTCCATAAGCTTGATGCCTGGTCTATTTTCCTGTCGAACTCAGGGGGGACTTTGCAGGTGGGAACCTCAGAGTGCCTTTAAGCTGTGTGCGCGTACGCAGTAGACACAGTGTATCAGCCCTTCTTTATATTTTCCTTTCCCCGACCCTCGAGTCACAAACCTGTTAATAATACAATATCACCCGTTGCATTTTTTAAAAGCCCTCTTTAAAAAAAAACGTACTTTGAGATTAAAACCAGTAGGGAATAATTTCCCGCTCCCCACGGTAAACAGCTACAACATAAATCAGTTAAGCTTTCTTTTTACGGGAACGCCACAGGATTCGCTGGACAAATTAGAGCACCATTAAAATGATGAAAATAGAACCTGACAAGCGAAGGGCTACCTCAAAATGTTTAATGAGCCTGCACACTGTCAATAATGGGTGTTGTTGACATTGTGTGTAACACACACACACACACACACACACGTCTCAAGACTGTTGCTGGTAATTATTTGACAAGGCAGCCATTCTCATCTGTTGTTGTATAAACAGTGAGCTTTAGCATAATAAGTCCACAAGCCTGCTATCAATCAAGGCAGAGGGATTACAGTGGACTTAGTTTAAGCTTTGATTTCCATATACGGGACTTGAATGTACAGAAGCTCCCGTCTGCGGCGCGCTTTCTTTACCACATGTGAAAGAGGGATGAGCTCCCAGAGGACATTAGGATTTAGGTAAAGCAGTGCTTTCAGTTTGTTAACTTTAACAGTGATTCTGCAGCTAAAATGCTTATTAAAAGATTATTATTAGTAGCAGCAACGTCTTAAGTCTTGCAGAACTCCTTTTGTCGAGGTATTTAAAGATGTCGTGCAGATATAACTTAGGAGCTGCAGTCATCAGTGATAGTTTAAGATACATTTAGCTTTTTCATGGCATTCATGCTTTTTGCAGCCACTCTAGAAGTTGATGTTGACGATGGTCAGTGTTTGTTATGTCTGCCTGCTGCTACAAACAATGACATGTTCGGCTGCACGGCGCGCTGTGGCGTCTTGGCTCGAGTGCCTGAATGTGTTCTGAAAGCACTGACAGAGTGATAGTTGGAAAACATGAATAGGACTTTAGAAGGCAGAGCATTTATCTGCATGGTGCCGGGAGATGCCCTGCCACTTACACTATTGGTAGTCACGCACTAAGAGGTTTAAAAATATAATTGAACTGAACCATTAGGCTGTCGGCTGAAGTGGACGACATAAAACAAACATCTGGTGAAAAAAGGCTTTTTGCTTCACTCGTGCTTGTTAGTTTCAGCATGTGACCACTGCTGCCTCCACGGTCACGCTGTCAGAGCCATTTAATAAACAGAAGGTGTTGGCAAACATCCACAAGCTGTCTCAGTATATATTAAATAAATACGCATTTTCCGCACTATAAGGCGCATTATAGTAATTTGGACAGAACCAGGTTAGGAAAGAAATGTTCTCTACTGGTAAAATACTTCATTTAGTACTTTTTAGACTAAACTGGAGGTCGATCAACAACCACTGAAACAGACGAGGAAATCATCAGGTATCCAAATTGGTCACTTAAATTGAAGATTCTCGTTCTCTTAGCTCAAGTGCTAGATCAGGTTGAGGATGCACTCAAAGCCACCCGCCTTTCTTTGCATCACAGCATCACTCCAGACTGTCTTTCAGCTTCATGAATTCATTGTTTCATCACAGAGAAAGAAAGTTTCACCTCTTCTCTCTAATGGAAAAGTACAAAGAAATCTGAATCATACAAAGGGTAGTATAGACATATATATTTATTTAAACTGGCTGCCAAATCTCATGTATGCATTGCTGCTGGTCCACGTACACAGTTTGGAAAGAGAATATATTGAAAGCAATGGGAGCTTCACCTCTGTAGTCGTAGAAGCTCGCTGATGAGGCCAAACACTACATGTTTTATGTTTTCATCATCTTTCATTCGATATTTCCTTTTCTATTCATACCACCCAGGTACTAGGCTCTAGGGAAAAACGCTGCTTTTCTTCGGAGCCACTGTCGACATTACCAGATATTGTGTATTGTATGTTTTTATAGCAGCCACAAAATTTGCTTGCTCTACTTTCCCAGGAAACAGTCTCAGTGTTGGAAAACAGAATTCGCTTTGGAGTTCATTATACGGTCAATGAGAGTAGATGTTTGAAGAGGCATTTCCGTCTAGCATATGAAAAAGCATAGAAACTAAGATGCACTGCCTCTGTTTTGTTTTAAAGCAAAATAAGCACTTAAATTTTAGCATCCAAACAAGACAGAAATATTATTAAGCAGAGGAGTTTTCAAAGTGTGGCTGTGAGCTCGCAGAACTGCACACTTTGGGTATAATTCATTCAAAGTGTAGATTTAACATTTTTCCAAGATAAACAGTCCACTGTTGTGCCGATTCTGAAAATAAATGTCTTTGCTGTACTACATTTGTGTGTCTGTGTGCGCATGCGTTACACACAGTTCAGCAATTTTATGCAGCGGCTGCTTTAATACACACAATCTGCATGACTTGGACCCACTCGCTCCTATCAGCAAGAGAAGATAAAGCTGAAGTTGTTGGTGCTCGCTGAGGCGCCAACTCTGCCACTTACTCTGATTCTCAGTACGTTCACCCAGCTCACAACCTGCACCAATTATTCTAACTCAACACGCTTTATTCTGTGGATGAGCAGAAGTGGGAAATATTTTTGTCTTTGTGGTGAAATATACAGGGTGGGCCATTTCTATGGATACACCGTAACAACATGGGGATGGTTGGTGATACTAAAGTCCTGTTTGTGGCACATTAGTATATGTGAGGGGGCAAACTCCTCAAGATGGGCGGTGACCATGGTGGCCAATTAAAGTCGGCCATCTTGGATACAACTTTTGTTTTTTCCAATAGGAAGAGGGCCATGTGACACATCAAGCTTATTGGTAATGTCACAAGAAAAATAATGGTGTGCTTGGTTTCAATTTTTAGTTGCTTTTTCCTCTCCTACGTCTCCCTGCCTTATGGCTGTGACTCTTTTGCATCACTGTGGAGGATTTTTGGACACTTTTCTTTACAAAATTGGTTTAATTCAGCCACACTGGTTTTGGTTTTCAGTCCAAACACCCTTTTTAAGGTCGTGCCAAGGCAGTTTATCTGATTTGAGTCCGGACTTCAACTAGGTCACTCCAAAGCCTTTGAGGTCTTCGAGGTGGCCCTGCTGGTCTGTTTTCAACCATTGTCAAGCAGCAACGCAGCCCCAGACTGTTACACTATCACCACCATGCATGACTGTTGGAGAGGAATTTTCACTTACATCACATATGCTCCAGTGCAGTCTCCCAAGATCCTGAATGGTGATTGGTTGACAAGTGGGAAACGATTAAACAGAATGCAGCATGAAAGCAGAGACAGTGGCTGCAGTGACGCTTGCTTGGTTTTCTGAAGTGCTGCTAGTTTAACACCAAATGTAATGACTGTAATGTTTCAGACAGAGCTGGTGGACTCATGATGATCGGTTTTAAAAGTATTTTACAGGAACTGCAATAGTACGGGATGACTCTGAGGAGGCTCTGGGAAACCTGTGCGATCATGGAAGGAGATACTGTAGAACAGCGGTCCCCAACCCCTGGGCCTCGGACCGGTCCGTGAGTCGTTTGGTACCGGGCCGCAAGAGTTGAGGCTCAGGTGTGAAATGTATGGTTTTCAAGGTTTCCAGCGTTATTTTGTTATCGTTTGTATCGTTAACTCGGTTTTCGTGGTCTTTTCACGTGTGTTATGAATAAATCTTCTTTTTTTCGGTACCAGTACTAGTTTTATTTTGTTGTATTTATCCGCGACACCTTAAAGGCCGGTCCGTGAAAATATTGTCGGGCATAAACCGGTCCGTGGCGCAAAAAAGGTTGGAGACCGCTGCTGTAGAAGACAGGAGACGGGGATTATTCCAAACACAGACACTCTGTGAGGAAAGTCCAGCTGGTGAGTGTGAATGTGAATATCGTTGCTCACTTGGAGCGCAGAGAGTTGCTTTCTGAGTGAGAGGTTTGTTTTTCCACAGGAGAGGAGATCGGAGGGCGAGCAGGCTGGTGAGTAAGCGAGGTGAGTGTACCAGGGAGAGCCTCCAGGCGAGGTGGACCAGCTTGACAGAGACAGGAGAGTGATTTGAGTGGGTATTCCACACCTCGGTCACAGGAGTTCACACACACTGTGGAGACAGACCGTCTGGCAGAGACTGGCAGCTGGAGCTGGAGCTGGTCCTTAAATTCAGGTTGGTCATGAGGCTGATGAAAACGAGGCGTGGGAAGTCTGTGCTCCACAAGAGCCTCTGCTCAGCTCCTCCTGGACTCAGGGACTGTTACAGACTCCAAAACAAACTGAGCAGAAGTGGGTTTGTTTCAAAGAAAGAAGAAATATACAATATAAATCATACCAAATTTTATTGTAAAAGTGAGAATTAAATGGGACTAAAGCTCAGATATAAAGATTTCCACAGTCAAATTTCCATCTATTCCACTTTCCAAAGAAGAAAGAATTTGTGTGTTTAAACCATGAACATTTGCAGGTCCAGCCTGCGACCCCGGTGACCTCTGGGATTTCAAGCTTGAATTAGAGGCTTGAATAGGTCCGCTCAGCCTTTCAGTCTGTCTCCAGCCAACACTGTCAATTTAGGCAGCGTCCACACTGTTGCATTTTCGACTAATGCGTCATCGTTTTCTCTCCGTTTTGGCCTCCCGTCCACGCTGAGACGGCGTTTTCAAAACGCTCTCGAAAACGCACACATTTGGAAATGGTGCGTTTGTGTTGCAGTGTGGACAGCAAAAACAGACACTTTCTAAAACGATGACGCATGTTAGTCATGTGATGCAGTCATGTGACTAATTAAACAAAGACAGCGGAGGGCGTTACACAGCAGCTGTTTTGTCTGACAGCCCTATTAAAGATGAATATCAGTCTGCACGCGCTCCTGAGAGCTTTTCTTCAAATTATTTAATTCTCACTCGCTTTTGCAACTTTGTACTTTTGTGTTACTCGCAGCAACAACTCCACCTCATTGTGAGTCCATTTAAAAAACTCGCTGCTTTTCCTCCACATTTTGCTGCGACGTTTCAAAGAGCCGGAAAGTAAATAAGCAGCAGACGGAAATGAGGCAGGTCGAATCTTCACGCATGCGCAGGACTGGAACGCAATGTTTTCAGCCGTTTCAATGTGGACGCACAACTGTGTGAAAATGACTGAAAACACTAGTGTGGACGCGGCGCGCTTTCGGAAGGAAACGCCGTTTTCAAATCTGTCCGGGCCGGTGTGGACGTAGCCTCAGCATGCGACTTTTTTCATTTTTCTTATGAAAATACAGTATTTCAAATTTCCTTTTGTTTCCTAAGCACACAATAATGTTAATGATGTAGCGTGACTATATTTACCGTTAGCCCGATGATGCCCTGTCCTGTCCGGGGTGTAACCCCTCCCCCTGTTTCCTCCTTTTGAGTGACGATTCCAAACTGTCCATTTATCCCAAACTGAGTCATTCATTGAAAACATCGGCTAATAAATTGGTGTGTTTCAGTGATACTTTGAGCTACAATAAATGTACAAAGTGTCCACTTAAAGTGGCTCTCAGGTGTTTTGGTGGACAGAGAGTCAGCTCAAGCTGAGATGCTCTTGCGAGCTCTGAGGTAACGTTATGACAGAGCAGTGAGGAGAGACGCTCTTTAGAAAACACTTTGCAATTCTAGGGGTGTCTGTGGGTGCTATCTATGCAACAAGTGTCTTTTCTTGGATTCAGTGCAGCAACAGATGATGTGTGAACAGAGGCTGATCATTCCTCTGCAGCATCATCATGCTAAGTTTACCATTAACACAATACACGTCGTCCAACAGTGCACACATTGTTAAAGCTTAGGCTGTGTTTATATCACATTCATAACCTCGTACTCTCTGTATAACTGCAGAAACCACAGCAGTAACCAACAAGGTGTGACGGCTGCGGGGCCGACGTGTGAGGAGTTTGAGACAGGATCCAGACGCAGGCTCTGGCTTGGAAGGGAGCGAGCGTTTATTTACACAGGTGGTGCAAACAGAAACACGGCGAGCAAAGCAAAACCTGAAGGTGACCTAAACTGGGGATGACTAATCAAACGAACCTGAAGGGAAGACTCCGGGAGAGAACGCAGGGAAGAAACACAGACGGACGAGCAACTAACACGAGTGAACACGCACTACAAATACACAGAAGGGAACGAGGAAACTACACACAGGAGGGAGGCAGGGGAAACGCAACCTGAACACACTGGCATAAACACAGACTTTCACAATAAAGCAGGAAACTCCAAACACACGCGAAGACACAGACTCGGAGACGCGGGCTTTACACAGAGACCTGACTACACTAGAGGGGGTACACAGAAAAGAGGGAGCACAGAATTAACTCTGGGAGGTCAAATAACAAAACCTAAAATCAGAACTCAGGATGTACCACGAAACTAGGAAGCTAGAAACACTAGGACAGAAAACCCAAACAAACCATTATGAAATCAAAGGTCAAAGCACAAAAACCAAAACCACTGGGTCACTGCCCCAGGACCGTAACACAGGGGTTGTTAGGGTAAGTTAATGTTGTGGTGGTGACTCCATGGCCTGTTCTGTCTAACACACAGTCAGATCTCACTTTCAGTTTAAATGAGGTTGAAATAAGTCATAGCTGGACCCTCGACTACTGACATGACTCGTCTTTCCCATGTTGAACCTGTTAGAGGTGCGATAGCCAATGAGAGCCCTCGTTCCATATTGTAATATAGTTTCACTAAAATATGTCGGGAATCCTTCTACTCTAAACAGTTTGCAAAAATCAAGGAGATGACTTAGAATCCAGATTTTAAAATTCTGAACTTGAACTTAATACATGTCTTGTTTTTGAGTCATAATAATAATGTAATTGTTCACATCAGGAAGGCTGACGTATCTGTGGTGCGCTAGGCTGAAGAGCAGCTTTCAGTGAGGAAGCCTTGAAAAATTAAAAACACTCTTTTCACCTCATCAGGTTTCTTTTGTCTAACCGAATAATGTTTCTAAGTACTGCTCTGATATTTGAGGGCTTATTTGAACATACACTGTGCCAGCACAGCACAGCCCTACACTAGCAGGGGTTAAGGAGCAATCAGAGCGCGAATCCTGCACACATCAACTTTGACTCGGATGACGCTGGGATGAGAACAAAGCTAAAATGCATCACAATGTCAAGACCTGCAATTTGAAGCTGTCTTTTCTTCAGCAGCTCTGTGGAATTGGAAGCAGCAATAAAAGATAACTGACATTGTTCTCATTTCACTGCTGTGTTCCCCCTGATTAATTATCATCAAAGCATGTCTAATCAGACATAACAAACATGCTTAATTGGAACAGTTCTGACCTGTTTGCCCAGTGGTGTGCAGAGTATACTGTGGGAAACGGCCTGTGCAAGCGTGCTACAGTACCATTATTTTTAATTGAGTTGTGGCGCAAACGCCTCACACATCAAACAGCAGCACAGCATATGCAAACACGATCTCTATAGACAGACTCTACACATGAATATGGATCATTTGTAAGCAAGGGGTAATATTTCTATACCCTCTGCTTTCTGATCTCTGTTTGTAGTCCCAAGTGCTATTGACCAATCACATACGAGCAGATTAAATGTAGCCAAACAGTCAGTAAAACAGACCAACAAAGAGTAAAAGAGCCGAAAAGCTGAAACGCGTCTGTCAGCTATTGCCTGACAATTATGTCACTTTTCGTCAGACTTTTTTTAAAGTGCATCTGAATTTGTAATCAGTGACTGGCAGATGGAAATCCTGGCCTGCTGGCTGACAAACTGGACGTGTCACTGAGAGGCTAATTTATGGACTGACTGAGTGACTGAATTACCAGACTGGTGCAGTCATGACACTATTGTGAAATCAAAACTGGGACATGTTCATATTTGTATTCAGAAAATAAAACTATTGGCCTCAAATAGTGTGCACGGTGCTAATTTGATAAAATACAATATTGTAGACACACACACACACACACACACACACACACACACA
>NW_005187536.1:982811-984391 GCF_000239375.1 Pundamilia nyererei | reverse complement strand
AGGTTCAGGTTGAACAAGGACGTGGGTCTTTCCTCCTGTGGGGACAGCCCCTGCATAAGGAAACCTAACGGCCTGGTGCTTAATGTATTGGACAGCACTTGAAGGTGGAGACCTTGGTGCCCAATTTCTGGCTTTGGACATGGAGTGCCACCTCTTTAATGGGAAAGGAGCCCAAACCTGTGCAGGAGGCTAAGACGATACAGTTGAGCTAACCTCACCACACATATTTATATCCTGTATGTTAGAGGTTATGTGAATCAGGACACAGGTGCTGAGTAATGTTAGGACTTGGTGGACTTTAAGCCTGGCTAGGACTCAAAGGTATGTCAGAACGAAGTTACTCACCTCTGAAGTCAACCTCAAGTGTCCATTAGAGCAGGGGTGGGCAACTCCAGGCCCCGAGGGCCGGTGTCCTGCAGGTTTTAGATCTCACCTTGGGTCAACACACCTGAATCACATGATTAGTTTGTTACCAGGCCTCTGGAGAACTGCAGGAGCTAATTTATCCATTTAAATCAGCTGTGATGGATCAAGGACACATCTAAAACCTGCAGGGACACCGGCCCTCGAGGCCTGGAGTTGCCCACCCCTGCATTAGAGGAAAGTTGCAGTTTGTCTAAGGCAGGGGTCCCCAATCCCAGTCCACGAGGGCCGGTGTCCCTGCAGGTTTTAGATGTGTCCTTGATCCATCACAGCTGATTTAAATGGATAAATTACCTTCTCAACATGTCTTGAAGTTCTCCAGAGGCCTGAACTAATCATGTGATTCAGGTGTGTTGACCCAAGGTGAGATCTAAAACCTGCAGGGACACTGGCGCTTGTGGACTGGGATTGCCCACCCTGGTCTATCCCCTCATTTATCTCATCAGCGACACACAAAATGTTCCGTGCAGCATAACATTGAGGAAAGTGGTAATGCCTTGTTTTTAGCAGAGGGATAAAAAAGATATATTTAGTGTTCAGGATGTTTGTGACTTGGTTCATAAATCCATTTTGTGCAGCACTCTGCCTCCAAGCAGTTTTGCTGCTGTGGCTTGGACATGTGTTTTGGTCCAATGCCTTTATTTAAACAGGGTTACTACTGAAATTACTATATCAGTATTATCAGAGTATGTTTTATTTAATTATTATGAATGAATACAAACAAAATTATGGCACCAAATCTGTTTTTGACACTGAGTAGGAATGGAGGCTGAGAATTTGTGCAGAATAATCTTTTTTTATAGAAGCGAGATGTTCTTCCAGTTTCATTATAATCGCCTTTCTCTCTGCTGCTCAGCTTCCTGTTGTTTCTGATTGTCACCACAGCTTGAAAGAGCAAGGCAGACAACCGATTCACTTCCTTCCCTCTTCCAATCCTCAGTGATTTCTCCAAAACACTGAAATACTGCTAAACAGTTCATCATCACTGTGTTTCATTTGGATGTGCCTGCTATTTATGCTGTTTATGGTCTGGAGGTAATAAAAGCTCTGCTCGGTTCAAAATAAACTAAATCCACCTACCAGCACCCAGAGATGGTCAGTAATCTGATTACTTTTTTCAGGTAACGAGTAAAGTAAGGGATTACTATTGCAAAAAC
>NW_005187536.1:978706-982068 GCF_000239375.1 Pundamilia nyererei | reverse complement strand
TAAGTAATTAATTACTTTTGAAAATAAGTAATCAGTAAAGTAATGGGATTACTTTTTTGGGGAGGTAATTGGTAATTAGTTACTGATTACTTTTTTCAAGTAACTTGACCAACACTGCCAGCACTACATGCTTTTAAAATATTGTTAAAAAATAGACTAATTAAAAAAACAGAAATAAAAAGTACTTCCTGCCTTACTGATTTCTTAGTTGTTCTTTTTGTCACTCTTACACGTTTCAGATGATCAAATAAGTTTTAGTATTTGAGAAAGTTAACCTGAGTAATAAATATAAAATGAGTCAGTACTGACTATTTACCTGCTTCCTGTCTCTGTCCAATTTTAATATTTGGCAAAGATAACCGGGGGAATTTAAAATGAAGTCTATAAATGAAGATTTCATTTATTAAGGGGAAAAACAAGCTTACCTGACCCTGTGTGGAAAAGTAATTGCCCCTTCTTGTTAAATCGCTCACTGTGATTACCTGGACTTTTTAGAATAAATGACGCTGAGCTGAATAAAGAAATGACTTAAATAGAAGCTGTCTGACAAAATGAAGCAGGCTGAAAGATGTCAGAAAGCAGCACATCCAGCCACAGTGCTGAACTGTTGCCAAACACAGACTCGTCCACTTCTCTGGAGTCCGCTGGCAGCGTGCTGTACGCCACTGCATCCAAAGCTTTGCATTGTCCTGGTGAGGAAAGGCTTAGATGATAAAGATGTTCTTCAGCTAATCTGAAGGCCACGTGAAGGTTGGAGGTCTGTAGCGACCGCCTCTGCTCTATGAGCCTGACCCTGCTCTGTGATTTTACCGGCCACCACGTCACGGCTCGGGTGCCCTCATTGCCCATCGCTTCCACGTTGGTAGAAGACCTCTAACAGCTAAATGTGCAATATTTAGTAGTGAGGAAATTTCAGGACTGGACTTGCACAGGTTTCATCCTATCACGGTACCACGCTGACACTCCTCGTGTCATTCTTTCGTTTGTAGAAGCAGTCTGCAGTCTGCAATTCAGTGACTTGGAGAGGTGACTGAATACTTTTAGCTGGGAAGCACAGAAAAAGGACGGGCACCCTAAAAGTATCAAAACACCAAGTTTATGTTAGGATACGTTAGCTAACCGAATGTATTCTGGATGACTGATCTTGCATCAAGACAGAAGCAATGTAGCATCATTTACTAAACTTAGCTTTTCTTCTGCATCCACAGGAAAAACTGTAACGTGAGAGCTGAGCTATTTTATTTGGAATCACTTAAAACAATGAGGATCGCAGCAGTGCAGAGGCAGCCTGAAACCAGAACACTGTTCACTCCTGTCCCAAGCTTAAAGATATATTTACATATTCATATGCAGATACCTGTTTTAGGATCATGTTTAATATTTTGGACAGTCTGTGTTTAGGTCAGCTTTGGTCTTCTTTGATTTCCTGCATTGACGACACCATTTGGAGGCAGAATTCGTTACAGTTAGCACCGTGTTCAGCCATTTTAAGAAAACTATTTTAGTTAAGAAGAGCTGGGAAAAGATTTTCTGTTGCGTTAGTCATCACAGATAATCAGCTACCTCTCTCTATCGCACGTTATCCAATGTTAGGGTGCGATTTAATCATTTAGTTGAAGCATTTCTTTGTTTCGAGCGCTCTGCCTTTCATAACTCTGTACAATCTTTTGCTTTTCACAAGTCACTTAATCACTTAATCAAGTCACTTAAATCATTGACTTTGTTACTTTTGCATTTTTTCTGTTTCAAATTGTTTAAGGACATAAACTATAGTGAAAGTATAAAGTAAGGAAAATATGCAAAATGTGCCTCGAAACATAAACTTACTTCACACTTCAAGGACAAAAGACACAGACCCTTAAAAATGCTCTTGATTAAAATCTGTTTTTGTATCTCATCAGTTAGAAAATGTCAGCATTCTTTATGTTTGTGTGAGTTTATCGATTTATATTTTCTATGTAACTTTTTACGAGTGATTTAACATTAAGTGGATTCCTCCTCCCAGCTCTGCCGTTCCTCACAAACAGTTTTGTAGTTTTTTTATGCCTTTCTGCAGACAGTCTGAGTCCCTTGAGCTACTGGTGCATAAACGGGCAAAAGAAAGCAAAAAGCTGCATGCAGACCGAACACATGCACTCTCTCTGCTTTCTGGAGTCACAGTCATTACGCGACACTCCAGGGAGACTCGTTAAAAACATTCTGGAGACGCAAACTTTCATTCCATTTGCAAGTTATCTGTGTGGTTTGTCAGAGCCAAAGTGTTGTGATGTAGCTTTGGTGTTCCCACGGGAATTCTGTCAAAGCACCGGCCCCTTCCCTCTTAAGTTTGTGCAAAGCTCCAACCAAAATCAGTTACTGCAGCTGCAGAAGTGTCCTGATTAACCGTGACAATGGTTATATGTTGGACTATTTGGTGCAAACGCCTGTGTGAGCCAGGCTCTACAAGATGCCACAAGCTTTATTCTGTGGATACAGAGCCACAGACCAGCACTTACCCAGTAAATGGCAATCCTCGAGTCGATCATTCTTTATCAAACCAGGCCATCCCTCCCTTTGCTTCTAGTCGTTTGTACACAGCTATCAGACCGGGGCCAGCGAAGAGGGAAAAGGACAAGCCAGGAGAAAGTAATGATGTTTGTGATGAGCCTCAGAGTTGACTTAAGTCTAGCTGCTAAATCCCCGGACTCTCACAGCCAGGCCATTACGCACACTCCATGTTTCCCCCACAAGCTGTGTGAGGGGCTTTTGGGGAATGAAGATGCTCTCATTTGAGGCTGTGGTGAACACTACATCACTCAACCCTGCGTGCACCACGGGCACGTTTCACCGTTGCCATTATGACTCCTTTCTCTCGGCGATGTAGCTCCGTCCAGATCGCACGCTGCGTTTAGCCGTCTCATTTTTGATTTTATAGAAGGACCACCTAAGCCTTTTTTTTTTACTGCGTACCCTTTATACTAAATGCTTCTTGGTTGATTGTGAGCTGTCTGAGTGTTCATTGTTTGTGCACAAAAGACCTCCCACTCAGAGATCATGACTGAGGATTGAATGTTGCCATAGAGTCTGAGGTGCATTTTATACCGTGGAGTGAAGAGGTGACCGTATAATATGGTAATATAATAAATCTGTGACAAAAGGAAACGGCAAAGCATAAAAAGGTACTGAAAGAAGGTGAGCACAAAAAATATCCAAAGGCAGATTAATGATTAAAGGATGCAGATTTATCTGGTATGAGAAGAATCAAATATGCAAAGTGAAGAAAAAATCTCTGACTGTGATTCTATGAAATTCTAAGCTGTAGCTGTATCACTGCTTTTTCCCTTTTGCCAGCAGGAAACGGACACATTTCATTGCTCTGATAT
>NW_005187536.1:957497-977910 GCF_000239375.1 Pundamilia nyererei | reverse complement strand
CAGCAACGGTGGCCTGAAAGGTTCAAACCGACGTCGCTGTCTTCTGTAATTAGCTGCCGCTACAATGGGATCGTTATACATGATGAATAACCTTGAGAATAAAAGTGTCAGGCCCAGACATTAAAAAGGCAGCTATGTGTGCCTCAGTGAGACAAAGCACCGTTACATGCGGGTAACGGGACCAACAGCGCGCCTGTAACCCAAAAACGCTTCAGCTGTCTTGGTTTCCCGACACAGACGCTCGCTCGTCTATGAATAAGAGCAGGCAGGATGGCCGAGTGCTTTAAAAGAGCAGAAAGCTGATGCGAGGACAAACAGTCAACATGTTGATCCTGGTTTCCATATTTCACCTGGTGACTTCCATAAAACGCACAAAGCAACCAAACACAGTCATGTGACACAGCGCGGCCTCTTCAGGAGAGCGAGATGTAGTTTGTGACGAAAACTGAGTAATTATCTCAAGTCTGTCTCTTCTCATTCAAAACAACGGTTACTCTGTCTCCCCGTCTCTGTTGATTCAGATGAGTTCTGCACCGCGGTCCGAGTCATGTTTACCGACCAAAGCCACAGTGTGAAATCCGGAATAACTGCTCTCCAGAACTCCCCTGGCGCATTGTTGCTCTGTTCACTTCAAGCAGGAAGTCCAACTGAGGCCGGTCTATTTTTCTCTCACTTATTTTTTTATGTGGCAGCAGAATCTTTTCTGTGTGTAAATGCTTCATGTACAAAGTCATCGAGGGAACGCAAACACGCCCAGCCTCGCTGTCACTGAGAGCCAGGATTTAAGCCCGTCTCAGCCAATACGCTTAGCACCAGTCTTTGCACCCTGACATTCTGTGAGACACACCTGTGAAAAAAGAGCACGTGAGTACCTACTGTATATCCCGCAGCATACGTAATTGCTGAAAATGGCAGAGAAGCAAAACAAACAGATGTGTCAGGGTGTGCACAGCTCATTATGCTGCAGCATCCCTCAGTGTGCAGCAGTGCACATACTCAACGACATGCGGGGAGGAGCCCAGTGTGTGAGGCGTGAATAAATAAGATGATTACTATATATATATGAATGAGCGAGTGAAGACATGCAGCACTGGTAGCGCGCAGATAACAGTACTGCACAGTTAGAGGTGGAGTTGGGAGGCATCATTGCCATTCAGTGCTGCACACGTGCAGATGTGCAAATCTGAAAAGCAGTCGCGTCTCCCCCCCGCAGCACGTCACTCTCCCAAACCGTCTCATGTTCTTTACAGTGACTAAATAAAACCAAAAGGCAAACAAATCCTCCTGGGACACGCAGGCAGAGAAAATACTTCGGAGTGGTGCTGTGTCTAATACTTTCTAGTCTGGTTTCTTCAAAATGGCATTTCTATTTGAGCTTCACTCTAAAACTCTGGGAGGCTTACAGGGGGCGATAATGTCTCTTAAGGATTTACTGCCATCTGTTGGCACAGAGGGAAACTGATTATTGGGTTGCTCTGCTGTACTTACAGTATGTACTGTAATTCTCTGTACTACACGCATTTGAATAAAACAGCTAACATTACTAGTTCATCCTATGCAGCTTTTGTAACTCAGCTGTGAGAGCCAGAGTGCTTGTTTGTGATGTGATGACAGGATCACTCTGCTTCCAACAAATCCACATGTATAGAGCTAAAATAACTAAAGAGCTGGACACAAACGCATCCTGACCTCTCCTCGTCTTGTGCTAACATTACAATAAGCGGTCTGCTTTCTAGACTTTGTGAGATGACTCTTATAATGAATGTGGACCATTTTCATAACATCTTGAATCACCATCTCACTTTCATTCCTACATGCTTGACTGAACCATAATTACCATTTAAAGTGGGACAGGAGTGAAGAGAGATCTTTGTTTGCAGCTCGGGTCACGCATGGCAGCCAGCCGTTCTTGATTGCATGATTAGATAAGGCCAGCCGAGATCAGTGAAAACTTTAGTGCGATCTCAAACACAAGAGCTCAGTTTCTACTTTTCCATGTTTATCTGTGTACGTACACATCTTCTAATTGCTCCTTTAATTCACCTTCAACTCCACATGAACGGATACGGCAGTAATGAAAACCATTTATTTGAAAATGTGCGATAAAGGGGAAAAACCCTACAAAGCTAGCGTGGTTGTTACACATGATGTACGGAAAAATCAGAGTTCTGTTTATGATGACGTGGCTCCATTAACAATAACGGATAAAGAATCTTAAAAACTGGCAACAAATTCAAAGTTGTCACATATCTGAGACGCAAATCAACAGTTTTCACTTCAGAGGACCGAATAAGAGCGATCAAACACAAAGACTGAAACACGCCTTCACATGGTCGAATTTTAAAGGGTCTCATGTTTAGAAAAACCAAAACGCTCTGCTTTGTCACATGACAGAGGTTTCAGTCTATCAGCTAAATGTGGCACTCTGATTGGCTCCTGAAGGAGTTTGAAGATGAATACGAGCATCAAAAAAAAACAAAACCAACCCCATTAAAGCCCTTACATTGCAGTCGAACTAGATATGAAGAGGTAGAGAATAGAGAAAGAAAAGAACTAGAGAACAGGCGTCTGTTATAAATTCTTGTACTGCATCTGATTAAAAATACAAATTTCGATGGTTTTATAGGCAGAGGTCTTCAGTCTGCATCCTCCTCCTCCGACTCGGACTCTGAAGGAAAGGAAACATCCGTCACCAGACGCGTCAACTCGACGTGCATTTAGTTACTAACATTTGGAGAGACCATAAACACGAGGCGCGTTTTGGGGCGTCTCCCATCAGTGGCAGACAGAAACGAGGTGCTTACCTTCCTCTGCGTTCTTGAGCCATTCAACAAACTTTTTCATCTGCTCAAGGAAAACGCTTTTTCCTTTAGCTTGGTGGGCTTCATTGTACCACTTCAGAATCGCCTCCTCGCTCAAGACATCGGCTGGGAGAAAAACACACAAAGATAAAAACGAGAACATAAAACAGAAAAAGAAATCATTTCAACTCGACGCCAACAGCACAGATGCGTCCGCAGGTGCCGGGAAAACAAATGTCACCAGGCAGGTTGATGACATCAATCAAGGCAAAGTTTTGGCTATAATCTCTGGCCATCTGGCATCAGTCGCACAAGCCTGCGTCGCTTCCTGCCGCAAAGTAAACGTCTTTACTGGTGGGAACAGGAGCCTTATGGGCATAATTAACTCACCTTTGTAGAGCAGTACGACGATCTTCTGAAAGGCCTTCATGAAGTGGATGTTGTCATAGCAGTACTCCTGGATCTTCAGCAGCAGCGTGAGCTCTGAGAGGCCCTGGGAGGTGAAAGCCTTCAACAGCGGGCTGTATTGCTGAGGATGGAAACCAGGGAAAAGCTGGAGTAAGAGTTTTACCACTGTGAAAGTTTCACACACAGAGTGGGAGGGGGAGATGCTTCTGATTTCTCCCATTACTTCCACTTTGCCTTACTAAATCAATTATCTTCTCTGCCGAGTTCAAAGCCTACAGCAGCGCGGATTTTCTAACATCTCCGAGGCACGATTTAAGAGCGACACCCGTACGTTTCTTTAGATCTCTCGGATCGTGTCATAACTGCCGTGGGAGAGAAGAAGAACAGGAAGAGCAGAGCGACGCAGGTGTCACCTTTAAGTGTTTGATGGCTTGTTCCGTCACGAGCTCCTCCTTCTTGTTCCACTCCACCGAGCTCATCACGCTGGACCAAATTAGTCCGATCATCGTCTGCTCAGAGATGTTGTTCTTCTTGATTTCCTCTCGGACGTAAGCAATGATCTATAAGATCCAAGCCGAGAGACGGAGCAAACGTTACTGACAACGCAGCCCAACCACGGCAGACATTACCTACAAGCACCCCGGCAGGGTACAGAGGTTGGCAGGAGCAGACAATATGTTCAGGCTGAGTGGATTTCAGGAATTTGCCATTGATCCACTGCATCCGTTTCCTCACCATTCCTCAAGACAAAAGGGTGACAGGTCAAGCAGAAAGCAATCTTAAGTGCTACTACACAGCGGTGTGCTGCGAGGAGCGAGTCTGTGTAAAAGAAGATGGAAAACCACGAACACTTACGTCTTTGAGGGGCTCTCCACATGACATCAGATCCTCAAGCTCTTTCTGCAGCTCTTTGCGAGCACCTATGGACTGCTGGTTCCTGGCAAAGTCGGAAATCTCCTTGAGCCCGGCGTCTGTGAAGTACTTTGAGAAGTGCTCGCAACTCCGCTTGTTGGCCGGGAAAAGTTCCTGCAAATTTACATAATCAAACATTGAAGCAGACCCCATTCATCTGAACAAGCCTTCATCAGCAATTAGGAGGCCTTTGGTGCGGTAGCTGCTGTGACTGCCACAATAGTTTGAAACTATTCAATTTATGCAGAGCCGTAATTAAGCAGTCATATTTAGAATACGCAGACAGGCCGCTGAGCGGCATGGGGAAACGCCACTTCGCCTAAGCCTCGTAGAGATGTTGTAGCGAAGATGTCGTTCTCACCATAAGCCTGTTGTCCATGCCAACCTTTCGAAGACTGGCAGCAACCGAGTTGATGTCCTTTTCAGAAAGCCAGGATTTGAAGAGTTTTACAGCAAAGCAAGGCGAAACACCTGAACAAATGCACAAAAATGTGAGTCAGCTGTTACTGACAGACCTGCCAGGATAAAGAAAGTCAAAGTAATCCGCCGGTAAACACAACACCGAGGCTCTTAACTGGAAAAATGCCACAAACAAGAAAACATTCAAGTGTGGACCAACGGGTAAATCAAATAAACATCTGCATCTACAAGATAAATAAAAGTGTATGATGATCAAAAAGGTAAAACCATCAGCATCCGTCGGGTCCTTTCAAAGAGCGCAGCAGTGGATGCTGATGGATTAACTCATCACATCTATTAGCTGTTGTGTTTGTGGTTAATCTCTTCTTCTGGTACAACACAGACAACCGGCTGACAACGCCCACTCAAAGCAAAACTTCACAGCACCATCTGCACCTTTTACTGCATTACACATTAATAATACTAGCATGTAACAGGAGCACTTATTTGCACAGAAATTAGCGTTACTCCATTACTCTGAAGCTTTTTTTAAAATTGCCTTTTCATTAGGGGGGCTGCGAATGGAAAATATTAAGCATTCCCTTCATGCACGTGTAAAATGTAGTAACGTAACGCAGGCGCATCTTTCTAGACTTTCACAGACTCGTGCAGTACTGTAAGACCTCAGGTTCTCTGTGGCCTGGCCATGCAGCTGCTATCAGCATGCACAATATGCAAACTGTGTCAGAGGGACAGACGTTAGGCATCTCTGTGTGTAGCAGAGCAAGTCCACTGTGTGACCAATTACATTGACTTTGGTTACTCAGGGGTGGACAGCTTTTTTTAGAATATATTTTATAATTTACCTATATTTGTAAACAAAGAGTGGAGCAGACAGTCCTGAAGCAGATGTTTGACACCAGCTGCTTTAATGGAGATTCCCCAAATGTTTTCTTTGTGCGTTCAGTTATTTTAAAGACTCGTCTTTGGAATCATAAAGGATACGACTTCCCATCGCTGACTTTCTTTCAGGGAAAAAAGGGAGAAAATGGATTCAAATGTGACTGATGACAAGTAAATGACGAGAGAAAGAACAACTTCCACAACTCAAATGGGAGGATAACATCGCAGTGACAATGTTTAATATTGAAAGTTTAATAATTTAGTTCCACTCATTGAGTTTCGGCCCTGCTGAATGAGCAAAATGTGAGATTTCTGCAGCATTTTTCCCCTGATTAATCCCAGCAGCTGAAAACAGACACGTCTGCAGGCATCAAAGGCTTTTCCATAGTCTCTGACTAAAATGAAAGCCTACATACTGTCAACACTCTTTGCATGACTGCCCGTCCCTCTGCTACTTCTACATTAATACCTGCAAAGCATTCAGGCTGTCCAGATAAAGCAAACAGTGCACTGTGTGTGTACAGGTCCTTAAAATGTCTGATAAATGGTGGCTCGGGAAGAGAAACCGTGAACATAATTCTGCACACAGACCGAGTATTAAAGCCGAGTACCTTCTTTGACCAAATTCTCATTGAAGAGGCTGCTGAGAATGGATGCAGAGATGTTCCCGTTGGCCAGCAGAATCCCTGTTAGCATGGCCAGCTTGTTGCGCTCAGACTCTGTGAAACCCTTGAGAAACAGCAGCAGCTGTAAAACAGTAAACATACAGGCTGAACCACAGCAGAGGCAAAGCTGTACTCTTTATATTTTAAACTGAAACAAACTGCTCAAGATTTCAGCCACGACCCGGTCAGGCAGGTCAGGTACCTACGTGACCCGGCTATGCAGAGAAACAAACCTTTTTGATCTCCTCTTCAAATCCCTTCTCCAAGTATTTGTAGCGCCTAATGAGCTTGTTAAAGACCTAAAGGGGGAAAAATTGCTTTATTATCCATAAAAACAAATGGATATTAAAACGTGAACTGAACACAGTGGTATTCACCTGTGCATATGCCTGCATGGTCTCCATGTCCTCTTGTGCTTTGAAGAGACAGAACTCTGTACAGGTCATGTCATCTGACAGCGTACCCCCGGGGGCTGAAATTAAACACATATTCATGTCTTAGGCGCATCACATGTTTCACCTCTGCTGATCACTGTATCGACATCAATTCAAAAACAGGGGGGACACTTGTGCACGCCAGTATTAACCTGAAGACCCAGAGAGCGCTCGACTGGGGGACACATTTTATTACCATGGTATAATGCAAAGTTTAAAAGAAATGCCTGCAACTCACCCAGCATTCCACCAGCCACCAGGATGTCGAACAAAGTCTCGGCATAGCGTCGGTAGTCAAGCTTTGCACCAGAGGCATCAAGGAACTTTGCGACAGCTTCCAAATCAGTGCCAGTTTGGTTCAGACCCTGCACAATGCTCTCCTGAAACTGGGAAGGGTCAAACCTCTCCTTTTCATCTGTGCAAAAAGAACAAAAAGACAAATTAGTTCAGTTCATTTTTTATTTCAAATGTAAACATTCAGCATCATTTCGTGATATCATTCCATTATTTTGTTTGAAAGGGAGTAAGCAGAAGTATACACTTGTTTGGCTCTACCCCCACAAATTTTACATCTCATTCATTTAGTTTTCTTTTAGTCTTAAACAAACAAACAATGAAACAAAAGCAAAACAAAACAAAAATCATCACATTATAGTTACTTTCATATAATAAAAGACAGAATATGTAAATTAGCAGATTCACAAATACTGAAACAAATAAACCAAAACATCCCAATTACCGTCCTGGGTTGACCCCATTTTCTTCAGTCTTAAATTTGTTTTTTATATTTTATTTTAAACTGGTATATGTTGTTGCTTTCTTTTATTTCTTATGTTAGACCAGGGGTGTCCAACTCAAATACACAGTGGGCCAAAATGCAAAACTGGAACAAGGTCGCGGGCTGACGTTAATATTTATTGAAAAAAAAATCTTCCTCCAGATTTAAGAATGAATCTTTTCTTATGGACTCAAACAAGTTTTGCTGAAAAACTGAATATGGAACAAGCAAAGCTTAATACTAAACAATATATATATATTAGCTGTATAATACCAGTAGGCCAGCTCTGATAATAATTTGGTATGGCTTCGTGGGCCAGAGTTTGACACCTATGTGTTAGACTGTTCCATAATTTAACTCCCACTATGGAGATAACTTACTTTAAAAAGTATGTCTAACTTTAATCCACCAGAAATTTGGAGTCAATAAATAACAGACAGACATTTTAAAAAAATATATTTCTCTCTCTAGCTGGAGGCTGTAAAAAAAACTTTTTTCGAGTCATTTGGACTTGTTGGTGCGTTTTCAATCATTGTCCTGGTGTATAACACAAATGTGCTTGAGGGCATGAAGTAGTGGCTGAATGTAATCGTTCAGGACTTTCTGGTAGAGAGCAGAAGTCGTGGTTCCATCAGTTGAGCAGGTCCTGAAGTAGCAAAGCAGCCCCATGCCATCACACTCCCACCACCATGCCTGACTGTTGGCATGACGTTGTTTTCATGAAATGCTGTGTTAGGCCGGTTTTATGTCTCCACCCGCGTACATGATTCTGAGAGGACAGAGGGGGAGAGGGGTTTTCACCCACCCCAGATGTGCGTCTGTGCGGTCACCCAAGATCCTGGAGGACTGGATGACGTAAGCAACTAAGTGATGTAAGTGTGATGGAACAGAGCAAGGAGCAAAACCAGAGTTCACCCAAAACGGGAGGGCCATGAAAAAACTTCAAAGGCCAAAAAATAAAGCATGAAAAGCAGAGATGGTGGCTGCAGTGACCTTTTCATTGTTTTTAACGCTGTTTCACTTCAACTCTTTGTTTGTTAGAAGGTCACAAGAGAGCTCTCTGCAGGCATCTGGGCAGTCCTCAGATCAGAGCAGACAGCGAACGCACCGTCTGCTCAGCCATAAAAACAGCTTCAGTTTTACATCAGATGTAACTGAGCCAAGTGAGGCCTGCAGTTCTTTAGATGTTGCTCTGGGTTTGTCTGTGACCTCCTGGATAAATCGCTCATGTGCTCTTGGAGCCGTTTTGGTAGGCCGGTTGCTCCTGTGAAGGTTCACCACGGTTCCAGGTTTTCTTCACGCCGCTGATGGCTCTCACTGTGATTCACTTGAGTCCCAGAGCCTTACAAACGTCTCTGTAACCTTTTCCAGCCTGATAGATGTTTTGTTTTTCAGCTGTTTCTTTAGCTCATGGCATGATGTGCTGTTCTTTTATTTAAACCTGCTTCACTTACCAGACAGCTTCTATTTAAATGAGTGGTGGGCGATCGTGGCTCAAGAGTTGGGAGTTCGTCTTGTAATCGGAAGGTTGCCGGTTCGGGCCCCGGCTCGGACAGTCTCGGTCGTTGTGTCCTTGGGCAAGACACTTCACCTACCGCCTACTGATGATGGCCAGAGGGGCTGATTGCCTCGCTTCTGTCAGGGCAGCTGTGGCTACAACTGTAGCTGCCTCCACCAGTGTGTGAATGTGAGTGAATGAATAGTGGTATTGTAAAGCGCTTTGAGGGTCTCGAAATGAAAAGTTATTTAAAACTATATAAATGCAATCCATGAAATGATTTCTTGGTTCAGCAGATCTGGCAGTGTGGGTGTGGCTAGTGAAGCTGAACTTAGATTTCATTTAAAAAAAAGAAAAAAGAAAAAAAGGGGGACTCAGATAGTTCAGATTTTTGGCATGATGAAGAGCCAAAAGTCTTTTAAATACTACATATATTTTTTTCATATTAAGTATTTGTTCCCAGTTACAAAACGTTGGCAGAGAATGTAAAAGATTAAAAACAGGCAAATTTTGGTACTGCCGGCCTGCATTATTGTAGGGTCTTTGACAATATTTGTAAGTCAAAGACTAAGTGGTTGAGATTTGGTGCTATATAAATAAAATAAAATAGAATAGAATTGAATCAGAACTGAAAATTGGCATTGGTTATCTGCAAGATTTTTTTGTTTTAATTATGGCATCAAGGTTGGCGTCAATCCAGGATTTCACAATCTGTGCTTTTCCATTGCTGGTAGCATGAAAAGCTACAGGGACGACAGGCGGGCGTGATCTGTATATCCTGATGAAACCACCTGTGTTTAATGTGACCAAAACAAAGTGATGCTCGGCGGTTTCTCACCTCTTTTCCGAGTTTTGAAACGCTGGCCTGTTAGCGTAGGCTTCTGCTGCCTTTGATTACTCATAAAAACACTCTGCAAGAAAAACATAAATGAGCTCAGGGTGAGGAAACAACAATGGGATCCGTCCGCACAGTTCCACCCATGCATAATCAAATCTGCATGAATCATACAAATGTTGTGTGCATGTGGGAGCGCAACGTGAAACAAGCCAGATGTTAGCCACCCCCTTTATTTGTTTGGGAGGGAAGGGCAGAGGCTGGTATGAGCCTTCACCCCTGGGGATGTATACACACACATATACTCATACAGGTATAAACAACAATGCTATTTACCATAAATGTTAGCGGTAACCACAGTTATTAGCATCGTCCACGTCACCACGCGTGCTAAATGTACGAGCAGCAGTGCATGCACAGCACCATACGAGGACATTTGTCTACCTTCGTTCATTGTCATGATACGAATCTATAAAAACAGCACTTTACTCTGTACATATTATAAATATCACCCCAAAAAAGGCCAGCTGTGACAGTCTATATTTATCAAAGCCGAGCGAGCCAACTCTGGATATCTGACTTCAGATAACACAATAACACTGGGGCAGTGCTAGCTTGCTGCTAACCATAATCCATTTTCCTGGAATTTCCATCCGCAGTGTCGCAGTAAACTGAACTAGTGCGAGCAGCGCTCGGCTCCACAAAGAGAAAAAATTAGTCAGAAACTCACCGAAATCCTCTTTAAGAACAAAAACAGTCCGTGACAAAGAAACTAGTATAACTGGACTCCAGTACAACCAGTTCTAGGGAAGAGGAAGCTGTAGACGTAACCGCGCGTGCGCACTAACGCAGTCTATTTGGGTCGCCACACTTGACTGAAGAGCGAAATTTAAGCGGTTAAAACCAAATAAATAACATGCAGTGATACTGCAGGTCTTCTCTGGATGCAACGCAGGAGTGAGTGATATTTAAAAGAAAATCTGGTTTAAACCCCAAATACCGTAAAGTCCGAATCTGTAAATCAGTACAAGAAGAGACAAACAGCCCCCAACAAAATCACAAATATGAGTTTCCTGTGCACAGAGAGCGACTTTAACCATTAAACTTGGCCCATAGTTTCATTAAAAGCTCGTCAAATCGTCGTTGCTATGTAGTATTAAGACACAGGAGGGGGGTATTGTGCTGTCGGGTGGATGGAGTGTCTGTCTATATATAACGATGAAGGAAAACTTTAATGTTGCTTCACACTCACCTCGTAAATCTTGGTTTTATTCCCTAAAGTCGTGTGGGAACTTCTTCAAACAAGTTTGGCCAACTATAACCTAACCAGTTCGCCTTTTTACAGTTACTTATGTGAGAATAATTTAACAGATCATAATACCGCATAATGAAAGTTCACTTTTAAACAATCAAAGTCCAGTTTACTTTTTTAAAATTCTTCCAAGGCTCAATGTCTCTGCAGCAAACCGCCTCTTTCCTCCGCACAGGAGCCATGGAGCAGTTAAAACAGCTCACGTTGCCTGAATGTTTAGTTAGTAAATATGAGGAGGAAGCAGCTCGCTGTTTGCTTTCTGACTTGGATGTTTCGTTAAACTATCATGTGTGGGGACAAAAGATGAAGTGGCATTGTTTCCGACGACACCTGAAGGCACCACCTCCCCAGCGCTGGAGGTGATTAGGGGACTCACTGGACGAGCTGACTAGCCCAGAGCCGCCTCTCCAGCCACTCCCTACGCCCGGCAGTTTCTGCGCTCTCAAGTCCATCAGAGCTCCATTCAAAGTGCTGAGATTCGGATGAGAGCCTCTTCCAGCCTCATCCAACACAGGCAGACACTAGTTAACCCAAAGACAGCAGGAAGGGCTTCAGGAGCCTCTCCTGACTTGGAGAATCATCCCGGGATCTTTTTTTTCTTGTCCGTGGAGTGGATTTAGGACAAGAGGGAGCAACTTCCACAGAGCTAAAGCGGTAAGTTGTTCTGGATGTGTAAAGCTTTTTTCTTCTCCGTTGGCTCTGGTTTATCGCTGTTACATTTTCGGAAACTCTTCAAAAGTTAACTTTCCATTTCTTTAGATCGCCTGCTTCCCAACTCATTCATTCCTCCCCTCTCCGTACAGGAGGGGGTTGGGGGATAAATATATACGTTTTTATTTTTTCTGTCTGTTTCTCTCTTTCTCTCTGTGTGTTTCTTACTTTTCTATGACTTGGGGAGAAAGCGCAGGAGGGATTTCGTTTAATGTCTCTTTCTTGCTGCAAACCGCGGCTCATTCAGCAGTATTCCTGAAAACCGTTGTCGCTAATTGCCTACATCTGCGGGCAAGAACCGTCTTTGTGGCTGAGCGGAGCCAGAAACCCACTGCAGACCCTGAACCAGAGGACAGCAAGCGCCAAACGAGCGTTTTCTGGTGCTGCTGTCACCAAACGCTCAGCTCTGTGTGTGAAATGGCAGATTTGATGACCCATGCAGAGGACGATGAAACTCTGGAATCATTTAAAGTTTTTTTCCATTAAAATATCCTTGCATTGCCCCACTCTATGATCTGTGGAAATACCTGGATTAAAGGTATAGGTGGGCTTAGCCCTCAGTGCGCCCCCGGTTTCAAGAGATGATAATGGATAAAAGTCGTCTCTGAGGAACATCCCAAAGTTCCTCCTGGACAAAGTGTTTGTTTTGTGCCGGAGTCTGCTGTGGGTTGGGAACCAGCCTGGAACTCGTAGAAGAAGCGAAATACCTCATAGGAAGGAAAAAACAGTTGCTTTAGGGGGAAAGCTGCTTGGGGTGCTGCTTCCCTTAGCACATCTGTAAATATAGTGTTCAGTGCCGCAGAAGCTGGAAATGAGTGTTAATGGAACAGTCAAGTCCAAACAATGAGCAACTGTTGCTTCACTGCCTTTGATGCAAAGTTGTTTTTAATTCCCGTCTTTTCTTTTTTTCCCCAACTCCTAATTCCACTGGTGAACTTGGTGTCCCAAGAGGATCAGATAAGACCTTTTAAAAGAAGAAGAAGAAGAAAAAAAGTTGGTATCTTTCCCTTTGTGGGTTGCCACAAATATGTCCCACCTCTTTTGGCCAGATTCTCAGTTGGGAAACCAGATGGGAACTTTATTACCCGCACTGATCAAACAAACAGTGATGTAAGCTGAGTGTGAGAGGTAGTGTGTGGTAAGCCTTCAGAGCTGCAAGAAAGACTCCTGGAAAGAAAAGTAACAACCGTTTAGCTCAGCTGGAAGAGGGCTGCGTGTCGGCCGTTGGAGTAGCTCTGCTCAGCGTGAGCTTGTTGGGCAGCTTGCATCAAGTTGCCACAGTTTTGTAACATGTGCCAAAAGCCTCTTTATGAACACTGGGGCGGGATGCTGTGGCCTAATGCAGAATGGATGGCAGTTCAAAGTCCCCCAGCCAGCGCCATGGTAATGAATGGTGTTTACACTTCCCTGCCTGTGTAACCCGGTGTAGTGTGGCGTGTGCTTGTGTTAACCATGCATCAGCTGTGATAGAGGGAGGCCTGCATGCTCCGCTGCCTTCAGCAGCCTCTCGTGCAGGGTGGGGATCTGAACGCTTGAAGCATTAAAAGTTCCACATCCACGTCACGGCCTCATCAGCATGGTGACAAATTGGAAGCCCATTATTGTGATTTTTCTCCCAGTTTTGCTTTAGGTGGGGAGGTTTTTTCTTTCACACTTCATCTTGAGTTTACTGTCCTAACAAAGAACTATTCTCAGTGCCGTGCAACTCTGAGAACTTTCCACCCATTTGACTTCGCGGCTCAAACTTCACTTCCTCAGTTTCCCAGAGGAGCCAGAGTAATAATGCCATACGTTTTTATTTCTCACCGCTTCATCAAGTCTGCTGCAGCTGCTTTCCCCATTCCCTTATTATAAAGGGAGGCAGACAACACTAAAGCAGCTAACTCAGAGCAGCCTGCAGGACGGTATATGAAAGTGCTGCCGTTCTCCTGTGCGCTTTTATTTAATGCCCAGAAGCGCTTATTTCAATACTGATTGAGTGCTCGCGCTGAGGTTTAACCCTGATGATAAAGTAACAGTAGTTGATCACAATAAATGCAAAAAGTAGAAAATCTGAAATCTGCTCCATCATAAGATAGCTTTTTATTGTCCTTGCACAGTCACGTTGGCACTAAGCACAACTAAACACAGTAAACATTAGAGTGGATAAAGTTAGATAAGATAAGATAAGACTTTATTGATCCCACAACGGGGAAATTTTTGCGTCACCTCAGCTCAGGTACAGATATCAGAAGGAAATACAATAAGTACAATCAATGAAAAAAAGTAAGATAATAGGATGCCAGTGCTCTGTGTTGTTTAGTTCGGTTGTAACTGCCATTTTTCTTGTGATGAAATTTGAAATGGTCTGTAAAGGCTGGTCCGCTTCACCTGGTCAGTGCACTGTGTGTGAGTCACACCGAGCTCTTGCAGCGCTGACCTTTTGAAGGAGCAGAAACTACTGAATAAAGTCCTCTATCGGAGCTTATTATCTGCACCGTTTACTTTTATCTTAGCTTCTCTGTTGGAATAAAAATGAATAATGATTTCCAGACACTCCGACCTCTCTGTTGCAGATACTTCTGTTTAAGCTGTGTGAGCGTATTGTCTCATTAATAAACGAGCTGAGCTTCCAAGCTTACAGATGGTTCGTTGGGAAGTTTGGAAGCTGTGCAAGCTGCACAGACTTATTTAAATAACTTTAAGTACAACAGAAAGAAGATTTCAGTGGGGCTGAGATCACAGCAAATGAACGCAAAAACCCAATTTCAGGAAGTCTCTGGTGGTATTACCAGAACTTTGGCTGCTTGTGTCATGAACATGTAAAGCCCCATTGCTCATGAGAAGAAGCTGACTCCTCCAGTTCTCAGGGTTTGTGGAGTAAACATTGTGTAATACTTTGTCATCTTGATTTCCAGATACAGGCCTGCTTCTTGCCTGACTGAACGTCCTCATGTCTGCCTGCACTTTGGGCTGTATTGTAAATAAAGAACAGCATTTGTGTGTGTGCTGCAGGTTCATGTTGGACCTGGATTGTGCGTTCGGAGCTAATGGGGTCACATTTGTGTGAGATCTCCTGTTTATCATCTAGTGTAAGGTTCAGTTTCAGCGTCTGTGCTGTCACAGCGGCTCTGGGCCGTCGGCGTGCCGAGCTTTCCTCACACAGATCTGCACCTGGAGTGTTGGGGACCCAGGAATTCCAGTTCAGTTTCCAGGCAGCTGCTTGTGTTGAGCTCCTGTAACCCTCGCTGCGTTGTCCTGCCCTGCTCTCTGGCACGGCCCCATGCCACGCTGCTGCTCCATTAGGGAGGGCTTTAATCTGCAGCAGCGGCAGCAGCGTGCCATGTTGTGACTTTTCTGTGACAAAGCTGGACTGATCTGCGGGAAATTTTACAGAGTATTATGCTGCATAATGGATGTTTATTATCATCTGTTCAATGCCACTATATTCCCAAACAATTGCTCCAAAGGCAGCGTCACGAGACCCGTGTCTGCGATTATATCAGAGGCCACAATGCAGAGCCTAATTGGTCGACTGTCCTGGAAATACTGACATTTTCAAAACCGTTACAGGTTTCTCAGCAGCGAGTTCACTGGCTCCGCTGCGTCTCCAGCGTTGTCACTATTTGTGTTGTGCATGCCTGTGAGTGCCTGCACGGCTGTTGACCTTTGTTTGGACTCGTTTTTCTCTCTGAAGGGCAGAAAGAACATCAGGACCTGTAAATATTAAATGTACTTCTAATGGTGATTTTTGTATTCGTGTTTCCCCCATAGCGTGATCTGACTGAGAAATCTAGGTCAATGTCAGAGGCACAAAGTAGAGCACATCTCATATTATTGCTGCGACATGCATCCATTACTATCAGATCTCAGATGATAAAATCTCTCACGTGTTTTATTTTTCTGTACAGACACTTTGCTCCTTCTTAATGCAGCACTTTAATCTGATGGACTCGTAGATGAAATTCTGATTTAGAAATTAATTCTGAGAGTTGTGTCAGAGGCCCGGAGTCGTGGGTGTGCTCTATCTGCTCCGCACATCAAGCTTCATGCTGCGTTAACAAGCAGGGGTTAAGGCAGTGCCGCTGGATGGCTTTGAGTCTGCAGCACGTCACTGACAGCTGATGATGAGTCATGAAACATCGCCGTCCCGAGAAGTTTTAGTAAAAAGTGGTTATTAGGCTTCGATTAGCAAATCACTCAAAGTCCTCGTGTTACATCTGCAGTAACGTCCTCGCTGAGCTCCGACCGTGGGAGACTTTAAGTTTTGATGTTTTTGGTGTAATACGCCAAATTGATATGATGTGTAATCACAGCCACGTGCTGCACACAGGCGCTGTGCCAGTGTGAGCGCGCTCAGTAAAGGTGACTGTGAGATACAGCCTTGCATCGCTGATCTAGATTTGAGATGAATGACAGCTAAACCATACCGGGGCATTTGATGCTTAAACATGCACAATTCAAAAAGCACCAGAGAGAGAGTGACAAAGCTGGGCACTACTAATCTGGTTACTCCGAGGAAATTGGCAGAGGTTAATACGAGGTCATTCAGGTTTAGGCTGATTAAATCAGTGTGTTTATATCAACCACAATTTTAAAAAATCGTCTTTTTTTTTGCCCTTTATCTGTGACAAACCACAAAAGTCAGTGTTTTTCGTGTTTATCAGTATAGATGATATAAGTTTTATCCCCCATTTCTCTCCCACACAGCAGTAAGGATAATCCCAGGAGTTTAATCAAAGCCGTCAGGTTTTCTCTCATTCTCCCTCTCTTGGATGTAGTACAACATTTAGCAGCAGGCAGCAATTCCCATTAATGGGATTTTTGTCACAGGCTGTCTGGAAGCTGCTTCTAAATGTGGGGTAGTGGGTTATCAGCCGAGGATGTCCAAGATGCAGACAGATGCCACATTTTTGGCACTCGGGCAGCTTTATCTCCCAGGTCAACACGAGGCGTCAGCATCTGCTTTTGCTCAGAACGAATAAGCTCCCTGCTTTAAACACTCGTGTTTAGTAGCAGACTTTCAGTGTGGCGTGGCTTTGCACTCGCTGCCATGACCGTCCGGGCAATCAGTTTGCAGTAGATGAGTATTTAACTGGTTTGGTGTAATTGGATTGACTAATATTGATTGTTGCAGGCTAGTACAAAATCCCCGATGCTCTGGATGCTCAGTAATTACAGAGGAGCTATTAGGTGTTTTGTAAACTTTGGTTTATTTACACGTGCAGGCTTTAGGAAGTCTGCTCCTCTCTGAAATGTGGAAATGATCCAAAATGATATTTATTGATTTGCAGCAGAGCGGCTGCATTATAAAGTCCTACATATAAGCAGCATATGGGCTGAGATCACAGAACAACTGACTGCTGTTTTTCATGCCTCCAAAGAATTTTGCAACTGTTTCAAATGTAAGTAATTATATTTTTAAAGTGCGCTGCAAACCACTCGAGCAGCTGGTCGACTCGAGCCATCACTGGGGCTGCTTTGGCACGAGGCCATCAGGCCAAGAGGAAGTAACCTACTTATGAAATATATATACTTAAGTAATCACATATTTCTCCCCTTACTGGAGCCTGCTAAACCGAGATGGGGTTGATGACATCATTAGAGGCATTTCAAATGTCTTGGTTTCCTAAATAATTTTTCATCCATCATCGTTTTTTTTCTTTTCAGTCTTTAAAAGTTGTCTCCGTGCTGAGTGTGAGAGCGAGTGCTGCTGGAAACAGACTCCTGCCTGCTGCTAAGAACTGGGCAGCTTCTTTATGGGCCAATAATAGTGTGCCCTGCGGGGGAACACAAGCCAGGGAAAAAGTGAAATAGAAGTCTCCAGTTTTTTCCAGAAAGTCGTGCTGTTCTTACGCTGCGGCTAAAAGTCGGTTTGACAGCTGAAAAATCTTTTTTTCCTTTTTTGGTGAAATATCCGCCCCTTCCTTTTCCGCACCTCCAACAGTTTCCAGTCACGTATCGGATCCACGGTTGAAGATGCGTCTGTGTCCGTGAGGCACGACGATATTGTTTCTGTGTTTTGAGTGTCAGACGTCGCCTCGTTTTCGGGCTGCTTCTGATTGCCACCCACGACGCTTCATTCATTCCCAATGCTCCAATGCTGTCTAAAACATCACAGTGCATTATGCCCCTGTCATATTTTCATTTGCTTCAGAGCACGATCCGTTCTGACTATTCAGAAAGAGACGTCTGTCCTACCGGCGAACAATAGACGACTGCATGGCCTCATCTATTGGTCTTGTGTGGGCAGTCTGTCACAACAGCAGACATTAGGTTTTTGGTGCAGCAAAGCCCTGAATGCATCCCAGGCCCCTCTTTTATCTCCAGCCCTATGGCGTTGGGATTACTCTCCCAAAGGAGACTGGACTGAAAACTGCCAGCCGCAGCACAGTCTTTGTCACAGCCGGGACTCTTTTCCAGCCGAATATTATATCACAGCAAGCAAAGCAGCACAGGAGAAAAGTACAATTCTCCAGTGGAGTTCATGGGACTCGTACGAAACCCCGAAACAGGAGGAGACTCCAGCTGAGCAGACACCCACAAGTCAGGGGCAAAGTTGCTTAGTTATGTAAGTTTCTATGGGACATTCTCGCATGCCACAGGGGAGAAGGAGACCTATTAGCCAATCAAAAGGCCCCGCTCCGCCTCTGGAGGCAAACTCTTGCCTTCCACACATGTGTACCCCTGCACTGAGTTTATTTACATTGGCTAAGTTTAGGACTGTTTGTTTTCTAACGAGAGGACGCCTCTGACGAGTTTGCTGGAACGTGATGCACACAAAGACAAAAAAAGGATCTGATAGGAGACACAAGGCTGATGCATTCTGTGCTTTTTCTTCCATATAAAACATGCAGTTCTGTGCTTCATGCACACTTTACGATATAAAGGCCCACCAGGATTACTCCAGAGCCTTCCCCTTTTTCTAAATGAGTCTCTAATGTATGTTTCCTTCTTATATCCTTGCAGGGGGGGACGACTACAGCCAAGATGGAGGTGAAGACGTCACTTCTAGACAATATGATTGGGGTCGGCGACATGGTCCTCCTGGAGCCCCTCTCTGAGGACTCCTTCCTTGGCAACCTGAAGAAGCGCTTTGACCACAGTGAGATCTATGTAAGTCTGCTGCTTCCTACATCAACGAGGCTTAATCACACTGACTTCAGATAACGTGGAGAAAAAGACGGGCTCGTAGCAGAGCAACAACACTGCTTCACTCTCTCGCTCTGAACGCTACAGAAGGCTTCTCCTAGGAAATGCACAGATACTTTTCATAACTCTATTGTTCCTCCCATGCTTCACTTATTTCAGTGTTGGCTATACAAGTAGTACAGAAACAGAGACCGCAGTAAGAAACCAATCAATAAATCAAATCACGGAGGAATGTAGTCGGTGCCCTCAAATGAGGCATGAAATCCAGAGCTTAGGAGGAAGGAAGGCCCGGCAGTCTAGCTGACGACTTATCTGTAGAAGAAGGGGATTGTTGAAGTGGATCCACCGTATCAGACAATTGGTTCTGGGCTTTATGTTGTGGCAGCGATTCTTCTGCTTTGTAGGATGGCGGCCATGTTCAGTGTGAAGAATATGTCTGGTTATTCTCAATGCTCTTCTTCAGCTCTGTCAGTGGTGAAGAAGTTGGAAGTTCCCTGTTTTGTTTGTTTGTTTTCTTCATACAAACACCAGAGTGTTACTGTGAACACGGAGCTGTGAGGACGTCCTGGGTAAATGCACGGTACTGCCTCACGCTGATAAGCTGAGGATCTGTTGCTGTCTTTGTTTTCTTCCCTCTGCTATTCATCATTAACATTGTTTTCCCAGGAGACGTCGCTTAGTTCGACTTTGATTAGATGTTGTGCACTTTTTGAAAGTAAATGGGATTTTACTACCTGTGTGTAACACTGAGCTGTGACACCATGAGTGCAGTTAGCTCAGGGCTGGGCAACAAGGCCTTGAGGGCCGGTGTGCTGCAACTTTTAGATCTCACCCTGGGTCAGCACACCTGAATCACACGATTAGTTCATTACCAGCCTCTGGAGAACTTCAGGACATGTTGAGGAGGTCATTTAGCCATTTAAATCAGCTGTTCTGGATCAAGGACACATCTAAAACCTGCAGGACACCGGCCCTCGAGGCCTGGAGTTGGACATCCCTGAGTTGGCTGGCTGTAAAACTAAAGAGCCATGAAGAGAAACTCAAACCTGAGATGAATGAAGAAAGGAATGACCGGCTGTCATTAAGTTACTTAATGTGAAAAGTAGTGAGTTACATCTCGAGTTATGTATTCCTCTCACACTCCAAGGAAGAAAAAATAGAATTCAGCTGAAAGTGAAGATTGGAAACCGTTAAAGTTCAGTAGATATCGCTGCCACCCTAACCTTTAAATGCTTTGTCCGCTAATCGTCCTTCTTCTGCAAAATGATTAGATTCAAAAAGTTACTGTGATTTTTGTGATCTGAAGATGAAGCCTTTGTGGTGACATTTTGAAACCATAAACTCAGGTTTTCCCTGTGTGGTGCTCAGAGATGGGCAGTAACGCGTTACTGTAATCTGATTACTTTTTTAAGTCTGGAGGTAATAAAAGCTCTGCTCGGTTCAAAATAAACTAAATCCACCTACCAGCACCCAGAGATGGTCAGTAATCTGATTACTTTTTTCAGGTAACGAGTAAAGTAAGGGATTACTATTGCAAAAACGGTAATTAGATTACCGTTACTTTCCCGTAGGAACGCTGCGTTACTGCGTTACTAAAACCGTGGGTTTTTTTGCGAGAATGTCTCA